>NW_027211615.1:27747500-28120000 GCF_022749685.1 Semicossyphus pulcher | reverse complement strand
CTGTCGAGATCAGGTGTTTGACCGCCGAAACCCAAGTCTGTCAGTCACCGTAAGTTGTGTGGGTTTGTTTGGTGTACACGGCAGTAGCCGATCATTTGGATTAGCCAGGTCAATCCGGGTCAAGGCACTTCAGTGGCTCAGTAAAGACCTGTTCTTAAGGTATGAAGAGATGCAAATGTTTGTCATAAGGAATAGCGTTCATGCTTAAATATTGAGGAGCTTTTATGTACAATGTCATATTTTTTCACAACAATGGACATAGCACAGAATCAACCCTAGTTAAAGTAGCAAATGATCCTCACAGCAGATGCAGGTGAATTTCTTTGCTTTTAGTTCTTTTAGACCAAAGTCCAGCCAGTAGAATTTTAATTAACCATATTGAAAAGTGGGTATTCATCTCTGGAGTGGCACTGAGTCAGCTCAAGTGTTATTCATCCAACAGGACTTTCTCTGTTTGCATTGGCAAATCATCATCGTCCACAACAGATATCACCTGTGGAGTACCCCACGGCTCAATTCTTGGCCCCTTTTTCTTCTCCCTATACATGCTTCTACTTGGGAATTTAATCCGTATGCTTAATGTCTCATGTTTCGTAGCTATGCAGATGATACAAAGTTATATCTTCGGCTAAAACAAAATCATTTCAACTGCCTCAGAAACTGTCTCAAGGCCATCAAATGTTGGACGTCACAAAAGCGAGAACAAAACTGAGATTGTAGTTTTTGAGCAGCAAATTGCCAGAAATTATTGTTATGTCAAGCTGATTTGGTAAAGGTTATTCATGCTTTTATGTAATGTAATGAATTGCTTCAAATTAGGATTAAACTGTAAAAAAACCCCCATCATTATTCCAACACAAGACTACACACCGAGCTTACAGACCCTCTCTCTGACTTCTCCTGCGAGCACAGAGAGCAGAAAGAGATCATTTTGAGGCTGCTGCTACAATATGCAAAGCAGACAGGTGTGCAGAAACTTTACATGATGGCACTGAGCTTTTTTCATTCACACTCCCGGCTGAGGTCACACCTCCGCTAACGAAGCTGGCCTGTTGCCCCGGCAACAAGCCAGGAGGAAACAGCGAGAGTAATTCTGGTTAAATGAAAACAGCTCGACTCGCTCCTTGTCTTAGCGTCTGTTTCTCTGTGGGAGCATCTCTCTCTCCCGCTCTCTCAACAAAGGCATCAGCCATCTTACATCAGATTGATGCTTATTATCACAAAGAGGGACGATTTCCACCATTTTCTGCTCGATATTTTATCTCTTTCTTAACTCAACTTAAAACACACACTTTCTTCTCATGTGTTTAATTCGTCTTTAATGACTTCACATGAGTAACATTTCAACCCTTTCGCACCATTTTTAAGGGATTTACTTGATGTAATAAATGTAAATTCCATCACTTCCCATTTCTGTTTTTTTTTTCTACTATGAAAAAAAACATTCTGGGAACCAAATGAAAACTTCCCGCTCAAAACATTACCAGAACATCGCACGTAACATTCTCAGAACGAGAGCAAAAACATTCTGGCTGGGATGTCTCTACCTTCTGTAAACAACACCTAATGTGACTTTATGACCCCATTATAGGCAACCAGTTTCCTGTCAACTGTTAATTCTACCTGTGCATTGACTGCGAGCTATAACCACAACACACACACAAACACACCCATGAATATTAGTTTTATGGCTCCTACCTGGTGTAACTGTTTGTCCTCTGGTCCAGTTTAACAAGTCCACAAACTGGTCACAGCCCCTGGGGGAGACAGAGAGAAGGCATGATGAAGACGAACAGTACTTGTATGTAAACATGATGTAAACACACTCTGTGTGCATACAACATAACCTGGTCTATATAAGTACAACACACTACTGGCACATTTCTGAGATCGTATATGATGGCCTCATCATGGTTTCATAACCATTTCCAGATAAAAACAAAATAAGTCTTTGACGCTTCAGCAGTTTTCAAATGTCAAGGAGCACAATGACAGAGAAGTGTGTTTATATTTAAATGAACTTCCTCTTTGAAGTCTTTCAGGAAGTCTTTAAACGCCTCAAAAGAAAAACTGTATTTTGGGGCTCATTATAGAGTTTTTTTGTGTATTTCTACCTTCTTCAACAAACTAAACAAATGTATTATGACATGGTTGGGGTGTGGCTTCCCAGCCTAAGGCCCAAAGCTATGCTAGAAGTATTAACACACTGTCCAGCCCCTATGCATTAAAATCTATCCATCTATTATCTATACCGCTTATCCTGTTCAGGGTTGCAGGGGGGTTGGAGCCTATCCCAGCTGTCATTGGGAGAGAGGCGGGGTTACACCTACGGGCAATATAGAGTCACCACTGAAGCTAACGAGCATGTCTTTGGACTGTGGGAGGAGGCCGGAGTACCCGGAGGGAACCCACGCGAGCACGGGGAGAACATGCAGACTCCACACAGAAAGACCCACTGCATCTGGCCCACCAGGAGGCCGCGGCCCACAGTTTGGGAACCCCTTGTTTACACTTAGATCCAAGTAAAATAAATCCTACAATAATAGTTCGGCAGATAACAAAGACGTGTATTTCCAATCATGTCAGAGAGTACAATCAGAATATATCTGTTAAATATAGCAAAAGCTTAGCAAAGAGACTTTGAACATGAAGAAACAGCGAGCCTGAGTCTGTCCGAAGCTAAATCTGCTTAAAGCAAGTAAAGCTTCGTGTACACGGAATATTGAGCTTATATGGCTCACAGTAACGGTTTATTTGTTGTTAGTCAAAGTGTCATCCCAAAGTTATCGCACATCACAGACTTTTTAAGGTCTAGTGGAAAGTCTTCCTTTAACGATCAAAGTAGTGACAAAATAAAAGCATAGGTTGTGAACAAATCCTTGTTCGTTCCAGGGGTCAAAAGGTCACAAGAGTCTCTCAGCATAAATATCAGTGTAGTATTTAAATGAACGTCAGGAATATGAAGAAGAGCAGAGCTGTTTTTGTAAAGTGACGATCCCGTAGTTTGTAATCTGAAATTTCCAGAAACACTCCGACGTCTTTGTTGTTTCCTGAGCGATCGACGCTGACATTTCAAACTCCTCGATGAGTCCAACAATAAACAAATAAACACAGATGACATCCTGTTTAGAGTCTCAGATCTCTTCTGCCGTCTCGTGTTTGTCAGCTTCATTTCTCTTTTGTCACTTTGTTTTTGTTTTAAAGCCCACTGGGGTTTTAGTTCTGTCTCACCCGCTGAGATGAGACTTCTTTTCATCCTCTGATATTTGAAGTGTTTTTATCTTTTGTATGGATATGCAAATAACTCAAGGTAAACCTACAGCAGTAACTAACTCCACTGTGGAAGATAATATCAGGCAGGACAGCAGAGCCTGGGAAGGATGGTGCTCTCCACAACTTATATGTTATACCTTTTTTTGTTTGTTTTTCGTATCAAAATAAAGCTCAGATGATAATTCTTGAGATAAAAAGAAAAATTACAGAAAAATGCCAAAAGTTGCTGAATATAACAGTGAATTAAAGTAACAAAATAAATAAAGCAAACAGCTAAAATTATGGAGTTTTGTCTTGCAAATGTTATTTTTATTGATCAATTTTCATCACAATTTCAGTTTTACATGTCTTAAATAGTAAGAATTCATCTATTTGAATGTACAAAAAATAAAGAAGAAATGTCACAAACACATTTTACTACACAGTTACATCTGATATATTTCCCCAAATGCTCCTGGTTTTGACGGCGTAATCGGGCCATTGTAAAAAAAAAAAAAAGTCAAAAAGCTGTAAATTTGCCAGAAAAAAATGGCAATTCCTTTCAATTATAACGTCATACGTTTCCGAGAAACAAAAACTAGTAAAATCGTGTTTATAGGAAACTTTTTGAGCCTCCACCCCCCCAAAACTATGTTGTTGTTCCCGGCCCCCTCCCTCTGATTCACCTGTTTCTCTGCCCCGTTGGCTCTGCTGCTCACACAGGCGTGCATGGCTCGGAGCTCGGAGCAGATTCAGCCTCTCTGCACACAAGAAGCAGAGTTCATCGAGGAGAAAGACTGAGCGACCCTCTGCTGCAGAAACACGTTTCTATGCTCCCCGTTTGCCCCAGGGGTTACATCACACATGACAGTTACCCTACGACCTCATGACGGGTACTGAAGGAAACACACCTACATTACAGACAAAAATATACAAAACGAATTTAAATCAGTGGTTTCAGTCGTTTTGTTGTTTGGATGGAGGCTTACTCAACAACCAACCACTCCAAGGTTGTGGCTGGGTACTTTAGTAAGTTGTTACACGTCTGGTTGGGTGTCCAGAAAGGATTTGTGCACAAATGTACGACTTTATAATCTCATATATTTGCTAGTTTATTCTCTGAAATTTGCCTTTTTTTCGAGCACATTTTTGGCTTAAATCTTGGAATTACCTTCACCTCTGCCTCCTTTTTTTTTTTTTTTTAACAAGGCCCTTATACGCCGTCATACCTGGACGTCCCCTACTACATGCAAAATGTTTTACATGTACGTAGAATTGGGTGAGTAACTGCATGCATGAAAGTGAGACTTTCTCACTGAGAAAAAGAGAGTTTCACTCTTCACTCATAACTAAACAACCAATTTGTCGTCGCTGCAACGTTTCTATTTGTGGTTTCAGTCTGTGGGTGCAGACGCGTATCTCTCTCCTGGTATGACTGTGCGGTCGCTGCACGAAGCGGCTCCATATTCAGATTCCCGTCTCATGTTTGAACGACTGAAATACTTTTTTAATCATAGTTCACCTGAGCATCCGGGGGATGATGTCATGTTATCTACAGTTATAAAAGAGAGAAACAAACTTATGAAATGTTAGATAAGAGAAGCAAAGGGACTCTGCCTTTTATTACACCTGAAGCCTTTCAAATCCCTTTTTGAACCTGTTCATGTTCAGCACTCAACTATTTTAGGAAACAAAACTAATGAATGAGTTTTTCTAAAGAGCTAAAACCACAAACCTGTTTTTGCCTGTATAACAGATGAAAGTTTTGTAAAGAGGTTTATGTTAGCCTGTGATCCTCCAACACTCATTCAAGCTGAAAGCACAGATCAGTTTGTCACAGTTAGCTTAGTTAGCAAGCAGCTAGTTTAGCAGGGCTAACCTATAAGGTAACAAGATAGATGGCCAGTGTGACAGCTTCCTAAAAGTGAAGCCAAACCCTCTCTATCGCCCCCTGCTGACTGGCTGCAGTACAGGTCAGTGTATAAAATACACCGTGTTAACTGACCTTATTGGTTTTTGTGTGATGCTATAAAGTGAACCAATCACGGTTGTTGCATTCTGCACGTCCCTGACATGTAGATATATTTCCTTAGGAGTTGCAAGTCAGGCTAAATCAAAGGCTCGGACAAAGAGTCAGTTCAAGACTGTACGTGAGGCTTTATTGCCGTTAGGTCCACTGTTTATAAGAAGAAACATCTATCAGGGACTTGACTGGATGAAGAGCTGCAGACGACAGGCTCTTACACCTTCAACAGATCAAAGAACAACTTTTCCTCTTTACATTGCATACAAGGATTTAGCTTTTGCAGCTGCCCCCCCCATCGTACAGAATAAAGCCTTTTGAATCTGTACACTCCTCTGTATATGATGAATGTATATGACTAATACTGCATGTGACTTGTGATGCATTCACAGGCCGTTTTCAGTAAAGGGAAAGAGAGCGTCGGCCGTGTCAGGCGGGTTTTCTGATCACAAAACAGCGATTTAGCTCGACTGTCTGATGCATAAATGCATGAAGTGAAGCTAATTACAAGCTGTTGAGAAAGTAGGCCAGTTTGGGTAAAGGTCTTTGTCTCTCTCTCTCCATCTCTCAATTATCTCATTTTAAATAGCCACACACACACACACACACACACACACCTGCCTGTTTCAGTATCAGCCTCTTGTATCTCACAGGTTGGATCTGAGCGTGAGGAAATTGGTCATGTTTAAAAAGCTGCTGCGTGATTGGCTGGTGTGGAGCATCTGACAGCAACAAGGTGATCCCTGATTGGCTGAGGGACAAATAATAATGCCCTCATCTGGATGCTGTAAGGGGGGTAAGAGAGGGAGGGTCTTTTTGTACAGCTGAAGAAGACAAGCTGACACACACACACACACACACACACACGGACACTAAAGCCCTTCAAAATAAAAGAGTGATCAGCTGGATGAAAAGACACAATGCTCTGTTGGTGAAGCTATGAAACCTTTCATCCTTCCTCCTCTTCTTGTTTCCTTTCCTCACTTCTCGTTTCCTACCCCTAAGTTTCTTTCCTCCTGTCTTCTCCTCTCCTCTTCCTTATCCCTGTTACTCCTCCCTCTCCTCTTTATCTCCATCTTTCATCAGTTCCTGTTGTCCTTTTCTGTTGCTTCCTTCTTTCCTCTCCTCCCCTCTTGTTTCCCCTCGTCTCCTCTCTTGTACAACTTGTTTCCTTTATTCTCTTCCATTGATTCCTATCCTTTCCTCTCTATTCCTCTCCTCCTGCTCCTTCCCTATCCCTTTGTCTCCCTTCTTTTACTCTGTTCTCCTATCCTTTTCCTCTCTACTTCCTCGCTCCTCCTCTCTCCTCCTCTCTCCTCTTCTCTTCTACTTTTGTCTCCTCTCATCTTGTCTTATCTCCTCTTCTTATTCCTTCACCCCTTGTCTCAACTTCCTCTCTCCTTCGATGGCATTTTACTCGCACTTCCTCTCTGACTTCTTCCTCCTCTTTTCTTCCCCTCCTCCTCTCCTCTCCTCTCCTCTCCTCTCCTCTCCTCTCCTCCAGGTGTATATACTCAAACCAAACCACAGAGAGACAATGCATCAGAAGAAGCCAGTCAACCAGCTCATTAGCGTTTGTGTGTGTGTGTGTGTGTGTGTGTGTGTGTGTGTGTGTGTGTCTTAATAATTCAGCCGTCTCTGTCAGGACTCGGCCTCCGCAGCGCTCTCAGGTTCCTCTGCAGCTCTCAGGTGATCTCAGGTGAAGCTTGCATTGAAAGGCTGCACAATGCAGAGAGATAAACGGAGGCTCAGTTCAGAGCGAAGCTTAAACATCCACCGCTCCGTGGAGGAGGCTCGTTCAGCTCACACAGGTGCAGCCGCTTTGTGTTGAAACAGCTGATGTTTGTTAGAAATGATCCACTCGGAGGTGTCTGAGAATAACAGTCTGGGTGAGGAGACGAGCGCTACAACGTGGAGCATGTTTACTATGTCAGGGCTCTAACTGTGATCACTACAGCAGGACTTTTAAGGTAAAGGGACGCTACATAAACAGTCACTGAGGGCTGCACAATCAATCAAATATTGATCACGATTGTGTCTTCCTACGATTAAATAAACATGACTGACCGTGATGTTGACGTTTAAAATGCTCCGCCCGTAGAAAACTCTGCTGCATATCAAATCAAGCGCTCCCTAAACTAACAGCCGCTCCCCCAGGGGGCGATGGAGAGGTTTGGGCTTCACTTTTTGGGATGCTGGCATGTCATGTGATGAGCGCCTACCTCGAAGCGGCAGTTTAGAGTGGAAGACTATCCACCCAACTCACAAAGAAACTCTGATATTACCCATGATGCACCACATTCAGGTAAAGAACCTGATTTTAAGTCTTAGTTTGATGCTAAATTTGTACATGAGCCTGAACGCAGCACAGAATGGACTGAAAGTGTTGCTCTGTTTATTTAAATGTGAAAGTAGAATAAAAAATGTCCCTAAGATTTACAAATAATCGTGATTACTAATCATATTATATACGTATGTTAGAACAAGACGAGGTCAAAACCGAGTATGCGCCTGACCGCATCAGGTCAATGTGCGCTTCTGTGGGCAATGTGTCACAAGGACTGTTCTCATGAGGTCGATGACAACGTGTTTGAAAGCAGGTAGGTGAGAACAGTGGACGAGCAGCAGAGGAGCAGCACCACCTTCTCCCCGAACAAAGTATCCAGAGCCATATAGACAGAGAGTCGCTTCAGTGGAGGTCCAATATGCTCCATGATCCACCATTGTGATGTCGCAACTCTCTCTCTCTCTACGGCTGTGAAAGTACCGTCACTCACTCACTCACTCACTCAGTCACATACAGGCCGTGTGTAGGGCTGACCCCGGAGGTCAGCCAAAAATAATAGAAAAAACAGCAGTAAAAAGCATCTTAAGAGACAAAGAGTCCTGATTAGATGATCATAATAATGATATTGAGCTCATCTGAAGCCGAATGCATTCGATGTTTCAACCTTGTACTTCTCATCACAAGTTATAAGTGACCTACAAACATTGGCTGCAAAAGAAACAGAAATATGACTTCTACACAAACTAAACTACAAACAATCATTAACATCGTGTGAATTATTTGACTGAGATTTTAATGTTTGACAACTTTAACTAGAAGCTGTTTTTAATCTGTTGTAAAAAAGGCCATAAACGGATTTTCATTCATCATGTTAACGTGTTAATAAGTTGTGTCAACACGTGTTATTATGCTTCTGTTGACTGTTAGCGAGCAGGATATTGAAATATGATGCTGTGTATCCTCGTCTTTAAAAGCAGACACAGTTTGCAAACACGACAGATCTTAACCTGTGACTCAAAGCGGAGATGAAAGCTCGACAGTGTGCGAGAGAGAAAGTGTGAGTGTTCATTCATCACACCATGCCAAACGTGTGCAGTCATTTCTCCCAGTATGATGTGTGCAGCCAGCAGACAGACAGACAGACAGACAGACAGACTGACAGACAGGTAGGAACTAACTACATTTACAAACAGGAAACTACAATTAGCAAAACACAAGGATAAAGACACACAAATCCTCACACTGATTTTAAATCAAGTGACGCCTGTACTCGACTGTAAACTTCAGCTAATGATGTTGAGGATCTTAAATTACTGCAGCAAACTGAGTCCCTTTGCAGAAAAGCTTTCACAACAATGTCATGATAAAATAAAGCGTCTTCTCGTCCAGATCGTGGTTTGCTCCACTTGTTATATACAGTCAATGGTTACAAGTCCTTTCCATACACGAGCACCTGCTATGAGCCGATAACTTCCACGTACAAAGCCCCCGTAAAAACTTTCATTAATGTCCAACCAATGAGATGTAACATGAGAGTGCTGTTTCCTATTTTTCATTGCAGCAGAAAGACACAAAGACTTCTTTTTCAATTTTACAATACGAGTCATGATGTTGTGGCCACAAACATCTGGACCGTTTCAAGTCCCAATCCCCAAGTGGGCTACATCCACACCACAGACCGTATAAAAAGATGGCCGACATGACAGCTCCCTAAAAGTGAAGCCAAACCCTCTCTATCGCCCCCTGCTGACTGGCTGCAGTATAGGTCGTAAAGCCCGCCTCCTCCATGTTAACAGATGGGACATGAGTCAAACTATAAAATCAAAATAGATGCCAAATACATTTGTCATTATAGTTAGTTCTTATCATGCTGATTTATGTCCAAGTGTTCATTTTTCTGACATGTTTACTTTTAATGAGTTATTTGATGCTGTAAAAATGGGGTGTGGCCTCATGATTGACAGCTCTGTGGACAAATGGGGCTCCTGCAGCGTTCTGTTCCCGAGTAGGAGAGTAGAGGAGGAACGGCGAGAGGAGACGTAACTAACACTAACACTACAGTCATTGAACTTTCCATACCTGTGAACGTTAACCTCAGACAACACAAAGAAGCTGTTCTGCTGTTAAACACGCCGGCGTGCGGGATCCTTGCTGTTTTTTCGTTAAGTTAAGTGTGTGTTTTGGTTCGTGGAAGTGGCTACGGCGGCTCCACCCACAGTCTCTGGCTAAAAATGACGTCACCAGCGCAAGATGGCAGCAACTATCACGGGAGCTTGGCATCAATTACGTACAATAGGAGCAGATGGAGACGCGTCGTCCATCTATATATACAGTCATTGATCCACACTAACACATAACTACTGCCACTTTCATGCCTGGTGTCCACAGTACTCTGGTGTTTGGTCACTAAAATGTGAGACCTTATAAATGTGACTGACCTTGTTTTAGTCTGAAAGCTCTGTGGGGTCGTGTTGTGGTGCGTACGAGGAGAAACAGAGACGTTAGGAAACAAAGAACATTTGACGCTCACACACAGGCTGGGTGGGAGAACTAGTGCCTGTTTTGTCTGTTTACACCAGCATGTGCATTCCTAGTGCAGGCGAGCGGTCGATATGTGCTCAAATTTTGGATAAGATTTAAATAAGATACTGACATTAAGTAGAGTGATACATAAACTACATTAACACAACATTAAACAGGTTGGTCTTTGTCAGAGCCATAGAGAACATTAGCTTTATATTAACCGATTGTGCCTCATTTGAGTATTTTAGTGTCTTTACCTTCTTTATCTCATCTCTACCTTTATCAGATTAATGTAGATCTGTGCTCCTTTAATTTGTTCAGCCTGCTATCAGAATCTGCTCCTGGTGTCGTAAAGCACTGCCAAGTGTGGGAACACCCGAGCAGGACGGGGAGCACCAGTTCTTCTGACCGTCGCTAACATGTTAACAAACATCTTGTTTCATTTTACATCCGCCTCCGTCGTCTTTTGGATCACGTGGACGTTTGCCTTTTGGAGAGCACGTGTCAGAAACCTCACGTCCTGCAAGAGCGGCAAAGAAGGTTTTGATATAAAGATGCCACTACAGACTGAAGAGAAGGATGAAAAGTCGGAGCATTTTGTGATTGCAGAGGATATTAGTGGTTAGTGTTTCAAGCAGGTGAAACATAACGACGTCCTGATGGCAACAGAGAACATTCACCTGTAAGCTCAAACACTCGCAGCCTTCTGGAGGATCTGAAGTCACAATCAATCACTCGTGATCTTAGAGCAGACAGAGGTTTTAAAATGAAATGGTCCTGCATGATGGAGATTGTTTTTGTGCCTCTCAGTGAGCTAATGAAGCAGCGCAGCCACACTGTGAGTAAAACACATCCCTTTAAGGCTCCTGTGACACAGCTGCTGCACAACAGCTTAGCAGCATCCCGACTGCAACGCTCCCAAAACTATTTACGCTTTGAACTCTGCCTCTTCTTTCGCTCCTCCTCCGCCGCCAACAATACATGTTGTCCCTCATCTCACACAACTGCAGGTCAGCTGTGGAGCACCAGATTACTGTCCAAGAAGAGACCGATCTGTGACGCGTCGAATCAAGGAGCGTTACATAACTGCAGTAATTGTTTCAGCCCTGCTGCTGTCCAGTTGTCATATTTTGGAAAGAAACCTCTCTCACACACACACACACACACACACACACACACACACACACACACACACACACACACACACTCAGAGCTCCCACAAGGCCTATGTCATAAATTAATTGAATGTTTACTGCAGAAATTAACTCACACTTCACGCACGTTCTCCATACGCTTATCCCGCCTGCTAACAGTGTGCGTGTGCGTGTGTGCGCGCTCCCTCCTACACACTACACACTGACGGCCATCTGAGGTGGCAGTAGGACAGATGGTACGTAGGTCGGTCTTTTCCCCATGCATCCTCACAGACACATTTACCACAGACACGTGCACACACACACACACACACACACACAGCCGTGCACAGTGTGTGTCCTGACAGCAGAAAACATACTGTCATGAACTCTGTAGCTGCAGAATAATAGCCCAGCAAACAGGAGAAGTTTCTATTGGTGCAGTTCTTTGGCAGCTTACAAAGGAGTCATCAGCTGCACTTCTCCTTTCAGCTTCCATTTTCTTTAATTGTTTTGCAGCCGAGTCGTCGTTTCTAAAAATACCTCCTTTAAAGTGTCAATCTGAGTTTAAAATTAGCTGCTCTTCCTGCCAACAAACGGCTCGTGGAAACGTGCCAAAACGCTTGATTTTGTGCTTGTTTTCTTTGTTATAATCTATAACAAATATTGTGATGGATTTATTTATTTCTCGCATGCCTTCATGCTTGATCTTTACTGCTCTTTGCTGCTGCCTGGTCCTTTACTTTGCTTCCTGAGACATATTAAACATCAAAGGGAGCAAACAGTCGTGTTGGCAGCAGCTGGGCAGCACACTGTCACACTTCAGCTGTTCAGACCTGCAGTGCAAACCCCTTTACATTGTCAGTGGTGTCCTCAAACATACAGTAGTGTTTGACCCTGACCTTTGACCTCTGACCTCTCTGTGGAGGCAGCAGGGGAAGAAAAGGGATAGTTTCCCTGCTGCAGGAATGAACAGCGGATCACAGGATTATGACGTCGAGCTTATATGATGAGGCTTTAAATCTGCTCTCTGGAAAAAAGCAGCGAAAGAAAGACTGAAATATTTTCCAGCAGCAGGCTTGTTAAAGAGAGAGAGAGGCAGCAGAAGGGCCAGGCCGTGCGTCGGAGTCTCCCCGAGCAGGGCCCCTCTCTAGACGGCAACACGTCATGGAACATTCCCGGAACCAGCCAGCGCACCACCCACCATTTCTCTCACTCTCTCCCTCTCTCTCTCTCAAACACAGACACACAAACAGAGGAAAGAAACGATGAGCATAAGAGATAAAGTGACTCTCTGCTGAAAAATAACTCCTGCCTTTAACACAGTTTTTAATTCAACAGTCACAGTCTCGCCAACAGGTCACATTTAAATGTCTCAGGAATGTCACAACCGAAGCGGCAACACGGAAATACCAAAGAGTGAGCGCTGAGGTCACAGCCTAAACTCACTTTTGAACACTCAACAAGCACCGAGCAGTGATTATAAGAATGTCATTGCACTATTAAAGATATCTGCGGGTGAACTTCTGAGACAGA
Organism: Semicossyphus pulcher; assembly: GCF_022749685.1. Classification (NCBI taxonomy): domain Eukaryota; kingdom Metazoa; phylum Chordata; class Actinopteri; order Labriformes; family Labridae; genus Semicossyphus; species Semicossyphus pulcher. The sequence continues at coordinate 28,107,246 of NW_027211615.1, read as the reverse complement.
CCACCACAGACTCGCTCAGGGTTTGTTTGTTGCTGAAGCGCATAAATGCAGAAAATCGACCTTCCAGGCTCAAAATCACACCATCACACCATCCGAGCTTCCACTTTCACAGCTTCATATCCACAGTCCCCCTCCCTCTCCGCTCTCCCTGTATATCCTATCTCTCCCCCGGCCTTGCAGCCAGCCTGGCCGTGCAGGCTACTGCAAATTCCTCAGGATATTACGCAACCGGGGTAATCTGCATGCAATGCAATGCGTGCCCGGGGTATTCCCCCTGCATAGCCTTGCCCTTATAAGCTAAACAAAAGATCAAGTGCCGTGAAAACAGCCCATAATGTCAGTCAGGGCGCAGAAAAGCCCGCTGTCACTGAGATATGTGTGAGAATATGTCCGGTAAGGTTTCGTTTTTCCTCCGCTGCACTCACCTTCTGTCTGCGCTCCGGCTGCGCGCGTCCGTCTCCCTGCGAAAATGACAACAAGCAACCCCGGTGACAGGAGATCCGACTCCGAGCGGGCTTGACACCTCGCTGATTGTCCGTTAGAGACAGCGCAGGAGGCGGTTGTTAGAAATCCACAACAGTCGAGGGAGAGAGCGGTGGAAACGTCGCGGCGCGGCGGAGGAAAAGTTGCGCGTAAAAATGGAAGGAATCCTTTCCGACCGGATTTCTGCTGCCGGAGCTCCACTACTGCAGTCAGACAGACAGCAAATGTGTGCGTCTGACTGTGTTTTGAGTGTGTATGTGTGCGTGTGTCAGGGTGAAATCAGGAGACACATACACACGCACACACACACTCGTACGCACACGGGGGTTATTCCAAACGCCACTTCCCAGAATAGCAGCACAGAGGAGAGAGCGAGAGAGAGAGAGTGAGAGAGACGGAGCAGCAGAGCGCGAGAGAGAGGGCGTGTGTATATGTGTGTCTGCCCGTATGTGTGTCTATATGTGTGTGTGCGTGTGTGTGTGTGTGTGTGTGCACCCGTGTGACGTCGTCGGATCCCCCAGCGCGCAACCAGGGCAGAGGGAGGGGAGGGGAGGAGGAGCAGTGGCCGAGGAGGAGGCTCTGTCTGCCGGCGCAGAGGGAGCAGGATTCCCCGGTCACCTCTGGAGCGACCTGTCTGTCTGCCTGTCTGCCTGCCTCGTGCCTGCCTGTCTATCTGTACATTCAGCTGTAGGTTAAGACTAGAAATGAATGCATTGATGTACAGTTTGCAGCACAAAAGGATCATATCATATCTCATGGTATAATTTGAATTATGCTGCAGGCCTGCAGATTTTCCTTTAAATGAAAGTCGAATTAAAACGTGATTTCGGATATTACATGTTAAATCACTAAACGGCTTTATTATTGTTGATCTGATGTAAGTTAATGATTAAACTTACAGTACAGCGTGCGTCTTACTCATCACTGTTATAATAAATCCTGAAAGGTGAATCCTCTGTATTCAAACCACTCTGAGTCCTTTCATCTGTGAAACACATTTAGGATTACAGAGGAGCTCACTTAGGCAGCCCTCCTGCTAATAAATTACATCAGGCTTGATAAAGAGCTCTTTTCCTTTGTACAGGTGCGGATGCAGCTGCCTCTTTGTGTTAATAAACTACATTAGCTCCTGCAAGCGCCTTTTAGCAACAGGTGGCACGTTTGATGAATGACAGGAGACAAAGCATCCTGTACCTGAGGCGTCAAAGGTTTGATCACTCTGACAGGCCGAGCATCAGCATGAAATATGAAGTACAGCGTGCAGCCTGTGACGTAACCTTCCACTGTGATAATAAACCAGTCAGACTCTTGCACAGCCCTCACATGTCAGCCTTCTTTATATATAGCTCGCATTGTACCTGGGAACAGTTAATGACACATAATGGTCTCATAAATGTCTCAATGGCACATCCGTCTATTCACAGAGTAGCGAGAAGTTACCCAAGAATAGAAGGAGGAACAGATGCTGCTAGTCAGAGGCGGAGTCATCAATGGAGCAGTTAGAAATACAGAGTCTTTTTGTATCTAAGGTTTGATGAGTGGTAACAGGTGTGCACTGATACATCCTGCAAAAGACACGCCCATTATGGTGACATGATGTGTTTGGACACACCTGCAAAAAAACAAAAACAATGGTGCTTAAAAAAGCAGTAAACAAGGAAGTGCCAAAAAGTGCAGTTCCTCGAGTGGCCACTTGAGGCTTGCACCAAAAGTGAGTCAATCCCCATTAGTCCCCATGTTAAAATGTCCAACAGCAGAAATACTATACTATGATTTATTTGACACAGTAGGCCGAAGTGCTAGATTAGCGACGAGTCCATTACGGTACAAACTCTCTTAGCTACTGAAGTCTTACAAATGAAAACTCCGCTCGGCTACCAGCACACAAAGAATCTCATTCTGAGGGAAACACGATGGTGAACTGGCTCATTCTCCAGCTAACAAATTAGTTAGGAGTGTCGACTTTTTGGCTTTGATAACATTTGCTAAACACTCGCTCTTCTCCAGCACCACCATCGAGAAAAAATATTGTAACTTCTGACTCCAAAACACCAAACTCAAGGCTGTCGACAAACCAACAGGTGACATCATAGTGGACATACTGTATATTATCATACTGTCGATGTATTTTACACATATTGTCTAGGAAAAGGAAGTGTTTGCAAATATTACAGAGTTATAGTTTAAATTATTTGCAGTTGGTGGTGTCCTGTCAATATTTGTTAAACGTATAATCAGGAGGATTTTCCCTTCATTTTGTAAACAACACATTCAAACTGGGCCCATCCTCCCGGGCTCTTCGTCACCAGAAGCTCACTCTCACTCACTCATGCGAGAACACGCCCACCCCGCCGAGCTTACACCGATAGCATCACGATTACCTTTGCGCTAGCATGCTAACCGCCGGTTACCTTTGCGCTAGCATGCTAAACGCCGATTACCGTTGCGCTAACATGCTAACCGGCTGTTAGCTTGTCCAACACGGTTTGAGGCACCTACCTGTCCTACAGAAAGAAGGCCAACTCTGCGTCGCTCTTTCACCATGTCCGCCGGTCTGAATGGGGCCCAGCTGCTAATTTGAACCACTCACCTGTATGCTGTGATTGGCTCAGAGAACCACATCAGCGCCCCTCCTGAAAGCGTCCCGTGCAAAGCAAAACAACAGAACAGATGCAGAGGGAAGGGTCTCACAAGGGTCTGCACACACACTCACCAACATGTATAGAGGCACAGAAGTAATGATTTATATTATATTATATTTGGAAGTATATATTTATTATATATATAAAATATATATTTTATTTGTCTAGGAAAATCCTACTCATTATACCTTTAAGTGAGTAAATAAAATGCTTCTTTGCTACAAAGGTTTTGTCTCTTTGTTTTGTTTTTGGCTGCAATACCACAAGTGGCCACTGGGAAGAATCTGCAGCCAGGCTGAGTGACTTGTTTCCAGCCCTCCTAAGCCTACAAAGCAGGATTAGGAAAAAGGGAGAGTGAGCACAACACCAGACAATTCATAGGTCTGAAACCAGGATAACATCGTCAAATGTTTACTTTGAGTGCATTGAAGATCTGTAAAATCTGATTGACTGTTGCACTGGTAGAATAAGGTTTGGTGCCGTCACTCTCTACAGATTAAAAAGATGTAAGTCTGACTCTTCTGTTTTAGGTTTAATTACACCTGTAATATAAGTCATAAAAATACTAACAGCACTGATCATTCTGCAGCACATGTCAGTGAAAGTCCTCCTGCTCACTTATCCTTGCCGTGTGTGCGTGCGTGTGTGTTTGTGCTGGCCAGCGATAAGTGGATTAACGTCTGCTATTTCCCATAAGAGGCTCATCGGGATGTGACCTCATCACAGGTGACCCCGGAGTCCCCATGGCGACGCCGTGGCAACACAGCACCATGGCGACAGAGTGCTGCAGCAGCCTCTGATGCGACAATTTGCATCCGCTTTTCATACGAAGCCCGGCAGGAAGGTGGATGCAGTCTGCAGCTCTGTTTTCAGATGCATGGTGTGCAGATAGAGTATGTGAAAGCAGTTTCACCAGGTTTCTTTCAGAAAGGCTGTAAAAAATCCTTCTGGATGTCATTAGTCAAACTCTGCAAAATGATTTTATCTTCAACAACAGAACAATTTGCCAGAAAATGACTTCAGATGACTCATTACTCAAATAATCTGCCCTGCAGCTGTCATTCTGATGAAGGAGCTGAGAGTTAAACTCTCTGTTACGCGTGCTTACAGGATGTTAGTCATGTTCCATTTCTCTTACAGTTAAGAGAAATCTTAAACACTTTTAAGATAAAAAAGAAATCTGATTCAATTTTATCTTTTCCTTCGACTGCAATGTCATTTCAATCAGGAGAGAATTCATTCTGAGAGGACATGTGTTTAATGTCTTTAGTGATTAGACTCCTTCGTGACATACACGGATTCAAAAGGGGTGCTGAGGCAGAGAGCAGGATAGGAGACCCCCTGGTACAGGGGTGGTGAAGGAAGGATGGATGCAGAACGTGATGAGCAGAGGACTTGTGAAGAGCTGAACGTGGACACTGAACAGTGGATTGGAGGTGAATGGGGTGGAGGAGGGTCACAACAATATGATCGAAGGGACAAAGTGACAGCAGCAGAGAGACGTGGTTTAATACTTAAAGAGTTAACGCCCTGATCAGCTGATGAGAGACGCAGGAACAGATTCTGTCTGTCTGTCAATCTATCTATCCATCCATCAATCCATCCATCCATCATCCATCCATCCGTCCATCCATCATTTGTACATCTATCATCCATCCATTTATCCATTCATCCCTCTAACTATTTATATATCCATCATCCATCATCTATATATCTATATATCTATTTATCCATTCATCCATCCATCCATCCATCCCTCTAACTATTTGTCCATCTATCCATCCATGCAACCATCCATCATCTATATCTATCCATCCATTCAACTATCTATCTATCATCCATCCCTCTATCCATCCATCTTCTATCATCCATCTATCTATCCCTCTATCATCCATCCATCCATCTTCTATCATCCATCTATCTATCACTCTATCCATCCATCCATCCATCTTCTATCATCCATCTATCTATCCCTCTATCATCCATCCATCATCGATCTTAATGAATAAAAGAATGAGATAAAGACTGAGCTGATAACATTGATGACTCAACGATCACGCTAATTGTCCACAGCAGCTCTTAGCATTAGCATTAGTGTGTGTGACACAGAGCTGATTTTCATTAGCTGAGTATCGACTGAAGTAACGAGTGTGGCCACAATCCCAGGAAGTGAGTCATGTGTGGCACTTTAATGTCCCGGCTCACATTCCCAGACTGGGACTCTAAATCTCCCCATTCACTGTTCACTTTAAAGAAAAACAACCATGAACGAGGAACCTGCTGAGCATCTACGGGAAGCTGTGAATAATCCATTACATCAGAGCGGTGGACACACACACACACACACACACACAGCCGCCTCAGGCTCTTGTCCTGGAGTCGAACTGTAACGCTCTGCAAGACAAAGCACTTCTGTGACAGCTGACTGATTACTAATGCTTACTCATACAGACCCACACTCACACAAACACACACACACACACACACTTGCCACCACACCTAGATTCCCACAGACTGACAGAGAGCAAGTTGTGTTAACGCTCTTTTATACATGTACACACACACACATTAACTTTGTGTATCTTTCCATCTTCTGGTCTTTGATTCTCTTCAGGACGCCACATTAATCCCTGTCACACGAACACACACACACACACACACACACAGTCATCAGTGTATTGAGGTGTGGCCCAAATGTTACATAAGTAACGAGGGTAAAGGTCAAACTACCTGGGAGATAACCGTTTCAAGAGGACATCTTCACAGGGTGTGTGTGACTTCAGAGGAGATAGAGAGATAGATGGAGAGAGCGAGAGAGAGAGGGAGGGGGAGAAAGAGGGAGCGAGTGAACACACACACTAACACAGATGCACGCACACATGCACGCTCACATGCACCCACAGCACAACTGTCAATCTTGTCACTTCACTGGCTGTTTGGGGCTAAACAGCTCCCCCTACTGGTCAGCATCAGTACTGACGCTGAGGCAGTTTGTTTATTAAACAAGAAAAACATACTTTAAAGCTGTTAAAATGTTTCATTTACAATTATCTGATGTAATTAAATCCTTTTAAATTTAAAATGTATATTTATGAGTATAATTCATAAAATCTAACTTGTCTATCTTGCTTTTGTTTTGTTCCTCATACTGCTTTTCTTCCTGTACTGTGGCATCTACAGCTTAATATCAATTTGCATGGAGATTAGTATTATTGTTATGATGTTATGTTTTTTACTGCAAATATTTTAAGGACAAAGTCACCAAAATGTTGGATATTATTGATACGTGTACTGGTATTTATCTCTTAGATTTTTTACACTATACTAAAAAAAGAAGGATTTTTATTTATTATTTATATGCTCAAAGCAATAAAATCTTTTGGAAAGACTCCTTAGCAGTGCCCATTTACTAAAACATGTTTTAATAGGAACACATTTTTACAGAAGAAGTAGTCCCTGGAAAAATAATCTGTAAAGGGGACACAGTATCTGTACAGAGAGATTGCAGCTGAATATTTAGAACACATTTTTCCCTGTTTAAGAACCACAACTGCAATATAACCTCATTGTAATGCAGTTGCAGCAGTTGAGGTTTCTGTGTGTAATTTTGATAAGCTTTTTTTATTCCGCAGACAAGCTCTATTAAAACTCACAGAAAGCAGAATTGAATTAATTTCCCATGGTTTCCAAAGACAATAAACATTTTCTAAAATGTGTTGCACATCATCAGATCATTACACTAAATGAGCTTTTGTTTACCTCTTCTAAATTTGAATGCAATTTATTTATTTTAATTGCTTATAAAAATTGGAGGTGTGCTTGACAACTGAATATTTTTGGAACCAGGCTGAACTAGGCTACTCAGTCTTACTGTATTTTAAAATCCCGCTTATTTTATTAAATGCAAGTGTGATTTACTTTGGCTGTAATGATACATTGAAACCATCAGGTGAAAAATACATTACGTGATTATATTATTCTATAGTTTTCTTACATTTTTCACAGCTTGAAATATTGCTTAATAAGTTACACTTTAATTTATTCAGTCAAGCAAGGATAGCTCCAGTATTCCCAAATAGTAAATTGTCATTGGAGGGATGATTATTGATAACGACAATAATAACAAATAATATTACAACAGAAAAACGAGCTTTAGTTATCCTGGGGAGCCTAACTGAAGTGCACGTTACTAACTGTACAGAGAAAGCTCAAAGTCCCAACAATACTATCGAAGAAAATAAATGCTTTTAAAAAAGTACACACCAACTTCAAACTATCTCGATCCAAATCAAAGTCAGCACAAAAATCATCTGTGGATTCACAAAATCCTTCAGCTGTGAGCAAAAACGAGCGTCGCAGTGTTAAATTGGCCTACTTCATGGCAAAGTAGGTTCAGTGAAGTTACTATGGCAACAGCAACCGGCTATACAACTCCTGCTAGCTAGCAGCTACTTGCTAGCTGTAGCTAGCGTTAGCCTCCACACAGGCACACAGCACTTGACAGAAGAAGTAACTTACTTTTAGCAAACAGCGCTAACTTACCGTATTAATGCAGCTCGGTCAGATAGTGCTCTTCATCATCGTCATCATCATCCACATTATCCTCCATGTTTGGCATCACAATTCTCCATCATGTTAGCATCCTCATTACTGGAATTAGCAGTGTGTGATCGTCCACTTCCTGTCGTTTGTTATCATACAGAAGTAATGCGGCCCATAATCAGCTGACACACAGTTGTTGTCTTTCACGGAATCAATTTGTCACTTGTAGTAACTCCTACACTGCAAACTGTTGAAGTAAGGTGTGTTTATGTTGCTCCATATGTTCAATCAGACCGATCCAAACCAATCAAACCGAACAACAACTAGCAAAGTTGAACGGTCATCAACGCCCATGTAGCTAGAACATTATGCAAATGAGTATGAAAGATAGATTTAGCGAGTTTATAGTTTATATATATATCTATGACTATTTTTGATTATTTTGTTTTTTGTAGTTTTTGTATAAGCCAGATAAATGTTTCTTACATTACTGTAATTTTTTTTATTCTTTTAATATAATTCATCAAAATATTACTGGGGTGGGTGGGGCTTAGGAGGGACTCACCTTTTTTCAGGGGGGGCTTAAGACCCCGCTACTGGAAGTAAATACATACAACGGGAAAACAATTAGCATATAATAAATGCATCACATAACAGTTACATTAATTTATTGAAGGTCAGTTAAGGTCAGCCTGTAATTACACTGTACACTCTGACAATTCTGTGCCATCTGTTTCTGCTTTAAGGGAGTCAACATTATGTAACACCCTCTGTCTCTACCAGTCAGCAGAGTTTCCACTGTGGAACAATTTGGAGGATGAAGGAGGAAGACGAGGAGGAGGAGGAGGAGGAGGAGGAAGAGGAAACATTTTACTGCCAGCTCTCCAGAGATCCCACAGAGCTGGCATATTGTGTGTGTAAGAGTGTGTGTGTGTGCGTGTGTGTGTGTGGCTCTATGAAGTGGTAAGCCGACGTCCAGGCTGGTACAGAGAGGCTTATTTCCACAATGGGAAACTTTCCACAAATGCCCACTCACACACACAAACACACACACCCACACAAATACACACACACTCCAGCTTTCTCCTGGTTTCTCATGGATCTACAAGGGTCAAAATATTCCGTCCAATCATCTTGGCATTTTCCACAAAACTCTTCCAAACCTCAAACAAGCTCCATTAAAGTCGAAAAACTGTTTCTACTCTCTGAATAACCAGAAGGGAGGAGCCCTTTAGCAAGGCACTTCATCCCTTAATGACTGCAGGAGAGCTGCCCTGCAACCAACTGATCATATCCCATTCTGCTGCACTGGAAGTCTCCCAGTTATATGATTATATTGTGTAAATGTGAACATCTGAATTAATTAATTAAAAAAACATCAATGCAAAAACACAGATGCAAAAGTCACCTGATTCTCAGGTTGTTATTTCATCCAAATCCAACAAATCATTCCTTCAGGTTTCCTGCATTTTAACTGTTTTACTCTGTGAAGACAGCTAATGCATTTGAAATGCTTTATCTTCAAAAGCTTCGTTGTAGTTGATTACAGCAATACATCTTGATGATTAAAACCTAATGAGTTCACTTTGATTATGTTATTTATTTTTCTACTTGGTTTCTGGTCTCTTCCTCCAAAAAAGGTGTCCTGTACCTGTTTTGGGCTTGATATATTGTTAATGCATGAGACAGCTTTGAAATCCAAACAAAGAAATTTATACTGCAACACTGTGGTGTGAAAAGAGAAGGACAAAGTTATCGTCCTGTCTTTACCAGAAAATTAGTACATTTTTTTAAGTGTGGTATTTTGTTCAAGCACTTAAAATGACCTGGGCAGTCAAACAAGTAATGACTACAAACAACAAAGACGGAAGTAGGCAGGAGAATTTGGCTCAACACCATGATCTTAAACCAAAACAAACCTTCACTACACAAAGGACTTATTTATCATTGACTGGCCTGAACAAGAAAACGGGCCATTAGAGATGGCGAGCAAAGGGAAAACTAATCCTGATGAGGCCAAACGGAGCCTTCATTCATAACTATCAAACCAGTCTGACCATTCGAATCACCAGATGGTGGAGGCACTGCACCATTTCATGTCTAATCAACGTAAAAAGAGGGGGGAGACGTCGAAAGAGTGTTATTCTTAGGCCGGATATAATTAACAGAGAGCACATTCATGTGATTTCATTCATTTTTACTGGTTACACCTCGTGCAGGGACCTCACAGAAACGACTCTGTTGGTTTGTTTATAAGGCTGTTACACTAATGCCTCTTTATAATGCGAGGAGAATCTTGTGATCTTACTGGGAAGTTAAGCATCTCTAAAGAAAATTCCCAATTAAAAAAAACTCTAAGGTCAGTAAAGGTTTGTTTTCTTATGGAACAGCATGCAGCATGTAGCAGTTCACCTATTGCAGATGTAGGACTGTTTTCTAAGCAGCATTTAAAGTATAAGCATCATACAATAAACAATAAAAACAATCTCTGCTACAAGGAAATCAAAGATGGTTTATTGAAGATCAAAAAAGTGTCTAATGTTTCGATGAATAAAGTCCAATATTTGCTCTTTTAGCTCTGTTTTGGTCTCCACCTACTCCTGCGGGACGTGTCTGGCTCTCTATCTTTTAAACCAGTGATTCTCAGCCAGTCTCACCTCAGGAGCCACCAACACCTCCTTAATGACAAATCGCTACTTAAATTTCAGATCTTCTGAAGCACTCGAAATTCTTTACTGGAAAATGGTGCAGTTTGGACCTGAGACAGAACAAAACAGTATATCAGCATCACAGAAGACAACAGTATAATAGTCAACCAAAATGGTGGCAGTGCATCAGGGAAAATATTCCCTCTACAGAAATATGCTAATTACTGTAACATAAATGCAAATACCTGTTGGACTCATCAAGTTTCAAGACTGTAACTGTAGCTGGGATTACCCCATCAGTGAATACATGGAGTGTGACTAAACTGCACTACTGCTGCACAAGTCATAGGAAACCCGTGTCCTTCAAAATAAAAGCGCAGCATAGACTTTTTTTCCCCCAAGCCCACACCCGCGACCCACTTTTGGGTCCCGACCCACCAGTTGAGAACCATGGTTTTAAACGCTCCAGTTTTCTTTCTGCTGTTTGCTGCTGAATAAGACGTGTGTCGTGTGTTTTTACAGCATCGTAGCTGAAGAGCGTCTTCCAGCTGTGGCAGAAGAAGCGCTTCGAGATAGATTTGGAGCTGGGATGCGCAATATGGATTTATTCAGCTGACACCATAACCAATAATAACTTGGCTCACATGAGTGAAACCTTTAAGAGATCCAATCAATTTCACATTTTTCTATTTTAAGAAGAAGTTCATAACCTGTAAGATGTATTAAGCTAAGATGGATGATACATTTACTTGAATTTCTATGCTTCCTCCTTTTTGCAGCACTTGTTATAGATAGATAGATGTGATATGTACAAGTAGATGTAGTGGGCCTTTCTGTGTGGAGTTTGCGTATTCTCCCCGTGTACGTCTGAACCGGGATTCAAACCAAGAACATTCTAGCTGTGAGGCGACAGCGCTAACCACTGCACCACTGTGCAGCCTCACATTGTTTTGACGTGGTCAAATGATTACAAAAATATCCATATATCCAAAGTAGCAGCTTTAAAAAGGACATTTCACTGTCATTTGTTCCTGTTTGGTTTTTTACAAGAACAAACTGTGCAACAGCAACAATATGGTTGCAGGTTATTTATGTTCGAAAATGCAGATTGCAGGTTTCAGATACACAGTTTTAGTTTCCAGTCTAATCAGATAATAATTTATGCACATAAACACAGTGAAACACAATCGCATGAAGGTTGAGTACATCATTTATCATGTTAACATTCAGAAACAGGCTGTGTGATGCAGACCTGAGCATGTGTTCATCCATCCATACAGCCGTGAGTGCAGAAACAGCGCTTCACCATGGCAACAGCATCACCTCTTTGCTCCCCTGCTTGAGGTCTATCAGCTTCCTCTCTTTCTCTCCATCACTGTAAATCAGTTCATTTCTATCTTAAAGGCTGCTCTATTGGCAAGGCGCTGGTTTTCCCTGCATCATGAAAATACAGATATATTGAATTATTATTTTTTTACAGAACAAATCAGACAGTATAAATATTAGTATATTTTCTTTTACGACCATAATAAAAATGTAACTATTCTATTGTAATTATTCTAAAAACCAGAGACACCCATTTGAAGTGGCTCTGTGCGTACCAAAACACCACTGTGAATACAAAGACATTAAAAGACTCAATCACTGTATGAAGCACTTTGAGCTCTACACCCTGTATACGAGAAATGCTGAAAAAAAATTAGTTTCTTTCATTAAAAGACAGCCATGTAATCTTTATGACTTTACAGTACTGTGTCCTATAGTAGCACACTGTCACCCCTCCCCTCCCTTACATCATCACCACAACACGGAAGCAGAAGACAGACTGGGGGACAGGAGAGGCTGCACACACAAGGAGGGAGGTTAATGCAGGTAGAAAAATAGCTTTAAAGAGAAACATTAAAAAAGGGTCGTAAAAGGTGCAGATACATAAAAGTAGACGTGTAAAGACAGACAGAGAGCGAGCATCATGGCGCTGATCCCCTCACAGGTTCTCCGGGTCGCCATCCTGCTGTCTTATTTCTCCATCCTCTGCCACTACAAAGCCTTAGACATGCCGGCACACCAGACCTACGGAGGCAGCTGGAAGTTTCTCACCTTCATAGACCTGGTAAGATTAAATAGTAATAACATTTAGCTGTAATCTAACCCTAAAACACCGGGTAAGTTCGCTGAATGAGCTGCAGGCTCTGTGCTTCGTGTTGTGATCACATTTGAATGATTATTCAGCGTTTCCGCCTCCCTTCACTCCTCCTTCCGGTCTTTAATTAATCGTTATTGAGAAAGTAGGTCGTGTAAGTGCAGTAATTCACATTAAATTGTGTCTGAAGTCGCGTTTGAAGCCAACAACGTGGTTTGCTTGCGAGCTCACGGTGCAGAGGTTGAACCGGAACAGGTGTTGCGGTGCGGAATGCTCTCCTGTCACAAACGGTCCCCTCACGCCGGAACGAGCCGCGTGCACACTACATGTTGTGAAAGCCTTTAAGGCAGGCAACTTCCTGGAATTGATTGAATTGATTTTATTCTGTCATTTAAGTAGCCTATAGCTGATAGAGTGATCAAAATATGCACAAAAACTAACAGAAGAAACATCAAATTAAACGAAATATTAAATATAAAAACTTAGTGTTATGCATAAATTGAAGAATCCCACTAAAAGAGAAAATAGAGATTGATTTTCATACAAAAAGTTATATATAGCTTTGTCTCTGTGGCGTTTTTGTTCAAATTGACATGCTATCTTTGTGGGTGACTCGCTAATAGCATTAGCAACGTCTCTCTTTTTGTACGCATGAATGAGTGCATTGTCCAGGCTGACTGGGAGCTGTGTGTGTTTGTGTCTCCTTCCAGTTTAAACTCATCATTATAGCTTGGAGTCTTTAACTCAATGTCACTTTAAGATCCAGATCACTGGATATGCAGTTTAATGTGTACTGACCCTCAACTTTTATATACAAAAGCAAATCACAAATACAAAATGTTTTCCGCCAGCATTTTGTGCCCAAACTTTTCTAAAACATCATAGCTGATGTTAATGTCGACGTAAGTTCTGTCATTTTAACCCTTTATCTGTTTCATCCATATTTTATTTAAATTAAAGGTATATTCTCGATTTTCATGTAAATAAATGTCACAAGAACATTGGGTCTTTGGGTCTTATTTGCCCATGTGAGTATTAACATCTGACATTGATCTGAGGACACCGGGTCACATGACATGAAAGCTATTTAAAAAAAAGTTCTATAAAAAAAGATTAATTGAAAATAGAAAAAGCTATAAAATCTGCTTGATAATTTTCACTCTACATTCTAAAAGTCATCACAACATGTCGTGATATCAGCATACTGAAAGGTTTCATTTGAAAATGAAGCAGCACAAGTTTATTTTGGTCACTCCTCACAATTGATTGAAAATAAATACACATAAAAATAAATAAAATGGTAACAATTAATATGGATAAAAAAGCTGCAGGCTCGTGATTAACTTAATGAACCTGCTCTCTCCAAACAACATATTTTAAAGTAATGATCTTGAAGATTTTCATTTTAATAAATGTCTGTTAAGTCTCTATCTATCGCCAAATGAGGTAACACAATGGTGACTGAGCCTATAGCCCACTGATTAAAGCCTTTGCATTTGCAGTATATAGTATTATTACAGACTGGGTGTCTGGTGCGACTTTCGCGTAAAACCACAAGCGGTGCCCAGTTAGTGACGTGTTTTCCATTAGCCAGCAGTGGTTGGTCTGCCAGAGAGGGTAGGCGGAGCTAAGCGGCTGCTTCTCCGCTCTCTGCAAGCTTTGCGAGTAAACAGTAATCTACTATGGCTGAACAAACAAAGAAAAGATGGATGACTACAGATACAACTTCTAAAAGAAGTGAAAATCCAAAGAAGAAGAAACAAACTCGACCATTCGACATCACCACAGACAATCATGCTAAAATAATGTTAAATATATTTTTATTGTTGTATAACTAAAGGTAACTCTTCATTCTGTTAGCTAAATTGTTAAAATAACAGATTTTAGTATAGTTCTTAATAACCTTCATCTCCCCATGTAAAAACATTATAAGATAAACATGAAGGGATTATTAATTGAAGACAAGAGTCAGGATCAAGCTAACTGCTAACTATAAACTACAGGACCCTGGGCTACAAGCTAGCTTAAATTTGATGCAGGCTATATACATTACATTTGTTATATTTCTTTTCTCGTATGTTAAAACATTTGTACTTATCTTGTTTAATATTACTAACAAACTAGAGTCACATATGGATAAAAACCTTAAACAAACCCAGCTGTACCTGTTTTGGGTAAGTGTTTGTGATTTAATGTGCTATGTAACACGCTAACCATTTCAAACCGATAGTTAGCAGAAGGTTACCTTAGATTTATTCCTGTTCCTTTTTTATTCTTGGGTTAATAAAAACAAACACAGCAACAAAAACAACAATAATCGTCCTCTTAATATACTTTAAACCTGTAACTTAGAATTTTTATTCAATGCTTATAAGTCTAAGTAGTAATGTGTCAAATACTGATTTACAATGGCCACAAAAACATTAGAAACATTATTAGAGTTGGTTTAGCAGTGTTAAAGTTACGGACTGTGAAAGGGAAAATAGTTTCTTAGGTGAGTGCATACCTGTGTGCGTGCGTGCGTGCGTGTGTGTGTGTGAGAAACAGCTGTGTCATATTTTCCACATAAGACTTTTCCTCCTGGTTAACTGTGCCACTAATGACCTGTGCACACCAGCAGCCAGGAAACACACACGGCTACAACATCTGGATCTTAATCATACCACGTGTGTGTGTGTGTGCGTGTGTGTGTGTGTGTGTGTGTGTGTGTGTCATTGTGCGAACACGTGCAACATGAAACCCTGCAAATACGTGCAACACTGACACAGAAACGCCGATATGATTACTGTGAGATTCACTAGAGGGAAGTGAGTACTGCTCAGAGCCTCATCGCTAGCTGAGTTCTCATAGAAATCCATTATTTATGTAGCAGGCGAGCTAATTCATGTAGGTATGACAGTTAATGCACACAAGCAACACACACATCAATAAGTAGCATTATTAGATGAAAGGATGATGTTCATACAAACACACACACATAAAAAAGGAGGTGAATCTGCACCTGAGTGCTTTAAAACCAGAAAGCTTCAGTGTCCAGCAGCCCCCACAGTCAGTGAACGACACCTGATCCTCCCAGTGGGTGATCAGAGGAGGAGAGTGTGCATCCTCTCCATCTTTCCCTCGTGAAGGAGGTCAGATCCATCACTGTGATTACAGCGACGGGAGACAGTAGGCGATTAAAAAACAGAGCGAGTTTCTCTCTCGCCTTTATGTTCTCACTTACCCTGCAGCTTCGTCTGAATCTGAGCTTTTTAAATTCATGATCAAAGTGAAGTATTTATGATGTGTGCATAAGCATGTTTAGTTTCATCCGAACACAGTTTGTCTCAGTGTTGCAGAAAGGTTGCAGTGTTTCCGAACTGTTGGAGGATTTACTCACAGTGAACGGCTCCTGAGGCGAAGAGTTTCAACATCCATCGTCTAGGAGACGACTTTTAACCAGTGTGGCTTTCACAGGCTAGGACCTGATTATGGAAATAGTCTGTACTGAACAAAAACATCAACATTATTTTTTAGGCCGGGAAGATATGATTAACCCCCCCCCCCTCTTTTTTTTAAGACCACAGGAGGATCCAAAGTATGTCGAAGAGACCATACATCAAGTATCAGCTGATTATCTCTTATTGAAAAGCTATTTATTTCTATAATTTACCGTACAGATATTTAAAACTGGTAAATATTGAACAAGTCTGTTTCATGTATGAAAATCAGCTGCATTGGCCTAGCTTGTTGCTAAATGCTAAGTTGTTTTTAGCGTAAGATTCCTGCAATTGCTTTGGATTTGATTGGATGATTAGCATCACATCAGATGAGTTATAACACATGAAATTGGTCTGTGAGTTTCCTCGTCTGCTATCTTAATGGCTGGAAAAGCTTCTCAGTTTTAATCCTGCTAATGAGACTTTTGGCATCAGAAAACTCCTTCACCTTGTGGCCTTGACGTGTTGGAGCCCTCAGGTGGGCTCAGTCTGCAGCAGAACAGCTTCTTGGAGCTCGATTTGTCAACAGAGCTGTCAATCATGAGGCCACACCCCCTTTTTATATAGCATCAAATAACTAATTAAAAGTAAACTTTTGAGAAAGATGAACACTTGGGACATAAATCAGCATGATAAGAACTAACTATAATGACAGGAAAAATGTATTTGATGTGTATTTTGATTTTATGGTTTGACTCATGTCCCATCTGTTAACATGGAGGAGGCGGGCTTTATGAGCTATACTGCAGCCAGTCAGCAGGGGGCGATAGAGAGGCTTTGGCTTCACTTTAAGGGAGCTGTCATGCTGTCCATCTTTTATACAGTCTGAGTTCAAGTTCTCTTAATGGGTTCAAGGTATGAAACTGCTGACTGAGGCCAAGCAGGTTGAGGAAAAATGGTTGCCCTGCAGAATTCACTGATTGCTTTGTTTGAGTTTTTCTCTCCTCCATCATCTCTGCTGCTTCCTCTATGAATTCTTCTTCTTTTTCATCCCTCTCTCCCCTCTGTAAAATGCACTGTCTCAGCTGTGTCCGTCTCCCTCTCTTTGAAGTGTTTGTCATGTGTAAAGGTGTAAGCTGTTAAAGAGCTCGCTGCTCTCTCTCTCTGTAGGTGATCCAGGCGGTGTTCTTCGGACTGTGCGTCCTGATCGATGTGTCCAGTCTGCTGACTAAAGGAGGCGACAGCAGGGAGCAGGAGCGGCAGCTGAGGAAGCTGATTGGCCTGAGGGACTGGATGATGGCTGTGCTGGCTTTCCCTGTCGGAGCGGTGAGCAGATGGATGCATGCAACCGTACACAGACACACAAACACACACAATAGCCTGGGGAAGGATCAGCCTGGCTTGCAGGAATCAAAGGCTCGACTTATGCGTTTGTAGTATAATCAGCTCTGGCTTGCTCTCTTTGAACTGTGGCCCAATTTTGATTCAGACGGCTTTTTCCTCTCAGAAGACTGAAAAAACATTTGAGAACTCAGCATGTGGATGTCACAAGTGTCAACAGAGCTACATTTACACTTCCAGGCTCGGACATCACAGAGGAATCCTTGTCCTCTTCTCTGAATCAGTGAATACATTCAGGGATTTTTCTATCTTCACTCAGGAGTGTGGTTTTTTCAACTTGAGAACATGATGATCGATTTCACATTCAGATTCTGTAATGCCCTCAAAACCCTGCCATTGCACTAAAATAGCCCCTTCTTCCGTAGGGCACGGTATCGATAAGGATTTCTCAATTCGATTAGTTTCCGATTCACAGGGTCCCGATTCGATTCGATATTGATTTGATTAGGGGTATTTCAGTTACAATATCAATGCACCTTTAACCTGGTGCATTATCTAACATGACCAACACACAGCAGTCAACACAATATTAACGATGTTATGAATGAGACAGCTTATGAACTCTTTGTCCAGTTTCAGATTTTCGGTCTGAACATTTGCCTCATGGTTTTGATTAAACGAACTGGGCTTCAACTTGTGCGAGATTTGGCCACGAGATCTCACAGCGCAAAGAACAAAGCCACACGAGAGTTGCAGGATAAGGCATATTGTATAACAACACGCCGAAAATACACTCGCAGCCAAAGCCGACGCTAACAGAGAGTAACCAAAACATCAGAGCAAAACTAGCTTACATATTCATGGACACACGCGATAAAAAGAGTCCGTCAGCGATCACTGATGTCTCTGTAGTAGCTGCAGTAAACGAGTCCGGGCATGTCTCCTTCACTGCCGTGTTTCAGGCCGATATGCTGAGTCGTGCTGCGTTCAGGAGCGCTCAGACACGTGATTTATCAGACGCATTTTAACATATTATTAAAGCTCGATGTCAGGATTCATTATTCGATATTGGGTCATTCAAATGAGAATCGATTCGATTCACAATGCTTGCACTCAAGCTGTTTGCATGCACTCACACTTCTTGTTGCTTGCACAGATTCGCTCCAGTTTCAGATTTTTTGTATTGCTCAGTTTGAGTCATTCTCAGCCTTGAAGTTTGAAGCTTACTTACTTACAACAGCAGCAATAAACTATTGAACTGCCTTCTGAAGTTATATAAGGCTGATACCATGACACAGATCGTGCTGAGAACAGGAGCTGATGATAGGTGACAGGCAGGTGCTCTTTCTGTTAAAAGATTCAGAAACGCTCCGACAATGTGTCGACACTTCACTCTCTGAACTCAGCAGGGAGATTTTTACTGCGAGAGAGTCGGTGCTTTAAATTATATTTGACCTCCTGAGAATGAATAATAACTACTAATATTATATTTCATTTGAAGAAGGTGTCTAGTGTGGAGATGATTTGTTGCATAATCAGATAGGAAACCAAAAATAACCCTCAATGATTTAGAAATCTGTTGATAAATTATCGAACTAAAAGGTCTATTTTTGTGCCGCATGAAGCTTTCAGGCCGATCTCGAGGTCTCGGAGTTTGCCTAGTTGTCTTTTTTTTTGTCTGCTCCGTTCTGGCTGAAATAACAAAGGTTCAATTATTCTTGACCTGGGATTGAAGAACTTTAACCCAACCTCTGTTTTTTTTTTATTATTATTTGAGTACATTTTAGGCTTTTTCTTACACACCTGTATTTTATTTAATTACATTTTAATTGCCTCCTCTTTGTGTCGAAACCCAGACGTTCTGTGACTTTAACAGCCTTTTATCCGTCTGTCTGCTGGTTCTCATATCGCTTTGTTGTCTGTTTTTTAATTGCTTTTGTAATGGACTCGATGTCATCGTGGGGCCGGCTGTGGCTCAGTGGTCGACTTGGTCGTCTTTCAATCGGAAGGTCGGAGGTTCGATCCCCGGCTCCCTCAGTCAACATGTGAAAGTGTCGCTGGGCAAGACACTGAACCCCAAATTTCTCCGGGTGGCAGAGCCATCACTGTATGAATGTGATCAGTACTGACTGACAGTTAGCAGTGTGTGAATGTGTGTGTGAAAGCGCTTTGAGTGTTTGCATTATATACACCCACCGGCCACTTCATTATGTACACCTGTACAATCTGATGCAGTTCAGTCCAACAGCTTTTATGAAGTTTATTTTTAGTTGAGTCTGAAGTTTGTACATTCAATGATGTTTCTTACTGAGGCCGCAGTTAAAGCTGCTGTTGTGCTGAACTCAATTATATTGAGATGTGTGTCAGGTTTTTGTTTGTTGTTTGTTTTTGGGACCAGTTGGAGTGCACTCTGCTGGACGAACTACATAACACCGTTTTAAAATCACCCCAGGTGCTTTTTATGCATTACATGTTCTGTAAAAAAGTTGTCATCTTGTTGCATGTTGGAAAACGTCATACGTCAATAACAGTCTGTGTGATAGGCCCCACTATCAGCTGACTGAGAGACGACTCGTTCTCTACCTTGAACTAACTTTGGCGCTTTTTTTCTTTAGATTAGATATTTTGGGTTTAATAAGTTAAAAGAAGAGATTTGAAGATGCCCCATGAAGCAAATCAAATAAATAATCGTTGATAAAAATAAGTTTTAATATCTGAAGGTGTCGATATTAATTATTCTTGCTGTGAACAAAGATAACAGCAAACGGTGTTGAGTCGTCCTCTGTTTCTTCAGACAGCCAGGCGGTGACCTCTGTCTGATCCTCGGGCTGTTCTCACAACGCTGGCACACAAACACACACACACACACACACACACACACACACACACACACACACACACACACACACACACACACACACACACACACACACACACACACACTTTAATTCAAGATTTCACTTGGCAAAGTGCCCTGAAGCTCCCGCGCTGAGGAACTTGTACGGCTGTCTGATCACAACCAGATCCCGGGTTTCGACACACGCGTGTACACTTTAAACAGGCATGAATATGCATACTTAACACACACACACACACACACACACTAATGACAGAGAGTCGATAGAAACCAGAGCGCCTGTGAGATAGCTGCACACACTTGAACACACACCTATAGAAGCAGTCAGCTGGCATGGAGCCATGTGTGTTGGGGACAGAGTTCAGTTTACACACAGCACAATAGACATGATTATCAGCACAGCTAATGTCTGCAACACTAACCTGACTGATATGGATACAGAGTGTGTCTGCATGTGTGTGGCTGCAGCCAGAGGTGGTGTGTACATGCATGAGTGTGCAGGTGTGTATATTACATGTATAAAGGTGCATGTGTGTATCTCCTTATATTTAACACAGTGTGGAAACTAGAGGATGATTGGGTATATGTGTGACACACACGGACAAAGTGTGTGTCTGTGTGTATGAAAGCAGAGAAGACCGGTCAGGGTACAATAGGGGGGTCTGGTTCAGGTGCCTCCAACTGGAACCCAGATGACATTCAGGTAATTCCACCCCCCGTCCTCCAGAACATGGCCTGGCACGAGTCCAAACCGTCTGCTGGAGATACGTTAGAGAGTTTGTTAGCCTGTGGTGCGTTCAGGACACGCGGGACAAAAGGTTGCCTTAACTTGCATCGGGATGTACTGGATGCACAGCTGGGCCTTGCGTGTGCAAAGAGAAATAACAAGGCTGAACATCTGTAGCCATGCTAATGATGAACACTGAACAAACATTGTTACGCTTTAAGGAGTGAAATCTTAACTCTGAGTTTGTCATCAGGTTGTCGTCGGATTAAACGCTTTATTGTTATTTCTTATCACTGACCTGCAGAGGTTTGGTAACCAGCAGCAGTTCAATAATGTTGTTGCATCATTAATACTGCATCTGTTTGCTCACTGTGTGTTATCTTTTTGTCTCTGCAGTTCGTGGTGTTCACGTTCTGGAGTCTGTACCTGTACGACAGAGAGCTGGTCTACCCCAGACTACTGGACAACTTCATCCCTCAGTGGCTCAACCACGGCATGGTGAGTCCAATCTTCTCCAGGTTTAATTCACTTCGCCCGTTGACGTCACGTCTACATTGACCCATTATTACCAGAAAATGGTCCCTAAAAATAAATGTGTGCTGCAGGCAGCCTGCAGGGAGCTGAGCCTGAAGGCAGAGCTCTTGATTAACCAATTAATTCAGGCTCCAGCCCTCATCATCCTGCAGAGGTGCCTAAAAAATTACACCGCAAAAATAATGATTATTGCTTTTAATTTAACAAGGAAAATGACTCACTGAGGTTACAAATCTTAGGAGGTCTTGCAATGAATTAAATGACTGATGCAGATGAGATCAAATAACAGCTTTCAAGATATTAACACAAAGAAAATGTATATACATGCACACAAAGGCATGGCAGAGGGAAGTCCTGCACTGGCACACGTTTGCAAGGTCATAACCAGAACTGGCTCATTATTATCAGCAATTATTTGCTACATGCAGCATCATAAATGCAAAGTAGTAACAAACATTCCCGACTGACTTTGACGTCTATTTCAAGAGATATCCGTCATTTCTGTGTCCTACGATCTCTCCCACCTGGTGAGAAGCACTGCAGACATGTCAACAAGCTGCTGGCTGCAGAAAGGCTGCAAATGCATCAAAATCCAACACTGATACAATCTGTTCATCAATTATAACGACATAAACACTGTTTGAATCTGCATCTAGCACGGAGGCTAACCAGAATGCTAATATATTAATCCTACCAAGGCTGATATACTTGCTTGTTAACCTTGTGTGTGCTGAAACAGCCGGCTGCGTCATGAACGTAACTGTTCACATACTTTGCTATGCACTTCGCGTTTTACTGGAGGATACCTCTAGAGGGCACACCAGAGAGCGCAGGCCGTATGTGCGGGATGTAAACAACAGACATGGAGACACTCGAGGAGGTTACATTCAGTGGACAGGACACACCGTCTGCACCGTCCCCGCTCCGTCTCTCCAACATGTTCCTCCGTGCGCGGACGTGACGCTCCCGGACTTGTTTCCATTTAGTTCTGCAGGTTTCCACGTCGACGTCTAAAACAGAACTTATCTGTCTGCAGCTGTCTGACAGGCATGTTTGTCTCTGTGCAGCGGCAACGACACATCGTACAGATGTGGATCATTGTGGACTCGGTCTATCAGCTTGTCTTCAGAACTTTCTGCCTTTGTTGTCCCTGCTGCTGTCACATCCCCTCTGCCTCTACACTGCCCCTTCTGTTCATGTGCAAACTGCATCTCGCGTCTGTGTTATTTTTTGAGGACGTGCACAGCCGACGCTCCAAACAGACGCAGGGTATGCGGGGCAGCCGTCATGCACACTTTCCCTTCGCCTGTTTATTTCATGCTCAGGCTTCCTGTATCTGATTTACTTTTCCCCTAATTCCCATGAATTACATCCACATATTTCTCCCCATGCATGCAGCTTTCTTGGTTTGGGTCTCAGGTCACAAGTGCAGCACTCGTATCTTCGACTCGGCTGTGGGTCTGCTGCAGGATCTGGAGGGGGAGGATGTTTACGGTTGAAAGAAGCACATCTGGGGGACTGCGTTTCTAATCTGGGGTAATACACTGATTGATTGATTGATTGATTGAGGGTAGATTCCTACAGGGCAGGACATGTAACTTAAGTCCTACTTGGATCGCTGCTCATGTCAGTGGGTCATAAACTCTGTCAACTGCTTTATAAATCTTATCACTGTATCACAGAGCTGGTGCAGACCAACCTCTGAATTTGACTAGAGTCAGCGGCGGGCTGCTGGCTTTGATTTGCCGTCTAGAGGAAGAAAATTGTATCTAATGTTTATACAACGACTAACACGCTCCGCTGCATGTCGACTGACTGATAACAGAGTCAGCAGCATGTGAGATAATCAGGGAATTTTTCAGCACGTTGTCTGTCAATGCAAAACCTCCTCGTGAAGCTTCCTCCTGCCAGAACTCGTCCCCTGAGCCGTGTGGAGGCGAAGAGGTGCGTCGTGTTCAAAAAACGATCATTCCCACAAACTGCTCAAACAGAAAGAAACAAAGGCGGCGTGTGTCTGTTTGTGTCTCGTCCCGTACTCCAGAACATGATGTAACAGCGAGTGAGTGGTTGCCACCAAACAAAAACAACCAGAACATCACCAACCGCCTTGAGAGAGTGTGTGTGAGGCAGAAACGTGAGGAGGTTTGTGTGTGTGTGTGTGTGTGTGTGTGTGTGTGTGTGTGTGTGTGTGTGTGTGTGTGTGTGTGTGTGTGTGTGTGTGTGTGTGTGTGTGTGTGTGTGTGTGTGTGTGTGTGTGTGTGTGTGTGTGTGTGTGTGTGTGTGCGAGTCCAGTAAATATTTTGCGGTATTCCATGGTATCACTGTTGTTTGTCTATACTTGCTGCCATAGTAACGGCGCTGCCATTCCCAGTGGAGGAGGGAGGGGCCGGGTGATGCAGAGCGAGGGAGGAAAAGTATTTTATGAAATCAGTTTAACAGTGAAGCCAGTAAAGTGAAGCAAAGTGAGGAAGTGGAGCTTTTAAAGGCATCAGAGACTTCCAATCTCAAACCTCAAACTTGGAGCCCATCGGCTATCGGCTGACGGAGGTACAGCCTCTGGGAACGACAGGCAACTCTTCAGGACTTGCAACGTCGCCAGCGTTAGCAATAAAGGACTTCCTGCAAAGATTTCCTTATCTGTGCGCTGCAGTGTTTACAGTCCGACTGCAACTTGAGAGGCGAAAATGGAGATTAGATCCGACGTCTAACAACAGATTGTTCAGCTTCACGTGCACGCAGATGTCTGCAAGAAGAACGCACCCTGTTCTTCTGGCAGATGCTACTAAGAAGTTCTTCACATGCACTGATTCACTTTGTGTTTGTGTGACAACACGACAAAAGGGTTTTGATTAACATAAGTTTGCAATCATCACAAATGTGTAATTAAATTTAAATTTAGCATGCTAGGGCTTCACGGTGGTGCAGTGGTTAGCGCCGTCGCCTCACAGCTAGAAGGTTCCTGGTTTGAATCCCATTAGGTTCATTGGTGACTCTAAAATGCCTTCAGAACACCGATCGAGACATGATAAATGTTTATCGGACAACCACATGCTTGATTATTAATATTTATTGCAGCAGTGATCACTTTCCATGTCTATATCTTTGGTTTTTTGTGTGTTCAGTTTTTCTGTGAGAATATTTTTATGTTCTCCAAACAACTCTATGACTTTCCGTATTTCGCTTTTCCTAAAATGTTTTTTTCTTTTCTTTTATATCATCCATTTCTCCTGGAGAGAATTTGTTGGGAGAAGTCAGAGAGTGGAGATCACTTTTCGAGTGCTCACGTGAACGAGCTTCATAAGACTGGGCACAGCTACGACCGGTGTCAGTTACACTTATAATAATAATAACTTTATTTATATAGCACCTTTTAGAAACAAAAGTTTACAAAGTCCTTTGACAACCAAGAAACAAGCACAGCACAAAAACCAATAGGCAACAGGAGAACCTGCACAATATAGCTGGACACGAGACCAAGGGGACAAAGCAGGAAGAAGTAGAAACAATAAATAGAAATAGAACAACTAAAAGAGATAAAATAAAGGAAATAAAGCAATAAAAAGAAATAAAAGCTGTAAAAGCAACAAAAGAGACTCGATGCACTCGCTGTAAATTGGA
This sequence comes from Semicossyphus pulcher, assembly GCF_022749685.1. Taxonomy (NCBI): domain Eukaryota; kingdom Metazoa; phylum Chordata; class Actinopteri; order Labriformes; family Labridae; genus Semicossyphus; species Semicossyphus pulcher. Next base: position 28,082,295 of record NW_027211615.1, on the reverse strand, counting down.
ATCAAGAAGTCTGTCGTAAGAAATAAGACCTGTTTTTCCTGATGTAAACTGTGCCTGGGAGGTCAGTCATGCAACGGTTGTACCATTTCAAAATCTCTGTGGCTGCACGTACAATAACAACCTTAGAGCGAGCGACCTGCACACCCGGAGAGGGCAGATTTGTTGAAGCTTTGGATCATGCGATAAGGCGGGCCTTGTGCCTCCTATCCTATTTTACGCAGACGATGGTGCTCTCTATGTGCAGGGTTTATCCTTCTTCTTGACCCGTCCTGCAAATGTTCTCCTAACTCCATTTTTGCAACAGCACCGTTGCTGCGTCCTCGGCTCAGCACCGTCCACGACTATTGTGACTGGTTTTGAGAAACAACAAAGAGCGTTTTTTTTCTTCCTCCGCTTGGAGCAGAATAATGATGGGTTCAGCCAAAGGTCTGTTTGTGCTAGACTAGTGACTCCCTGACACTACGCAGTATATACTGTATGCACTTGGAACCCATTGTCAGAGGTTTCATGTCAGGACCAAAGATTACGAAACAGCCTGCAAAATAAACACGACTCTAAGTAGCAGCAGTTTTAGTCTTACATAAGTCTGAATCTCTCGAGCTGTGTTTCGGCGACCGACGTTTGCATGAAAGGCCTCTTAAGCTACAAAAACACTGGCAAAGAATTTCTCTCCAGATGAAACGATGTGACTCAGGGGCGGGGTCGCTTCTGATCGACGTCTGTTACTAAGAGAACCAAACAAAACCTGAACTGTTGCTTGTTTTTTTTGTTACATGCTCAATTAGGATAATCGTCCGTGAATGTCAACCAAAACAGTTTCCAAACAAGGAAAGGCAAACCAGTGTGTGTGTGTGTTTATGTGCGTGTATTACCAGTTTAACTTGGGATTCACAAAGGCAAACACACAGAGACACAGTGAAGTTTCCAGGCAGCAACACACTGACGCTGTTGACCTGTGACACACAGAAACACACACTTGGTCTCTGTAGTTTTGTTATAAAATCTGCACGCAGAGTATCAGCTGTTTGGTGAATCACTGGAGAATCGGGGTCGACGCAGAAGCACAAACACAGCTAGGACAAACCTGTGATCAGCACCTTTGTGTTGGATTCTTTGCTTTTAGGAGGAAGAATCAGCTTTACTGCACAGGTACAATAATTCTGACTCCAACAGACAAACATGGACAATAAAGCTGAACAACATCGGTAAAATAAACAGATTTATGTTGTCTATTTGAGTACATATATACAGTATATCTACATAAAGCTCTGGAAACAATGAAGAGAGCACTCCACATGTTCCTTAAGTCAGCATCTCTCTCTACGTGTCATGGCCGCCCAACCCGGACCTGAACCCCATTGAAACCTCCTGAATGTGATCAAGAGGAACATGGACGCTCACAAGCCATCGAACAAAGCCGGCTGCTTGTCAGCTGTTTAATGACTCTGCTGCTTTGATAACCATTATCTTAAATTGGCATCGTAACTCGCCTCAGTTGTCGCTTAACTCGACCGACTTTTGAGCCACTTTGTTCCAGACGATCGCCGTGTCTCTCCACCTTTCATCCCTCTGGCTCTGGAGCTGTGAGTGATGGCTGGCCTCAGTCGCGAGGGGTACACTCGTCTGCTGGTGTGAATGTGTATTCACATTTAAAACTCTAAGACGAGCCCACTTCTTCAGATGAATTTGTCTTATATTCAGACCAACGCTTCAGATGTTTAAAAAGTAAACTTCTCAGGTCTCTCTGGTGGACGAACTTTTACGGAGACTTTGCTTGAAACATATTTTTGCATTCCTGTACCGACATACGCAGATGATGACGTACTTTATGTGCTGTTATTTCACGAAGCTGATGATCAGTTCAGGTCAAACCAACACTTTTAGCACAGATTTCTTTCTCTTGGAGAATATATTTTGAAATAAGATGCATTAATGTCAGAACTTCAGATTTAGGGAGAAAAACAATCTAAAAATAATAATGACATAACGCTGGAACGTCCTGAAACGCTGCCTCTCTTTGCCAAACACTGACATTAAACAGCTTTAGTGCACAGTTATTCAGCCTCACATTTCACTGAGTGTGTTTGTGATAGAAAGTAGAACAGGATTGTCCCTCTGTGACTCGATAAGCTCCTTAAGTTAGACGACTCTTACCAAAAATGTCAACAGAAGACTTTTCATTAGAATTCAGGGTTCAAGTGAAGTTCAGTTATCTGCGCAGGGACGCCGGCCGGCTCTCTGTGACATGTTTAACTTTATAATCTCACGTTATGTGGCTGAACGTTTTCTCAGAACGAGCACAAACGTATTTTAACTTCAGCCGAGGGAGCGACGTTTCCAAAGATGGCGGACGTGTCAGTGTGATGGCGCAGCTATAAAAAGCAGGGCTGGATTATCACTGAAAAGTAGGAGAATTAAAAGGTTTTGTCGTTTAAATCAGGAAAGTTGAAGCTCAACTTTAAGACAAACTTATGCTGGATACTTAAAACAGACATGGACTCTAGGAAATCCATTCTCAGGCGAAACCGCAGGATGTTTGAACCCGTGAACCTGCCCTCAGCCGCCTGGCCCCGCCCACCCCCAGCTGTGTATCTCTGTGTGAAATGGTTTGTCCCGTTTTTAGCCCTGGACCGCAGGATCGAACCACCGCCGTCTGCCCAAGAGGGGGGATTTTCCACGGAGGCTGGAAGCTGGCGGCTCGAGCAGAAACCGCAAACCTCGGGGGGGCGAGAGAGACGCAGAGAGAGAGAGAAAGAGAGAGAGGGACAGCGAGGATAAAGGGAGTATTATTTACGAGTGACAGAGACTAAACTTAAACACGACCAAGAGACTGGAATTCCTCTGAGGCACCCTGGGTAAAAGTGCAGCGTCAGGGCGTGTGTGTGTGTGTGTGTGTGTGTGCGTGTGTGTGTGTGTGTGTGTGTGTGTGTGCAGCATAATGATGGGAGGGAAACCTAGAATTTAAGACCCCAGGAGAGAGAGAGAGCTCTTCTGTCCTCCCCTGAGATGTTGTTACTCCCGTTAGTCTGCACATTCCTGGCGTCTTCAGTCTGACCGTTTCAGGGCGGCCGGAGAAGCCGATTGGTTCAGAGCGAGGCTGTGACACCGTGACCGTTTTCTCTGGTGTATTTTATACAAAAGCACACTGCTGCGGTTTTTCCTGTTAAATCCACTTGTTCATTTGTCACTGAATCTTTTACAATTCAGCGACTGTGATGACAAATGTTCAGTTTGTACTCTCGTCGGGCTGGAAGAACCTCGGATGAGGTGCCATCGAAAGCAAAATGTGGCAGATGGTGGAGATGAGATCATTTTTATTTTTTAGCCATGAAACAAAAATTAACAATGAAAAAGGCTGAAAAACAAAAGAAAATGTTACGTTAGTTTATCGGTTCACTAACTAATGAAACGGCACCACTGTGTCATTCTGAAAAGTTGCTCAGTTTTATCAAATTTTCTTTTATTAAATAGATTTTTAAATGTGTAAATAATCTGAATAACGTCTGCTGTACTGCTGTAAACAAACACAGTGCCTTCATAATCATGTACGAGAATGCAACTTAAGTCTGAGCTCTGTTCTTTCAGTAGAGAAGCCTAACCAGGGACAGGCTGCACATTAGCCTTGGCTAGAAGCTCTATATGCACAGTACAGACTAATAGACTAAATAAACTAATACATAAAAAAATAAGACATCCAGCCAGAGGATCATTACAGTGTGAAATACAACATCAGAGCTTTTAAAGCTTGTGGAGGTTAATCGGTCAGTGGTGCTGCAGGACTTTTTGTGACTGATGTGTTTGGACCTTTGAAATCATTGTAGACTTTTATTTTGAAAGAATTAAATCAGCATTTTCGCTTTAAGGTTTTTTATGTTGTATTCCCGAGCTTTGGGTCGTGACCGACAGAACGAGATCGCAGGTACGAGCGGCTGAAATGTTTTTTCCTTCAGAGGGAGTCTGCGCTCAGCCTTAGAGGGAGGGGAGGGAGCTCGGAGTAGAGCCGCTTCTCCTTCGCATCGATAGAAGCCAGTTGAGGTGGTTCGGGCATCTGGTTAGGACGCCTCCTGGGCGCCTCCCTGTGGAGGTTTTCCGGGCACTTCTAACTGGGAACTGGGAAGTTCTGTGAACACGTCATAATAACAGAATAAGTACAATGTTTTTATCGTGAGGTAACACAGCTTCCTTTTGCTGCTTATTTTAACGCCATTTGCAGCACTTTGATTGGTTATTCTTCCTTGTCGTGACGCGACTTTTTCCACTGGAAGACGCCGAGAGCTTTTATGCAACTCCTTTAAGTTTTGATTCTTCACAACTACAGTTTATGTTGATACTGATTAGGGCTGCAGAATTATGGCCAAAATGTGTTTATGTATTATATTTAGCGACTTTTTTTTAACAGAGCAACACTTTCAGTCCATTCTGTGCTGCGTTCAGGCTCATGTACAAATTTAGCATCAAACTAAGACTTAAAATCAGGTTCTTTACCTGAATGTGGTGCATCATGGGTAATATCAGAGTGTCTGTGGGAGTTGGGTGGATAGGGTGTCTCTGTGCAGCGTCTCTGTTCTGGATGTCTTGACGCTGGAGGACGGGGAGCAGCTCGTTCTTCCTCTCGGCCTTCACACACTCATCATGCTGCACTTTGTGTTGTTTTTTCAGCTGCTTCAACAAGTTAGTCGTGTTGCTTTGCGGCGCAGACGCAGGTTTCATGACCTCTTTGATTATTATTCTTTCTCGCCCTAAACCTGAAACACCTCCAGACAAGTGATGACGAGCCGTTTCAGGGGAGCAGCTCTTCGTCTTCTGTTCCAGGCGTTTGACTTTAGTTTCTCCGACCGTCTCTGTTGTTTACTCTTCCACTCTAAACTGACGCTTTGCGGTAGGCACTCATCACATGACATGCCAGCTCCCCCAAAAGTGAAGCCCAAACCTCTCCATCGCCCCCTGGGGGAGGGGCTGTTAGTTTAGGGAGCGCTTGATTTGATATGCAGCAGAGTTTTCTACGGGCGGAGCATTTTAAACGTCAACATCACCGTCAGTCGTGTTTATTTAATCGTGGGAAGACAAAGTCGTGATCGGGATTAATATTGGATTAAGTGTGCAGCTGTAACAGGTTTGAGTCTCCTCGGCCTTGGTGGGTTTTTTCATCTGAAGGAGATATTTGCTGCATCAAACAAGATTAATGTCGCATGTAATTAAAGATTTTTGGTCGCATCAGGTTGTGTCGTTCACGTCTGAAGTTTTCGGCCCTCTGAGTCGAGTCTGAATAAAAACCAAACCTGCAGCGTCTCCTCGTCCTGCAGCCCCGAGCGTCACACCAAACACTGTTCATCATCTCTAACAGTCGGGCTGGGAGTAATTAACAGATGGAAGAATCCCAGTTGTTGTTTTTCTCATCGAAACATAACGAAGCCGAGCAGCCCGACTGCTGGAGACAAAAGACACACACACACACACACACACGCACACACACACTGATGTACAGCTGTGCTCCTCAGAGTGCAACTGAGGTAAGAGGTCTCAACTCTGCTGAGACAATTACGCTTGTTATTTGTGTGTGTGTGTGTGTGTGTGTGTCTGTATTTTGTGCGTGAGTGCCCCCTAGTGAGCAAAGACAGTACTCCAAGTGAAGCCACGTGAGCATATTGATTGATTGACGACATGTTTGATTGAAAACAGGACAGAGGACGCGGCTGGTCGAGTGTGTTTACATGTCGTGAGATTTCATACGTGCTGTGTGTGTGTGTTCAGTGTCTGATGGTGACTCACAGAGACACAAATAAAACATAACTCTCGTGCATGTTTGTTGGAAGAAGCCTCACAGAATATAGCATCACATGCCGTGACCTCCATTAGATGTGTGTGTGTGTGTTTAGATGGATTACACTGCTGTCTAAATACGCGCCCACACTGTGTATAGAGATGAATGAATTATTAACACTAAGCACATCACTGCGGTACAAAGTCAAGTGGTCACATCTTTCCATAGTGCTCAGTCTTTATGGCACAGGATCTATAATATATTAAAAGAACACAACAGGGCCGGACAATAAAAGGTGCTAACTTAAGGCTGTTGGTAAACACAGAAAAATATATAAATAAGGACAAAAAACGTAAACATGTCGCCAAAAAATATCCTGTCAAGTATCAGATACAAACAAACAAATAACAAGTTTGTTTGGTTACTGTAAAAAAGTTTTATGTCACATTTTAGCTGATTTATCTATTTTCTCCCGCTTATCCGGGGTCTGGTTGCCGTGGCAGGCTAAGCACTTTAGCCCAGACAACTTTCTGCCTAGCAACATTTTCCAGCTCCTCCTGGGGGAGCCAAAGGTGTCCCCAGGCCAGGTGGGATGTACACTGATCGGCCGTAACGTTTTTCATTCCACGAATCACATTTTCTTTTGCACCACGTGGAGGGCCGGGTGCGTGTGCATCAACCTACCGGGGAAGACGTGGCACCAGGATGCCTACAAGTAGAAAAGCCTAACCAGGGACGGGTTGCAAATTAGCCTTGGCTAGAAACCCTATGTGTAATACATATGTCTCATGTTCCTGCAACCTGTCACACTGTCTTTGCATCGTCCCTGACAAATAAACTAATAAATAAATAAAATGCACTATGGGAAGAAAGCGAGCCAGTAAACCTTGGGTCCTGTCACTCATGTGGATGTTACTTCGACACCACCTACCTGAACATCGCTGCAGACCAAGTTCATGGAAACAGTACTCCCTGATGGCAGTGGCCTCTCTCAGCAGGATGATGCGCCCTGCCACACTGCAGACATGGTTCAGGAATGGTTTGAGGAACGACGAGTTCAAGGTGTTGACTTGGCCTCCAGATTCCCCAGATCTCGATCCAATCGAGCGTCTGTGGGATGTGCTGGACAAACAAGTCCAATCCATGGAGGCCCCACCTCGCAACTTACAGGACTTAAAGGATCTGCTGCTCACTTGTTGGTGCCAGATACCTCAGCACACCTTCACAGGTCTAGTGGAGTCAAAAGGGTTGTAGCTGATCGGTGTATAATCCCTCCAGCGAGCTCTGGGTCTCCATTGTGGTCTCCCCCCAGTTGGACGTGCTCCACAGGGAGGCACCCAGGTAGCATCCTAATCAGATGCCTGAACCACCTCAGCTGGCTCCTTCTGATGCGAAGGAGTAGCACTTGATTAAAATGGAAGTACCTCATATTTGTACTTGTCTGTCTCTGTCTCTCTCAGCACACCACTGTTCTTCCCTTCATCATCATCGAGATGCGGACCACCCACCATCGGTATCCCAGCAGGTCGTCAGGTCTGGTGGCGGTGTGCTGCTTCGGTGTCGGATACATCCTCTGGTACCACATATGTACTTTTTCCCACACTCCTTAAACAGCCCTATTTTTTGTGATCATTAACTCGACCTGTTTGCCCCCCCCCCCCCCCCCCTCCTCCCCGCAGGACGTGTTGGGTGCACCAGGTGACGGGTGTGTGGGTCTACCCGGTGCTGGAGCGCATCACTCCTCTGGCTCGGGTCGCCTTCTTCAGCGCGATGACGGTGGTGATCTGTGTTTTCTACACGCTCGGAGAAATCCTCAACAGCTACATCTGGGACACACAGCCACAAACAGGTACACGGGAGATTCCTACGTTAGTCTGGGGCATGTGGAAAGAGCCGCACAAACTCTCACTGAACGGCTGTTGAACCAATATTTAGGTATAAAGATTAATTAGTTTAGGTGGCCAGATACCCCCAAAAAATACATGAACAGCAAACAGGCTGCCCCCTACAGGCCTGGAGACTTCTGTTGTGATGCCTGGATGTGCAGCTCGTTTCTGTTGCATCTGTTTTCTGGGTTTGTGTGCTTTTGAGATATTTTGTATTTACTGTGCATTTTGTTTCACTCTTTTCTACGTGTTATAGAATTTGCTTCATTCTGTAATTGGAATACATTTCTACGGCGGCCGACAAAGGCAACGGCGCTGCAACGGTTTTCATTAGAAGAAACAAATTCAGAAACATGTGCAAAAGCCCGAAACACACGCAACGACGGAAACGAGCTGCAAATTAAAAAACGAGCTGCAAAAAGCCGAAACAAACTGCCTAAATGGTCCAGTAGGTGGCACCCTGGTCATTCAGAATCCTACACAGCTAGGAACAATCAATCAGGTGACAGGTGTCGCTAGATGGAGGAGGAGCAATAGTTTTTGACGCTGTGTTTTATGAATGGGTGAATATCTTTTCTTCTTAATCTTAATGGTTGAAGACACAACAGTGACTAAATCATCTTCCAGCAAAAGCATGACCAGATATCGGGCTCTGTTATGTTCGCAAAGCACGACTAAGTGATTCCACGGCGAGTGCGTCAGTTAGAAGCCCGTCTCTGCCTGCAGAATCCATGTTTTCATCCATTGTTGGATAAAATACTGTAATAAAGATATGATTCAAACATGTCCACTCTCATCCTTAAGAATCTTTCAAACTGACGTACACTGAGCACTTCCTGATCTCTGAAGTCACATGATCACTCGCAGAAACCTTCGATCTCTTCTGAGCTTAAAAGTTCCATCGTTAGTGAATCAGATGAAGCACCTGCTGACCGGCCGCCTCCCGCTCTCACCCTCCTCCATCCATCTGCTCAGCAGGTCGGCAGGTAGCGCTCCGCCCACGCCAGAGAGAGGAAGTGTGTGTGTGTGACTTCAGAAGTCTGCAGCCCTGCTCTCCTGTTAAACTCTCACCCTCTTTAAATCTCCCTCCTTTTCTGTTTGTCTCTTTCTCTCAGAAAAGGTCAAAGGTGAGTGATCGTCTCTCGGCCCTGCGGGCATCGAGACCGGCCTCAAGAGGACGAGTCGAGCCCCGCCCACCCAGGACAGCACAAGAACAGAAAACAAGCGACCTCTCCAGAAGTGGACGAGATCTTAACCTTTGAACTTTACTCATAACGATCACATAGAAAAAGACAGAAAATCATTCGTTTCTTCTCCTCATTTTTTAGTTGTGCTTCTTTGTTTTGCGAGGGACAGTGGACGAACGCACAAACACACGTCTAAACACACCTCACACACACACACACATGCGCAGATAACACACGCACACATGGACAGAAACACACTAACAGTATTTATAATCTGCTTCTTCTGGAATGATTTGTTCTTCAAAGTGACTCATTTGCTTCATAAGCTACAACGAAACTGAACATCAATAACGTGTTGAACATCTTCATCATCATCATCCATCTTCTGAGCCTCACTACATGTATGGAAGACAAAATAGATGTTGGTACAAAATCAATAAAGTTTGAGTGGAAAGTTTTTCCTGTCGGTCAGTTTGGATCCTGAGTGAAAGCGTGACTTTTGACCAGAAGATTTCCCGACCTGAAGCGGGTCCCTGTGTGCTTTTATTTTGAAGTCTGTGCAAACAGGAAATCATAGAGTCTCAGGTAAGAATATAAATCATCACTTCTGGGCGTGTGTGAGTGTGTGTGCAGACCCGTGTGAGACCCTTCCCTCTGCATCTGTTCTGTTTCGTTTTCAGGAGGGGGCGCTGTTGTGGTTCCCTGAGCCAATCACAGCGTACAGGTGAGTGTGGGAGCGGTTCAATTGAGCAACTGGGCCCCATTCAGACCAGCGAACATGGACAGGTAGGTGCCTCAAACCGGGCAGGACAAGCTAACCAGCGGTTAGCATGCTAGCTCGACGGTAAATGTGATGCTGTCGGTGTTAGCTCAGCGGGATGGGCGTGTTCTCGCGCGAGAGAGTGAGAGTGGGCTTCTGGAGACGAAGAGCCCAGGAGGAGGGGCCCAGTTTGGATGTGTTGTGGATGTATACATTTAATGTTTCAGTGAGCTAAACATGGATGAAAACTTATTTTCAACCATCTTTGCTACACACTCAGAGAGCGTTCTTGATTAGTCCACTTAAAGATGAAAGACCAACAAATGACAGATCGAGTGAGTGTAGGAATGTCTAAAGGACAGTCAGTCATTTCTACAGTTGTCCTGAGAGCACCGAAAACACAACCACATTAAGAAATCACTCTGACACACAAACACAGCATTCATTAAAGGAACGCTGCAAACAGAGAAACTACAGGCTGTGCTGTGTTGGCTCCAACAGTTGGAGACTAACCAAGCTGTTTAAAAGGTACAATAACAAAGTTTATAAAGTCGTACCATTGTCATATTATAGGTTAGCGCTGTCGCCTGACAGCTAGAAGGTTCCTGGTTCGAATCCCGGTTCAGACGTAGCAGGCCTTTCTCTGTGCAATTTGCATGTTCTCCCTGTGCATGCGTGGGTTCCCTCCAGTTACTCCGGCTTCCTCCCACAGTCCAAACACATGCTTGTGACTCTAAATTGCCCGTAGGTGTGAATGTGAGCATGAAAGGTTGTCTGTCTCTGTGTGTCAGTCCTGTGATTGACAGGTGATCGAGGTGTAACCCCGCCTCTCGCCAAACGACAGCTGGGATAGGCTCCAGCCCCCCGCGACCCTGAACAGGATAAGCTGTTGAAGTATTGTAAGAGTTAAGTATTGTATTAACTCTGATACAAACAGACTCACCACCTCATTCTGAAAACACCTTCAAAAAGAAAGTTTTAAAAAGCAGTTGCGTTTTTCTTTCATTCCTCCTGAAAACAAAAGCAGAAGATATAACCAGATCGAGATCTTTACGACATCGGGAGTGCCGCTTGTGTCCACAGGGGGCGCCAAAATGCACACAAAATTAACCTTCTTACTGCTTTAAAGAAACCTAAAAAATGACTGAGGCGCCACTGATGGTTTTATTCCTCATCTAGGGCCGAGCAGAAGAGTGGTGCAACTCTGAGAACATTTCAGTTTCTTTTTGTTTCTGCAGACGGTGAAGGTTACCAGAAACCACACGCGCGAACACACAGCAGCCACTTCCTGTCAACACAACCTTCCTTCTCAAGCAACACTCCCCTCCTCCTTTTATCAGGTCGTTTCATGATGAAATAATAAAATATAAACTCCTGTGTTTCCTCTTTCACCTTTACACAATGTGACATCTCATGTTACACTGCTTCTCCTTCTCGTGTGTGTGTGTGTGTGTGTGTGTGTGTGTGTGTGTGTGTGTGTGTGTGTGTGTGTGTGTGTGTGTGTGTGTGTGTGTGTGTGTGTGTGTGTGGCTCCTCGTACTGTCAGTTTGGAGAGGAGAGTTTGACACAACACTCTGTTCATTAGCGCTTCACAGCTAGCTCTGCACTGCTCCGTGTGTGTGTGTGTGTGTGTGTGTGTGTGTGTGTGTGTGTGTGTGTGTGTGTGTGTGTGTGTCGTCTCTTCAGCAACACGTCAACTCCTCCACTCTGAGGTGACACATTAAAACATTCTGGAATATTCTGCTCTGCATTCATTAGCATAGATTTACATGCTAACGAGCAGAGAGGAGTCGGACCCGCACGTGTTTGAGTCGCTGAACAAAAACACATTTTATCTGTTTTATATCTGATTTAAACGTCCAAAGGAAATAAGGAAAAACTACATTAAAAACAAGAGTACATTTATGGGAAATTGTCGCGTGAAAAGCTGTGATGTGTTTTTTAAGGGGGGCTGGTGGATGTGCAGATTTCCCACGTTTGTATAAAGAGAGGAAGGTGAAGGAGGAAGTAGAAACGGGGTTACAGGAAGAGACTGAGATGATGAACCATTACAGAACGGAAAGAAGGAGGGATACAGGGAGGGAAGCAAAAAAAGGGGAGGAAAAGAAGGAGCCAATGAGGGGTGTCGTATAGGAAGAAGGAAGGTAGGAGAGGGGAAAGAAAGCGGGTAAAAAGGGAAGCATAAGATGAGCCAACAAGGGGATGACAGACAAACAAAGTGTGAAAACAAGTAAAAGAAGGGTGTAACAAATGATTGGGAAAGGGAGGAGAGAAGGAAGGGAGGACAGGGAGAGGGAGGGAATAAGGAGGGAAAATGCCAAGAAGGAAGGACAGAGGAAAGATTTAAAGGAAGGATATACATAGGAAAGAGGAAATATAAGAGAGATGGACAAAAGGAAGAAGGAAAGCGGGGAAGGACGTAAACACATCGAACAAATTGGAGGAAATAAGGAGGATGAAAAAGGTGATAAAGAAATGAAGGAGAGAGAAGAGAAGGAAATGAAAGAGTCATGAAAGAAATACAAAAGAAATGTGTAAAAGGGGTAAAGAGGAAGAGAAACTGTAGAAAGATGGAAACAAGTCTGAAAGAAATCAGATAAAAGGGGTGAAAAAAGGGCAGAAGCAGGAAGGAAGGAAGAAGGGGAGGAAGTGGTTAAAGAAAAATCAAGTAAATAAAGAAGAAAAAACAGGAAGGAAATAAACAAACAGGAAGGAAGTGGGGGAGGAAGGAAGTGGTGATGAGTGAAAACAAGAGTGAGAAAGAGTTTAAAAATCTCTCCTTTGTTTCGTCTGAGAGGAAGAACAGCAGGACACCTGAAACACACACACACACACACACACCGATCACACACGTACCCACAGACGCACACACTCTGCACAACTATTCAACACTCACAGTTTTTTGAAGTCTCCCCAGATGCAGATACTGCTCACACACACACACACACACACACTGACATGACACAGTGTGTGTGTGTCGATGCGTTTGTCTCTCGAGACGACGATGAATGAGGCGACACAAACACTGAATTGTGTCACTGTGTGTGTGTGTGTGTGTGAGCAGTTAAAGTCGGTCTCGTTGAGAAGCGGTGCTAGACACACACACACACTCACGCTTCCTCACAGTTTCTGTGTGCAGCGTTTGTAGGAATATGAAACAGGAAGTGGTGTGGTGGTTTTACAGTTTCAGAACAAACAATATGGCCGACAAGCAGAAAATACACATTTATTTCAATTGAGTTTTACACTTTCTTTTGTTCTTCCGTGTCATATATTCTGGTTTAAGTTGCACTTTCACACGCTTGTCTGTGAGTAGAAACATTTTACACTTACATAAAGAGTTTATGACGCAGAGCTTTAGATCATAAAAATATGATATATTTGAGGCTACAAGGCATTTCCTTCATATAAAGTTAGCTGGTCTAGTGCGCCCTCTGCTGGCAGACTGACTGAGAAACAACTAATGTTCCAAGAAGTCTGAATGAAACACAAAAAAACACTATACATGTTGTCATTTATTAAATAAAAACAAATAAAAAACGTGTCAATACGAGCATTTAAAAAAGTTAATCTACAGATGAGTTGTTCTGGAAAGCTCAGTCCTTCCTGGTTTTGGGTTTGGGGGCTGAAACAGACAGAAAGGATGCAACTGTTAGAGAGAGGAGAAGAAGAGGAGAAGAAGAGAAGTGGAAAAAGAGACAAAAAAGGGAAAGAAAGAAAGGAAAGGTTGCTTAAGCCAAAGAGGAAACGTGCAGATAAAAGAGGTGTGATTAAGTGAGAACATGAAGAGAAGAGAAGGAAAAAATATAAATAAAGAACAAGATTTATTAAATGAAAGAAGAGAAAAAGGAAGAGGGGACAAAAAACAGATGAACACCAAAGAAAGAAGCAGAGAAGAAGAAGTTTCTGATCACCGTTTGGATTCTCCTGTTTGTAGAAAGTCTTCAGCATCTCAACAGCTTCTTCTGCTCTGTGGCCTGAAACACACTGAACACACCAACACAGCATGAACAGACATACACATTATAAGGCCTAAAGTACGTAAACATTCAAGTTTGGCACCTATATGTGACTCCTTTCAGAGCCATGAGCTTTAATCTGCAGCTAACACGGCCTCACCTCCGATAGGAACACTCCCAGAAGAATTAAAAACACACACAAAAAGCAACACACAAGCACAGTGAAGCACTTTCCAAAGACAAGAGAAATAAAAAATAGAACTAAAACAAACATAAAAAGACGTCAGACCTTGAAAGAGGTCCCAGTCTGAGGTAAGTCTGCAGAGGAGACGTCCAGCACTGAACCGCAGCCTCCAAACCGCTCGTTCCTGCAGCCGTACACGACCACAGGGATGTCTGACGGCTAATGAAGGAACAACACATACACGCATATATAAAGTACACACACACACACACACACACACACACACACACACGGGGTTTAGGGGAGGATACTGAGGAGGCGCAGCGCTGCAGCACACATGATGCACGGCTCCACGGTGACGTACAGCGCCGTTCTCTCACACACGCTGCTCACATCCAGGTTGCTACGTCGACACCAGTCAAGCAGCTGATCCAGGGCCACCATCTCCGCGTGGCGAGTGGCCTAACACAAAAACACACACAAAGAGAAATAGAGAAATATATGTTAATGCCAAACCCCCTTTGAAAATGAAGGCTTTTTACATTCTGTCATACTTCCTACATTTTTGGTCTCGTTGACTTCATTCCTCCCCTTCCCCACGACTTCATCATTGTAGACCATCAGACATCCAACCGGGACCTCTCCGTTCTCGAGAGCATCTTTAGCCTGCAGCAGTTAAACACAGAGAAACATATGCACAGTCCAGCAATGATGTAAAAGATGGATTAATCTGTATATTACTTTTACATTAATTGCTTGATAATTAAGTCTAAAAAGCTTGAAACTGAAAATATTCATCCCTTTCCTGTGGTATTGTAATGTCAATTTATCCTCTGAAAAAAGGATACAAAAACTGGAAACGGTTGAGATGCACAGGGGAAATAACAATAAACCTGGTGCTTCAATATCATGACAAAAATAATAGCTTAAACATACTCCAGTGAAATTAGCTCAAAGTGTCAAGACATCTCTGTCTCGCATTGAATTGATACTTTATAACGTCTGTTTTAATAATCACCAAAATTATATAGAAACTAAACAGACAGGGGAAAGTAATTAGTTCACTTTTCTTTACCTAAATGTGAAATTATCGATTACAATCATTTTCATTTATCACTCACCATGTCAAACGCGCTGGACATCCATCTTTCTACTTCCACCTCACTCGGATAGAAACTCTCCGCCGAACCATCCTTACCGCCCTCCTCTGTACCCATGGCAACAACTTTACATATGAAAAGTCATACTATACGTGAGTAACACGCGTTTATAACTTAGTATAACTTGTTTAATATCATATTCGTCCCTTGTACTCCATATGCCATGCTCCTCCGCCGGTAGGGGAAGATAATACTGGACGGACCAGATCTAGACATGAGCAATCGATCTCCCTGATGGCTCCGCACATCTCATCTCCACGCTTACGCTCCTGTTTGCAATCAATCAAGTTCACAACAGTCAACTAGATATTAACCGGAAACTACGGGATATGGGGTATAAAATAAAAGCTTAATTCTTTACGTCTTCTTAACTCCACAATGGGAAATGTACCTTTAAATCGGGTTTGATAGACCTGGAGCTATTTTTGGATTAGGTTTCTTGGTGACATATATCAGAACATACTTAATTACCTAAATAATTTACTTGACACATTTAAGGAGCCTTCTATCAGTGCCTTTGTCACTCTCAGCACGTTTGGCTCCTGAGCCAGAGAATGTTTTTGTGCTCCCATCAGGTAAGAGATTTAAAATGTAAAATGTTTAATTTTAACATCCCCTACTTTCGTTTGCACTTTTTTTGTGATGTAATAAATCTCTCTTTTTATTTGAAGACAAGATAATACTCAGTATTTTTCACTGATATTAGATAATCATAGATATATTGTTAGCAGCGTATAATTTCCGTTGGATTTAATGCAATCATTGTCTTTTTCGTCTAGATATCGGTTAACGTTTTATTTTGAAATCAACAACCGGAAGCTATATTATTAACCCTTCCTGCCTTGACTCAAAGACTTTGGCACTTTTGACAGTTAGCATGATAGCAAGAAGTTGCTAGCTAGCCGAAAGTCTACAGATAACATGTCCGTAAAATAGTCAGCACGGAGTTTAGAGTTTTTTGAATTTTGATTTCTGAACCTCTCACTTTCCGAGGATGTTTTCATCTGCCTGGAATTTTATTAAACGGCACAAAAGGAAATTTATTTTTACCGGAGCTGTAGTTGGAGGTAACTGATGTTCCTGTTAGCTTCTGAGCTAGCTAGTAACTTTAGCAACACGCCTGACAGCACTGAAAATTCCGAATATGTCAGATTTTCTTACTTAACGATAAAACTGATGCATTAAACTCATTTTAAAAAACAATTTTAAGACCTTTACAGAATCGAGTCGCATATATATTTACTTCGGCATCCAGCAGCCTAATGTTATTTCCAACATAAAGGTTATCAGATAACCAGGTTTTGCCTTCACTAAAGTAGAAATAATAACAGGGACAAGAGCAGATGACAAAAGTAAAATTGAACTGAAATGAACTCTGCGTAGTGTGTTGGTTGTAAAATAGATTTAAACGACTGAATAAAGGTATTTATTTATGTTTTATTTGAGGCTTTGCGATAACCAAGACATCTTTAAATTGGCAGAAAACTGAATGAAGTTTGGCGTGGCGTTCCATGCATGAGAACAGGCCTTATGTTCACTTGTCGTTAAACTGGTTCAATGTAAGTTGAGGATGTAACATGATGACTCAACTTGGAATTTAACAAAACTGCTGACAAATAAGTGTCTTTATAAAAACTTCAGGTTTGCCAATCATTGTGGTCTGAAATTGCGAATCATTTTAATCAAAGCATAGATTTAATGCAAAATTAACTTCTCATTTCCCTTCCTTAGGAGTGTATATCCTGGGTAAATATGCCCAGAAGAAGATCAGGGAGATCCAGGAGAAGGAGGCGACGGAGTACATCGCTCAGGCCAGACGACAGTTCCACTTTGAAAGCAACCAGAGGACCTGCAACATGACCGGTGATGACAATGAATCGTCATCCTTTAGAAATAATCTTTGCCACTTAAGCGTCTATTTAACGCTTCAGCACTGGAAATAAACAACAAAAAGTCCATCTTTGCTCAACACCAATATTTTATTTGACTGTTTGTTCTGTATGTGTGCTGCAGTGCTGTCCATGCTACCTCCTCTGAAAGAAGCCATCATCAATCAACTGAACTCAGAAAGCCTCACTGCACTACTCAAGACCAAGTGAGTGGAAACTTCTTTCACTGTTAGATTCAACAGATCGAACAATTCACACATTTATCTTGTTTAGTTTGTCTAAACTTTTAGGTGTTTTTGTTGTACTACACTGTATGTAATGAGTGTGTGGTAAAGTTTAAAGGGACCCACAGCCTTGATGATGATGTTGATGCTTCTTTCACAGACCAGCCAACAAGCTTGAAATCTGGGAAGATTTAAAGATCCTCAGTACGTTCTTTTCTTCATAACACTATTCAATAGAACAGTTGTAATATTAAGTTGTAGATAATCCCAGAAAATAATTCTGCCGCAAAAAAACAGAAGAATTACCAACTTTTTCACTTAAGAATCGAGATCCAGTATTTGATCACAAGCGTGTATCTTGTTGTCTTGTTCAGGTTTTACCCGCACCATCGTGGGGGTGTACAGCACCTGCATGCTGGTAGTTCTCCTGAGAGTCCAGCTGAACATCATCGGCGGATACCTGTACCTGGACAACTCTGTGGGCAAGAGCACAATGGTGAGGAAACGGATCTGAAGAAGCTTCTTTCTCTCAGTTGTACGACCTGTAAGAGCGCAGGTAATGTCATTAAAAGAAAGGATAGCTGACTGAGGCTTCTCTCAAAAATCACAAGTCTAGAAGTAACACACTTTATATGCGGTGCCGGCATTTTTAACAGAAGTGTTTTGTTGCAACACTTAACATTTGAAAATGACGGCTTTTTAATTATGTTTTGAATTGATTTTCTCTTTATAAACATCATTACAGCTAAATACACAAAGTGGTAAAGAACTGTGTTAAAGAGATCAGTAAAGACAGGCTGCTTGATTTGATCGGAGAATCAAAAGGTCAGACTTTGTTACACACTTCCTGTGGGAGGTTGTACCTGCTTAAACACAGTTACATAGTTCAGGAAATGCATCTTGGGTGTGGAGTGAGAATGAAAGAGGCTCCATTCTCCTTTCTACAAGTCATTGAACGGTCAAACTGAATGTAGCGACTAACTTTGGAAGTGCTGCTAAGAGGCTAAGTGGGCTTTTGGCTGTGACGCATCCGTACACAAAGAAAACAATCCAAATGTCCAGTTGAACTGTTTATTAAACTAAAGACTGAATTCTTATACAAAAAACCAAACGTGGCGTGACGGTCAGCGGTGAGTCTAACTCACCCTCTTTGTCTGAGATCCCGCCACCAAACTGGTAAGCTTAGATAAAGGTGAAACCACACCCAGGTGCCAAACACGGGAAGTGATTGAACCACAAAAGGAGTGCATTAAAACAAATGATAATAATATATTTAAGCTGTTATTTGAAGGTAAAACAGCTACCTTATGTTGCTTTAAAGGAAAGGAAAGGAAGATTCGCTGCAGTGTCATTGTGGTTTGAGAGAGAAATGAAAACTCATCTTTCCAAATGTTTTTTTTGTTTAAATTGGAGCACAACTTAAAAAAAGAAGTTACAGGAGCCTTTGTTGAGATTTCTGGGGTGCTGTGATTTTAGAAAAGGGAATAAAGAGAGCGGACGCAGCGAGGTCAGATGTTGTAGATTTATTGTGTGTTTATTATTTGTGTTTTTTCCTCGCAGACTCCTCTGGCTCCCCCGGACGTCCAGCAGCAGTACCTGTCCAGCATCCAACACCTACTGGGAGACGGTAGGATGGACACACAGCCAATAAGATCTCATAAGAGCACAACACTGTTTAACCCTCTTTGTCTCCTGCTGCTCCCTTTGTCTCTTTCAGGTCTGACAGAGTTAATGACGGTCGTCAAGAGAGCAGTACAGAACTCACTAGGAAGGTGAGTTTGTGTAACTTATAATGACAAACCTCCCAGAGCCCTGAGAGATATTTTAAATCACAACCAGGTGACAGAAAAATCTAAATATTCAGCGTACATTAAGATAAAACAGAGAAAAACTTCACATTATTAAGACTTATATTTCAACATTCTTCGCTAAGACTTACTTAAAGATTTAAGAGAAGCTGTTAAGTGACTGTGTGTTTGTGTGCAGTATGTCTCTGAAGCAGAGTCTGTCTCTGCTGGAGCTGGAGCAGCAGCTGAGCTGGATCAGGGCCGAGGTGGAGGCCGGATCAGAGCGGCCGCTGTCCTGGTACATGCTGGCTGACGACGAGAACGCGCTTGCTGATCAGGTGACTGCATACACACACATACACACACATACACACACACACACATACACACACACACACACACACACACACACACACACACACACACACACACACACACACACACACACACACACACACGCTGCGTACAGACAAAACAAATCTGAGCACATATCAATTATCGTCCTTTCTCCTCTGCAGGCCTGTGGGCTGACAGAAAGCGACGCTGGGACCATCCGACTGCTGAATGAGACAAGAGACATGTTGGACAGGTAAACGCCACACCTGTGTGTGTTTAATTGGACACGAGGACTTTTGTGTGTGTGGTTTTTGACATGTGTATTTGTGACTCCAGCCCAGACTTCACCACCGTCCTCAGCGCCTGTTTGAACCGAGGTTTCCATCGTCTTCTCGACAACCTTGCCGAGTTCTTCCGCCCGCCTCCCGGTGACTCCGCTCCCGAGTCTGCACCTGATAGGTCAGCAGCTTTACCACATATTCATCAGCAAAACTACCTCCTGAACACAACTTTCATTACTATTTATTTGCTACGTCATAAGAAAACAAGTAACTTATTGTTTCCAGCCTGATTATGAAGAATTATTTTCTTTAATTTGCAGACTTTTTATGGTTTTTAAATGTGAAATAATCATTTAAGCCAAGGCACAAAGCTCAGAGTCAACACTCTGTCTCTAACTGTCTCCTTGTTGTGCGTGTGTGTGCGTGTGTGTGTCCAGTCTGTCTGCAGTCAGTCTGCCGCTGGCGAAGATCATCCCCATCATCAACGGTCAGATCAACACCATCTGCAGCGAGACGCCCAGCCACTTTGTTCAGGTGAAGCCAGACAAACACAATTAGAGGCTGTACTTTAAGTATGCGTTTAAATACTTGACCATCCAGATTTTAAAGTCATGTGAAGTCATCATTAGTTCTCTGGTCAGTCAGGCATCAAATATCTAACAGGTAAACAAAGCAGCAGGGCAGGCTGCACTGTTCGTTGTGTTTGGGTGCAAAGTCCGGACTCTGTTTGCTTTTTCTTTGTTTGCCAAGCGTTAATAAAACGTGTCCAGGATGATCAACAGGTGCAGCTCTCCGATCAGATTATACGAGCAATTTGTTACCTCCACCCGTTGACGCGTTTTACGTAGTCTGCCAGGGAGCTCGCTAAACTACACTTCCTCAATCCAGGACGCTGCCTCCGATGTCATTGTGTCGTTCAGAATCGTCAGGTTTGAAATGCAGACTGCAGACCTGAAGAGTTTTTAGATGATCCACCGGTATATTCTCGTCTTATTTCAGATTCTGTCCCGCTCTGAGCCGTTGCCTGCAGAGAAAACAGAAGTATTTCACTCCAGCGTCTCTCGCTCGGCCGTTCCTTTCAGAGGGAGGGGCGCAATGCATGTTGGGTGTTGTAGGAATGTAGAATGGGCAAAACGATGAGCTGTTTTTACAACTTTCTGCACATTGTTGCTTCTATCGATTACAGAGAACACCAGCTATAACAGATTTTTCCAAGGGCGAGTTGCTCCTTTCATGTTTATGAAAGAAGGAACAAACAGTAGTAAAGCGGGCATCAAATATTTAGTTAACTGACTGTTTTTATTAAGGAAATGATTTAGTGAGTTGAAGATGTTTTATTCATTCGTTTAATGCTGCAGACGTTAGGCCTGATGTAGCATTGTTCCAACTGCATCGTTCGGGTAGAGATGCAGGGACCTTCTAATCTAAAGTGTTGGCATCAGATTTGTTGTCATAATTGTTTAAAACGAGGAAGTTTTCAAGGAGCCCTGGATCTGATTTTGTTCTAGTTTAAGAACCAACATAACTTCACAAACCCAGCGTGAGTGAGATGGAGGAGTGGGTGATTTATAAGCCGGCGGGCTTGCAATGTTGAGAATGCCATTAGATCTGATTGATGTGTGGGTATCCTGCTGTTGCTAGGAACAACCGCAAATGTTGCGATGACAGGATCTGGGTCAACCCTTTTTTTTGTTTACAAATAGGAGAATGTGAAAAATGTCAAACCAGACAGAGTAAATATAAATAGTCTGTTACTGTTCTATAAGCACCTCTGACTTCCTGTCTACCCCTCTCAGGACCTGCTGATGAACGACCAGGTGAAGGAGTTCGCAGCCAACGTCTACGAGACCTTCAGCGCGCCACAGGACCTGCAGAAATAACTCAAGCGAGCATGAGGAGAAGAAGGAGAGAGGGATGAAATGATGCAAGCACCTGGACTGTTACTCCCTCCTTCCTTTCCATGAGGCACTTTTCTCCTCGGGACCCTGCAGACTTCTCGCTCTGTGACGATGAAGATTCACGGAATTAATCTCCACTACGAAGCCCGCGTCCCCGCTGTGAACGGCGCCGTTATGGATTACTAAACTGCTGCACAAAGAAGAGGCATGCAACGGCATCTACCCCGGGACCACTGCATCGTGGGAACTGGAGTCTTATTTAACCTGGGAATGAGGTTTCATTTGCCCTGAGAGGTCGGAAACAAGCAGGAAACACAGAGAAGCTGTCAGAAAGTTTGTTCATGACAGATTTTAGGAGTACTTTCTTCTTTCCATCAGCGGTGGTGAGTGTTCTTTTTCTGTTTGTTCTTGCTCTGCACCTTGGGAGGAAGCTTTACACTCTGTTAGTTTTTCTCTCTGTCTTCTTCAGGTTTGTAGGGTTGGTTACGCAAATATGTAGGTGATTTGTTTTCTCCCTTTTTAAAGCTAATATCTGGTGTTTTTAGATCTGACTGTTTTCTTGTCATGGAGTTAAAACCATCCGCAGCTGGTGGGTAAATAGGGTGTCACTACAAAAGACATGATAATCAAAGAATAATAAATAAGGGAACTGATTAAAATGTGTCAAACTTATTAGAGTTGTCAAAATGTTATTTTTACTAAAACACTATTCTTAGCAAACACGCAGCAGTCAGAGTTGTAAGTTGCTTTTTGCAAAAATCAAACGGCAATACGTCAAAAAGTCCCCAGTGAACAGTTCTGATTTTAAATCAATAGACTGAATCTAGAGCATTTACTCCTGGTGTCCAAAAACCTTCTGATGTTTTGAGATGTAGTTCCTCTTTGGCTCAGAAGGTGTCTCTGCTCTCCAGCTGTTGGGAGAATCTCTCTGTGCTGCCATCATTTGTTTACACATGAAGGACATCATTCCAAAAATGTTTTCTCCTCTTTTTAGATGAAATAACATTAAATAAAAATAGCTTTCTGTAGTTCTGCCCGATTAAAATACTGGTATCACATCCTAAAATAGCTGTGATGATGTATATTTAGATTTTACTGGATACAATAATGTCCAAGGAGTGAGCGCCATAACCATATTTTCCTCACAAACGGCCGCTAACATTGTTTTTTAGATTTCTAGAGCAGTGCAAGTCTACCGTTTCTTTCCGTTGGATGCTCATCGTTTCAGTAAAGTTCTGTGGCTTATTGAAAAGTTGAAATTACAAGACCTGTTATCCAAACAGCCAGGAAATAAGTTCATGATTTGCCCAACTGACCCTTCGCCAAGCCCCTCCCATAAACGTCCACTGTCCAATCCTACATTAGCAACCGTAACTAGGCACTGTAGGCCTGTCAAGCCCTCAGATGCCTAACGGTGTGCATATCGAATCTGCAAGTCAGCGGATAACCTCAAAGTTTAGAGGGGGTGTCATATTTTCTTAGCCAACAACTCGAGAGGAGGGATGTCGGACATGGATTATAAATTGTGGAAGACCGCGATCGCAGCTCAATCCATCGAAGATCAACAAAAACTACTTTGTTTATGCTCCATGTTAAGACGCTAACTAACTTGGCTAGTTTAGCATGTTAGCAAACAAAGACAGTTGAATATTAATTTTTTTGGATCATTGTGTTTGGATCAAGATAATGAAGGTTAGAGGGAGTCATAACTAAACATTAGCTTAAAATAAAACAATATATTGACTTACCCTGCTGTGCAAGAACATTGTTGTTCCTGTATATGATCCTTAACATAAATTGTCAAGACGCTTGCATTGGGACCGGTGAGCTGTTGCCTCCATTTTTACGCCCTCTTCATTCTCAACACTCCGCTGACAAACTAGATGAATCTGGATGTTGCTTTCAAATGCCTGTTGTCTTCCTTTCTGTCGACTTCTATCACTGTTATAGTTGAAAACGCCATACTATTTACATGCCGGTGCGAAAGCTTGACAGGCGTAGGGGGGCGGGACTTAGCGAAGGGTCAATTGTTGTCAGTGCTGCTGCATAGTTTCCACACTTTAATTCCAAGCTTAACCCAAAAGGCAAATGGACTCGGTTGAAGTTCTTGAAGACGTTTCACCTCTCATCCGATATTTTACAAGTGAATAAGCCTTTCGGATGAGTGGTAAAACTACTTCAAGAACTTCAACCGAGTCCAGTTGCCTTTTGGGTTAAGCTTAGAGTTACCATGACCTGGATGACTGAGAACCTTCACAGACTTTCCAACCCTAAACACGTCTTGATGAGTCTTACCTGTGTACACGAGGTTTGTTCAGCACATCTGGAGCAAAGTAACAAACCTGATTACACAGATAAAACACTGACAGAGCAGCGACATGGATTTATGAGAAAGGTCTGAGTTAATGAGACGAGCTACAGGTGGCCTAGTGTCAGTCAGTGCTCGGTTTTTACTTGTGAATTCTGGACCTTCATTCACTCTGAATCAAGAGAGTCAGTGACTTTGATTACGGCTATGATCCGAGTAACTGTGACAGCATCCGAGCAGTACTTTGCTCCTGATCAAACACTAAATAAGCTTTGGGGGTTTTTTTGGAGGTAATGGAAAGTAGCTTTTTCTTTCACTGTAACTGACAGCTCATTTATCTAACAATTATTTCTACAAGTTTCCTTCAGCCAGTGCTCTATCCGGTATGGTTTATGTGTCTTGAAAGAAATCCTCTGATTGGCCACAGATGTCGACTGATAAAGTGAAGCCTAGCTGTGGATGTCACGAACCAGGAAAAAGTTACAGAGAAAGTGTTTTCCCAGCTGTGGTTGCTGGTTAGACTCACCTGAAACTATCTTGTGGAGAGAGAACGAGAACCTCTTTCTGTCTTTCTGTGAGTGGAAGTTTTGTCAGAGCAGGTGTGCACCTACTCAACCTGTCAGATTGAAGTTCTTCTCAGGAGGATAACGAGCTAACTTCCCTGCATTATAAAACACACAGGTGGGAATGTAAACCTCTGTATATAATCAAAGATGTTTGCTCTTTGAAGCACAACATCCTGAATGACAGCTGAAATGTACGTTTGTAGCAATTTATTGAAGATATAATAAACCTAAAATGTGATTTCTTATACGTTTTGTGTTTCATTTTGTCTTTAAATTACACATTATTTCAGTTTGCATGGTGGCTTCAACCTGTAGTGGTGCGATAGTGTGTCCACAGAGGGCAGCAGAGAACATCAGGAGAGGAAAATACAGCATGGAAAATAATCCACCATGCTGATTAAAGCTCTGACTCATAACACACCAGAGAATTAAGTCATCCCCTTATTATCGATTAATGAATATAGGCAGTCGTTTCCAAAATAAGTAATATGGCATTTCATAATAAAAGCCCGCCTGGGTGTAAATTTCCGAGGAGCTAACCTGTTTTTTTCCAGTTTAGTTTCATGGACAAATAAGAAGGGATTAACGCGACCTCTCCAGGGGATAATTGGGACTTTATTTTGTTGAGTCCATTAACAGAAGACGCCATGTTTGGTAAAGTTTACAGACAGACTGATTGGACAGATATTTCTGTTTATTCGGAAAGAAAAACATATTGAATCAGTACCTGCTAGAAACGTGAAGTGAACCTTTTCTTCTTCTACAAAAGAGACTAATTTTTGATTCATTAGCTGACTGATATTTACTGTGATGATGGACAGAACTAAAGGAAAGGAGCTACCTATATAAAAAGGTTTATAAGTTACCCTTATGTTGGTGTTTTGATGGAAATAACTTGACTGAAAACACAACAACGCTTATAGACCGAAGACAATAGACAATAGTGCAATGTACAGTGCAAAGGTGCAGAGATAAATATTGATCTGAATCAGGTTATATACAAGATGTAGGTGGTTGTAGTATTTAACAACCTGATTCATAACAATATCTTAAGAAAATATTACACTAAGACTTTTACTAAATGTAATATTCATGCAAAGATAAAATGTTATGGCTGAATTATGATTTTCTTCTTTTTTTTCTTAGTTTTTCATACATTCATTACAGATATTAAGACAGAACTAAAGTATGTCGGATTGCTGAAAGAAATCATTAAACAGAGCCAGAGTAGAAGAGTAATACTCCAAGAAAAAAACCTGAACATTTTGAGATTAAAGTTGTAAATTTACTAGAAAAAAAGTGGCAAATTTATGAACAAAATTGCGGGAAACAAAAACTAGTAAAATCGTGATTATAGGAACCTTTTTGAGCTGCGACCCCCCCAAAAAGTAGGTTGTGGTTCCGGGCCCCTCCCTCTGATTCACCGGTTTCTCTTCTTTGCACACAAGAAGCAGACTTCACCGAGGAGAAAGACTGAGCGACCCTCTGCTGCAGAAACACACGTTTCTATGCTCCCCGTTTGCCCCAGGGGTTACCATCACACATGAGAGTTACCCTACGACCTCATGAGACTGAAAGGAAACAAACCTACATTACAGACAGAACATATACAAAAGTATAAAATCAGTGGTTTCAGGTTTCAGTCGATTTGTTGTGTGGATGGAGGCTTATACAACAAACAACCACCCCGAGGTTGTGGCTGACATCTATATTAAGTGCATTACGCGCTTGAGTGGGCGTCCAGAGAGGATTCCTGCACATACATTTAGTTTTTCTCACACATTTGCCAGTTTTTTTTTTACAATGGCCCTAAAACGCTTCGACTCAGCTCCATACTAATTCTGTACATTACACTGTTAAACAGCTTTTGTAAACAAAGGAACCATAATTTTTGTTAGTGGGAAATGATTATTGCAATGTACCAATGTGAGGCAATTACATTTGTAAGTTGCTCCTTCATATCCTTTGTGCATTGCATTAGAAGAACGTGTTTTTATGTTTAGCGCTACAGTCCTCTGGTATCATGGAACCTTAGTTATCCGACACCTTGTCGGCCTTTTGAGGGAAGTTCCTGAGGATAACGATGAGAATATTTTTACATAACAGGCTGAGGTATGGATGCATCATTAGGTGCAGTCTCTGTGTGAGGTCTAGACTGTCTCATTTTTAAGAGGATGAAGAGTTTCAGTCTGAACTTGAAGCTATCATGTCACATGCTTTGTTTGGAAGATAAGGGTTATATTTGAGATGTGGTCTCAGTCAGATGCAGTCTACTTCCTGATTAGAACTGAATCACTCTGAATCACTCCATCAGTTTATAGGTGAAACAATAGCTTTATCAGACACATGAAGTCTATTACTGCAGTCAATGTTCCTTTGTGTTGAACTCTTGTTAAAACACCATTATACACTATTAATTGAGACATCTTTATTCTTGCTAAATGTTAAAATTACTGTGATGATCACTCCAGGAAATTGTATTTTTAGTCCATTTACGACAAAAAAAATATCTGTAAGACAAAATATTCCACAGATTTTCCTTTTGACTTTAAGCCATCAGGAATTATGGTGACAAATTTATCTCGTTGTCCCTAGAGCAGCCGTTGGCAAAGTTTCTAATCATGGCGAAAACATGCAGACAAAATCTCTACAGCAAAGAAAAAACAATGGTTACGTCACATTTAAGTACAAGGGTCACAGCAGCAGCTGAGAGGAGGAAGGAGCCTTCAAAAGAAAATCAATCATTAGCTTTAAGGATTTATTATATTAAAGGGAAATATAGTAAAATTCAATGTGTAATTTAAGACAAGTGCATGCAGGGAGGCGTGTGTGCATGGACACGTAATGACATTCATTGGTTCCGGGTTGAGTGTGACTCAAGAGATGACTTCATCTTGTTCACTGACCCTCTCTGACATTTTACCTAATAAGGAGGACAGAGGACGTGTTTTCTTCTTGGTGGGCTGGTGCATTAAATGGTTAGAAGAATAAGATATTACCTTACACTGAAACAAGCTGGTGTTTTCAGAAGTTTAAATATTTTTTACAATAATTAAGAATGTACTCATTTAGAAACCGAACATCTTCTGTTTTATTCTTGAACGAGGAGGATCTTTCAACAAAAAAGCAGCGATTAAAGTTTCCTATGATGAATACAGAGAAAAGAACCTGCTTCAACTACCATATGTCTATATACAGAGGTATAAATAGGTATAAACACCTAATGAATTAAAACAAAAGTAAACAGTAAACAGTAAAACAAAGCTGTAATAATATAAATATTCTCTTTAAATACAAAGTTATACGTAGTTGATACTGTTGATAAATATCACTAACCCAAACCCAATCAACACTTAAAATGTAATTTTCTTGGTTGACAAGAATATTTTAGAGTAGCAGAAAAAAATTATTACATTTTAATGTCCAAAAACCTTTTAAATTATTTTTTATTTAACTGTGTATGAATACTAAATAAGGGGACTTAAAGTAAAGCATTAGTCACTATCTATAAAAAAATATATTCATGATAACAAGAAGTGTCAGGACTCCATTCTGAACACTTAGCGATACACTTTTAGCCTGTAACTGTTGTAATATGATGTTAACATGTAAAAAATTATTCATTAAATATGTAACAAAGTTCTTCCCACTGCAGGAAACTAATGACGTAATAAGAACTAAAAAAGATTTCCCCATTTCTTCCGGCAGTCACAACACACAAAAAACAGATTAGTTAGACATAGGTTGGTTAGATGGCATCAAGTTGTAATAGAACAGTATTATAGTTTAATATTTTTAAGTGAGGTTTGGATACAAAACATAATAAAATAGTGAATAAAGATGTTGCATTTTTACTTTGGAATCTAAAACAACATAGAGAAAAACAAAGTAAAATGCTGCACGTGGGACATTTTTAAACTAACAACAACATGGTGTCGAGGTCAGCTTTGATTGTGTCCAGACATTTGAGACTCATGCACGCACACACATTCACACTCGCTTTGTGGGACCTGCACTTAAATTGGTCCCTAAATTGGAGTTGAGTCCCCATAACGTCACTTTGTGGACACACATTTTTGAACACACTTCGTGAGGGCTCTTGTTGAAATGTTGTGTGATTGCTCCTTTAACAAGCCACTTCTAACATTAAACCCTAAAGTCCTAACCCACAAACAACTCTGAAAAAGTAAGGACAAATGTCCTCGCTTTGCAAAAGGTCCTCACTGTGAAGATCTAAAACCCCACTTGGTCCTCAAATTGATGAGTACATGAAAACACACACGCACACACTTTGTCTGGTTGATGGTAAAAAGTCACATGGCACAAAATGCCCTGTGGTCTGCAATGCTGAATGTGTGTAATGAGTTTGACCTCCAGTCAGTTTCCACAGAGTTTCAACACAGAGCTGCCAGTCAGCTGCAGCCTCATGACCTCATGATTTCTGCTCAACAGATGATGAAAACACAACACTCACACACACACAGAGGACTACACTCCTCTGCTGATGGTCTGATACTCGTGTAAAAAACAGCAGGCCTGTCCATAAATAGATCTGGAGGGTTGTAAACGTGCCGAATCATGCAGAGCGTCAGAATGAATGCTTTGTTCCATAAAACAGGCCTTTATTTTCTGAGTAAGTGTGTGCCGTCAGGCGGTTTTCCATTGAAGTGCTGCAGAACAGAGTCAAGTTCAACACTTCAAAAACAGGTTCAGCTGAAATTACCCAGCAGCATATGACTGCGAGTCACATACTGAACTTGTGTTGTTTGTTCCTGCTCTGCAGCGAGTGACTGGCTTTGCCTTGTTTATGGCACAGAGCTCGAAATCCCCCTGTTGCCTGTTATTGAGCTAAAAGTCTGAGCCGCTTGTGTTTCTTAACGCTGTCTGGCATGATGCCGCTCATGACTGAACCACTGACCCACGTTGCAAAATTGGAAATAAGTTGGATTGAGCAGCGTTGAAAAACCTACTATGTGTAATTGATGTGCCATTGTTGAATCTCCTCTTATAAGGTGTCAAAACTGCCAAATGTCGACAATGCTGAACTCATGACCTTAAGTTAAAGATATGGCATCAAGATTTTGGTAATGCAGTATGACTGTTATCAGCTGTACCCTAAAACAAAGTACTCCCATATGTGTCTAAAAAGCGTTCAAATCATGAGAAATCATATATCAAACTGTAACCAAATTATTTTAGCAGCCTTTTACCTAATAAGTAGCAAGTCTGAAATACAATCATCATTAGATTCACAGTAAATAATAAGCACTACAGTTTAGTCATTTTCCCGTCCCTTAACCTTCCGGGATCACACCACCTCATATATTTAGTGTACGAGCGTCTAAATGATTAATTTATCGGTGTGTAAAGACTTTTCCCCCATTTCTAAAGAAATCTCCCCACCCACTCAGATTCTCAACAGCTCAGTGACGTGTTGATCCAAGTGGACGCTAAAAGCAACAAACGCTCATTCATAAGTCCAAAACAGTTTAACCTTGGGAGTGCTGGGAATTCCGTCGAAACTAGTGTGGGAAAAAGAGCATTCAGGCAAAGGTCAGATCACCAAATTCAGGTTAAATCCTTCAAGGTGTCAACTTTAACTTTGTGATATAAGTACAAACCTTATGCAGTCAAGTTCTGGGTCAAACATGGGATTAACAGAGTTACAGCACACTTCATAACTAATGAAAGAGCAGTAAATAACATGTTTACACAACACACAATGTGTGTCCCTGAAATGATGACACACAACAGGTCACGTGCACCCTTTCCATAGAGCGAATCATGCCTTATTCATCCTTTTGTTTTATTTCCTGCCTCGGAAAACTGTGGAAACTTTTGGACTTCCTAGTGATTGAAGATTGTGTGCAAACCAACATTAGTGCTCGAAGGGTTTGAATTGATAGTCGCTATAAGTTTCAATATTTTACAATATTTATGTTCCTGTTTTTCTTTCTAGAAAATCAAATCAAACAACAAAATATGCATTTTGTTTCTTTATGCTCTGTGCCTTCCAAAATTGTAATGAATCGTTGTTTAATCATAAATCTGTTTAACAATATGACGGCACTCAGACCAATGTTTGTTTAGTTACTATAAAACGACTCAAGTGAATGATCATTCTTTTGGTAAAATAAGTCCACTGGTCTTTTTTGTTTTTGAATCCTCGGGTTAAACCAGGAGAAAGACAACCAGTACACGTCTTAGATTTGGTTCACCCATACAGCCACACCAAAGTCCATTTTTAGGTTGCCTTCAGGTTCATACGGACTTTGTAGCTCTATTCACCATCACCTTTCTTAGTCTTGTCCCACTGACATCAGACGCTAGAAGGCTTTGTAAATTGAAGCTACACACGTGTTGTTTTGTTGCTGTTACGTTCCTCAGAATGAGCTAGGGGACGAGGGGACTAACCATAAAGGAGAACCCAGGAAAAAGAAGGGAGGAACAAAGTATAGGCAAATTTAAAAGGAATTTATTTACAAACTAAACATCCGATCTTTCTTCTTTCTCCAAAGACTATTAATCATTTTTATTAGTGCAACGCCAGGGACAACAAACAAAGCAATACTAATCACTAATAAAAGCTGCAATACAAATGCACTAAAGTAAACTCTGATGAAACACTGAGGAAAAACACCCTCCTTCCCCAGAACGAGCAAACACGAGCAAGTTCACGTCTGACACACATGCAACCGAATGGGCCCCGGCTGCCTCCTCTCTCCTGCTCTTTATGCTGTTGCCTTGATTGGTTAAGTGGAAACAGGTGAGCCTAATCACCTGCTGCAGCAAGGGGAGAGCAGCACCTGAGGAGCACACAGAAAACACGACACAAACTTGAAAGGACAGTGTTTTATCTTCTATACCTGAAGCAACATACCTCCACCACGATTCAGTGCCATTCTCCCACTCAATACCTATCTAAAGACAAAGCAGGTAATTGCTTTGTCCCTGTTATTTTAGGATGTTATCTTGTCAGTCTCTTGTGGTTCCTTTCAAAATAATGCCAAATAACGCAGTTCCCTAAAAGGCAGAAGGATATGTTGGAACTCTTTTGGTATCAGCGTTTTAACACTGTACAACACATTTGTGGTACAAACAGGTATAAGTACCAGTATCAGTCATTCAGGCAAGCAGAGCTTTTTTTCCTGTGAAACCTGCTGAGTGACACGATGACTCAGGTCATGTGATTCCTGAGCTGGCATCAGGTTTTTACATAATCACTGTGGTGCGTGGCCCACACTGCCGAGCAGCCAGCGTCTGAAATTTTCCCCTCAGTGTGAAATTTCCTATTGACAGATGAGGATCTGTGGAAATCATGTCAGGTGTGCTGGTTGTTCCAAAACAGTGAGTCAGCAGGATTCATCTACAAGTTTGATCAGGGTTGTTTACTTTTTCAGGTATTTAGGTTAATCGAGTTCATGAGCCGTGAAAAGGAAATCACAAACGGACAGATTCTTTTTTACCACAAAGGATTATCTAACGTGTAATTTCACAGTATCTAAACCACAAGTAAAATTGTAGTATGCCTGCCTGAAGGAAGTACTGATACCTCTGATAATACACCTATTACTGACACGGCAACCACTGACAATTATGCAACTAGTTCTCAAACTGCTAACACGTCTATGGCTTTCTACTACAATATCTATGATTACTAGAACAGCTCTAATTGTGGCAACAGTTTCTACCAATAGCTACGGTAGCTATGCTAACATCTGTGACCACTGCTACAATAGGGTATAAATAAATACTGCCTCTACTACGGGCAGCTGTGGCTCAGTGGTAGAGTCGGTCGTCTTTCAATCGAAAGGTCGGAGGTTCGATCCCCGGCTCCCTCAGGCTACATGTCGAAGTGTCCTTGAGCAAGACACTGAACCCCAAATTGCTCCCGGTGGCATAGCCAACAGGTATGAATGTGATATTTGATTGACAGTTGGGCACTTTACGTAGCAGCCTCTGCCATCAGTGTGTGAATGGGTGAATGTGATATGTAGTGTAAAAGCAGCTTTGAGTGGTCGCAAAGACTAGAAAAGCGCTGTATAAGTACAGTCCATTTACTACAACTTACAGACGTCTACAACAAGAACTACTGCTACAGTAATCTCTTACAACTTAAGCTACTACTTTACAGTTACTGCCCTCACATGACTACAATGTCACAACAACAATGCAACTGTTACTGTTTTAGTCCCTTTAATAGGTTAAATAAAACTTATATAAAGCAACAAGTATAAAAAACAAAGTCATAACACAGCTGTTGGTTTTAGTACTAAACATCTACTACTACATCAGGAAGTTTACCCTCTAATATAACTACTGCTAAATGATTGCTAATACGATTTTACGTAATAATTTAATCACTTTCATTACTGCTCTTACGATTCCTTCTGCCACGTGTACACGTACTATAACTGCCAATATTACTTCTGCTACAGAAATGGCTAACACAATCACTTTCACTACTGCTAATACCATCCTACTTCCGCTTCTGAGTAGGTAGCCAACTGAGAAGATAATTGAAAGAATCATAAGAGCAAGTCTAGACTGTACTGTTTTTTAATTATGTACAAACTCCCAACATGAATCAACCATGAGCACATGCGTGGCAACATTTGGCAACAGTGGAAAGGACCAACTTCCTTTAACAGGCAGAAACCTCGAGCAGAACCAGGCTCATGGTGAACAGAACTCTGCTGAGACTGGATGGGCCGAGGACGAGGGATAGAGGGAGATGTAATAAAGGACTGAATGATGTTAAAAAAGTTCTTTTTTGGGGGGGGAAGATATATCTTGTATCTCTTTCCTCAAAGGTGGGACAAATTCTTGGTGCATTCTCACGAGCAGCTACCTGTGCTGGTACAGCAGCTACTACAACCACTGTTACTAACAGCTACTGCTTGTAAAACAACAGATACCAATCTATATGTTTCTGTTGTCTTTGGTCCTATAATCTTACTACAGCTACATCCAGGGTGCCTCCCTGAAATCTGAATCAGGTGCCGCCCCATAATCCTAGACTATGATTGGCTATCTGCCCGGTCAGGGGCGGGACTTAAGTTAAGATCAAAGTATTGGGCTGTGTTGCAAAAGGCTTCTGGGCACATTTCCTTTTGTTTTTATCTTTTGCAGAGACTTTTGGAGATACATTGTTTTTGGTCCTCATATAATTAAGCATGGGATTTTTGTTTGAGGCCACTCTGTTCATACCTTAAAGTGGTAACTCTCGAAGATCTCTGATTCGTTTGTCTTTGGCGGCACCTGTGGTGATAAATGGTAATTACAGGAGCACACTTCCCAGATATCCAGACAGTGCTGCATGTGTGACGTCCACGGTCGGCTCCGGTTGTAACTCTTGATTTTCCTGGCTGACGGTCGCTTTCCTTTTCAGACTGTTTGCTTCATCTGAGCGTCGAGTTTGTTTCTTCTTCTTTGGATTTTCACTTCTTGTTGAAGTTGTATCTGTAGTCATCCATCTTTTCTTTGTTTGTTCAGCCATAGTAGATTACTGTTTACTCGCAACACTTGCAGAGAGCGGAAAAGCAGCCACTTAGCTCCGCCTACCCTCTCTGGCAGACCAACCACTGCTGGCTGATGGAAAACGCGTCACTGACTGGGCGCCGCTTGAGATTTTTTCCATAAAAGTCGCCACAGACACCCAGTCAGTAATACTGCAAAGGCAAAGGCTTTCATCAGTGGGCCATAGGCTCAGTCAC
Organism: Semicossyphus pulcher; assembly: GCF_022749685.1. Taxonomy (NCBI): domain Eukaryota; kingdom Metazoa; phylum Chordata; class Actinopteri; order Labriformes; family Labridae; genus Semicossyphus; species Semicossyphus pulcher. The sequence goes on along the minus strand of NW_027211615.1, from coordinate 28,048,393 downwards.
CATTGTGTTACCTCATTCAGCGATAGATAGAGACTTAACAGACATTTATTTAAATGAAAGTTTTAGAGATTATTACTTAAATGTTAGTAGTAAAAGTAGATATAAGTGGAGATAGAAATGGTAAATTAATGATAGTCCAACGTGTGTGCGTACACATATTTAATCAAGGCCACCCCTGCATTAGTCGGTGCCCCAGGTGGCCCCCCCAGTCAAAAAGTGTGGACATGCCCCTGGTTGTATGTTGTACAACTAGAGCTACTTCTGTTATGGCTTCTGTAGTAATAAATCCTTACAAGTTGAACCTGTTTGGCCTCCAAACCTGGAAAGTGAAGAAGGAAGAAAAACACTAGCTGACAATCAACTGAGCTCAGACTGTAATACACACAGCTGATACAGATAGGCACAGTGAGTGACAGGTGAACAGTAGCCGTATATTAAGCTGACTTCATCACTCTGGTTTTAAGTTGCTGTTACAGCGGTGACTCACAGCAGTGAATCATACAATAAAAGCTGAGATCATCTTGTTTCTTTGATTTCTGCTCCACTCTCACTTCTCTGCCTCTTCTGTTGCTTCCCTTCCTCACGTGTGTGTAAGTCAGTCCGTCCTCCCGCTTCTCTGGTACACTATCTGCCTCCGTCACTTACTGTAATGGTAGTAAGAGCACGCTCAGGGCAACTGTGAGTGTGTGTCTACATTATTGATTCCCTCTGAGCCCCACCAGGCAGTAATCTGTGTGCTGCTGCGATGTGATTGGTCGCGTGCCGTCAGGCTTCATTACCTGATAATCCAGGCCTCTCCTGATTGGATGTCCTCAAACCCTCGTTAGGGATTCATGATGATGCAGGCTGAGGTCACACTACTGAACAGGGGGGTGATGTCATCTCACCTGAGCCCTCTGATTGGCCTAGATTGGCCCAGATTGACCCAGAGATAGTGCAGTACAGATACACAGAGAGAGAGATGAAATTATGATTATACTATGACAATAAAGACACAATCTGTGCTGCACATAAAGGATATTCCCAATGCCAAGATTGGAAACACTGGATTCAAACAACTAAAAGTCCATTGTTAATGTTATGTGACCATATTTTGGACTATCGGACCCCACACTGACACAGAAGCTGCGTCCCAATCCAGGGGCTTCATCGTTCGAAGGACATATTTCAAGGCTGATTGCGTCACAGCGCCTTGTCGAAGGCTGTCCCATTTCGAAGGCTCCTTCAGATGCAGCCGACAAATGCGACCTCCTTTTCCCGGGTCACCAAGGATCCATCGGGTGCATCCTTCGTGGCGAAACGTATCCCGAGATTCACTGCGCACCAATTCAAGCGAGACTGCGGCAGAGAAATACACTTTACATGTAAGTTTTTGGTTTCAACTCAATCGAAATGATCAAATTATCTTTAAAATAATAGGTTAAGTTACGTGAGCTAGTTAGCTAGCTAGCTACCTGTTGCTAGGCGACAAGGGTAAGGGCGGGAACAGCTGGTTAAGCAAACAGGAAATCCTCCATGGACATTAGCGTCTATGCAGGCTACGAATGACTCGAAGGATGCAGCAGGTTTTATTTGTTTTGTATTTATTTGTTGTTTTTTCATTTCTGTTTTTGTCAGACTTAATCTACATTGGTTTTATAATATCAATTACATCATCTGAAGAACCCTCAAAACTCCACAGGATCCGTCTACGCCACGACCTCCAGAGTCGTGGCTCCCATTCAAGCCAATGATTGTGATTCCACAGCACGCGCCGTGGTCCGTCTCCAGCGCATCCCTGTGGGATCCAGGCGTAAGGCCCCTTTTTTTTTTCTGGCAGAAAAGCGCTGGCAGGGCGCTGGGGAGCACTGGGATGAAGCACTGGTGCAGTGAGAGAATAACTCTGCACTCCAGTTTTGTTTCTATGACAACATAAGTTTAACTTACTACACATCTAACTTACAATACATAGCACATACAGCATACATAAAAGCACTTACCAGCAACATTTAGTGTCCGGCAAATCTGCTCCCACAAATGTGCTTTTCGGTCTCTATTGTGAGGCTGTTTGTCTGACTAGTGGCTGTAGTAAGTATTGCCAGAGGGTTAGGGTTAAATCAGGTGACAAAGTATAAATATAGGGGGCGATGATGGGTCAAACAGACGCAAGACTTTAACCCAGGACACCTGAGTTCACCAGTACGTTTTGTTTGTGCTCACTAATCAACTTAATGTCACCAACTGAACCCAAAGAAGTCAGTTAACTAACCTAACTAGTGCACTTATTTAGAGCCAAACCCAACACTAACCGAGGTGTGAATGTTACACAACATTAACATCACGCTCCAGGTGTTGTATTGGAACAAACCACCTCTATGACCTCATCTTTCTTGTGTTTTTCTCTGTAATTTCTCTGTTTTTCACATTATATTTTTAACTTATATTTGAGGTGTTATTTTTTGTTTATCTTATTTTTGTGCTGTAATTTTGGTACTAGAATTTCCTTCGGGATAAAGTTCTAACTTATTTGACAGCATTTGTTAATAATAAAATAAGTGAACCTGACTTTATTAACATGTTGCTGATTTAAACCGTTAAAGGTTTGTTTACATCAGTTTGGTACATGCTGTAGTCCAGAAAGAATTACACTTTTAACCCCACATGCACATTAGAACCAATGTTTGAGGTAAAGCTCATAGACACTTAAACACGTGGACAGAAGAAGTTCTGTTTTAAACCCCCAACACTTTAATTAATGGACAATCTAAGCTACCATGTATGAACACTAATTAAATTATGGGAACAGGGTAACTTCTAGCTCTTGAAACATTTGTGTTTACACCTCGATTATGAGCTAACAAAGACGTGTTTGAAGGACTGAGACTAGCTGAGCTGTTACATGAAGAGAGGTAACATTTCATCAGCTATGACATGACAATAAATGGATGCGTAAACAACATGACAACACAAGTTGAGATGTGCTGAAATGACTCACTATTACATGAGGTGAAACAGCATGATGGTACCAGTCTGTAGAAGCTGTAAATCAGGTCACATGACGCCTTAATCTGCCGCCTGAGATCTGCTGTGTCATGCAGCCTGAGAACATGCAGCGAAGGAGGAAAGGAGAGGCGAACACAGAAACGTGTAGAAGCTGCTGGGAAAAACTCCAGCTGAGTCATGATTAGCGGAGCGAAACGGAGAGTTTCAAGGGAAAACAGAGCTGCTGTGTGTGTGTGTGTTTAGAATCTGATTTCACAGCTGGAATCAGGAAGCAGGCTGACTTCTACAGAAATAAGTGGAAGTTTGAGGTTAAACTTTAACTTTGATGAGGGAGCAGCAACGTGAGAGGGAACAGAGGTGATTCCTCGTTGGATTTGTTTTTGGGTCACACTTGACGTCACTGTGACTTTAAAATATATGTTGGATGCAATCCTCTATGAATGTAACCTATGACTAACTTTTAATGTAATCATCATGTGAAGCTTTAATTTCTTTGGTATTTTCATCTTTCTGACAGGTAAAAGAATAAATATAAATACTGATGCTATGTTATACTAATACTGTACAGATGCTAATATTAGCCGGTGGCCCAGAGTGTCATCTATGACTACGAGTCTATTTACACACTTACATATTTTCTTATTAAGATCAACACAGTGATGTAATGTCTTTTTACATACCGCTCTCGAGTAGACAAATAAAGATCAGTAGTGTTTTGACGTCACAGATACTTAAAACAGGTTGTGTGTGTGCGTCTGAGTGCTCTGTGTTTGTGTCTGTGTGTGTATGTGCGTCGCAGCTGCCAAGGCCATTAAACCCAGTTTACACATGAGCTAAAAATAACACAACAGAGTCGCCGGGGTTTGTGACGACACGTCGGGAGGACAGAGCCGAGAGGGCCCCAGGGGCCTGGGAATCCTGGGACACGTCCCATTTCAAAACATTGTTTCCTTCTATGGGTCCTTGATGTTCTCTATTTATTCTCTAAATGCAGATATAAAACAATAAAGTGGGTATTGTTAGGGATTTATTTAAAGTTAGAGCTAAATTTCAAACTTTTTTTAGAGCCAAAGTTAAATAAATACAGTTATTAGTACATTTTAATGTGCAGTAATGTTAGGCATTGTGGATCAAATGTGTTTAAAATAAAACTTTACACCAAACACAATAAAATTGCTTCCAACCAGAAATATTAAGTAAAAAACATAAAACAAAACTGTAAAATAATGAAACAATTTAAACAATTTTTCATGATTTTTACACTTTAGTCTCTAGTTTGCAAAATAAATAATAATATTGATAATTTAAAACTTGATTCATAATGTACTTTTGTTGTTTTAAATACCAAACAAACAAACAAACAAGAGGGAAAGTCAAGTTCACAGATTGACAAAACAAAGGATGCAAACCTTTCAGAATGGAACGCGGCCCATTGCTGAGGCTTCCCTTCTCCTCTCTCTGTCTCTCAGTCCCTCCCTCTGTGCCTCTGCCTCGCTCGCCCAACCGTCTGTCTCGCAGCGTGAAGGGCGGGTAGGTGTTGTCACCACGGTAACAGCCACGTAAACATAAACAGACGGGTTAGTGGAGCAGAGTGAGAGAAATAGAGCTGCAGCCTAAAGCCTCAGTCAGACATCCGCTGACACACAATTAATTATGAATGAGCGGGGTCAGCTGCCAGGGGGATTATGGGAAAGAAGAGTTTCTCTTCAAGTTATTTGAATAAACACGATGTGTTTCTACAGATTTCTTCATGAGGTAGTAATCCACTTAAATGCCTCTTGGTGATATTTCCTCCATCTGTGCTTGGGTAACACAACAGGAACAAAACAAACATGGAAGACAATGAAGAAAACACGGTCACTAGGAAACAACAGACAGGACTGTAGGAAGAACAAGGCTGCATTTCAGACCTAAACAGAAAATAAAAGTAAACAACTAAAGTATTTTTAGCTCCTTTCAGCATGGTACTTCACAGTGGTAAAACATGGAGAAATACAACAACATAAATAAAACAACAATAAACCCCCTGATGACAAAAGTTGTAAAAAGTCTCCAGGTTTGTTCCTTAAACACACAGAGTCAGCAGGTCTGACTAGAAGTTCCTTAGAATAGTCTTACACATAAAAACAAAAAGCATGACCCCCGTTTGGTGTCAATAAATTTGGGATATATTAACTAAAGTTGGTTTGTGATTATGCACGATACAAATATGGGGGTCGCATCGTATTTTTTCGTATTCGTATCGTACAACATCCCAGAAAACATCCCTACAAAGATTGACTTTGACTTGACTTTGTGTCATATGTTATATTGCGTCTTGCATCGCATCATGTTGTTTCATGTTGTATAATGTCACATGGCATTGTATCGCATCGTATCATGTCGTTTCGTGTTGTAACGAATCATATCGTATTGTGTTGCATCATATCATACTGTATTGTGTCATATTGTATTGCGTTGTAGCGTGTTGTGTCATATCGTATCATATTGTGTCATGTCATATCATACTGTGTTGTATCATATTATATTGTAGCGTATTGTATCACATCGCATCACATCACATCGTATTGTATCATATCCAATCATATTGTATCGCATCCAATCGTATTGTATCGCATCGCATTGCATCGCATCGCATCACATCATATTGTATCATATTGTATCGCATCGCATCACATTGTATTGTATCGCATCGCATCACATCATATTGTATCGTATTGTATCGCATCGCATCACATCATAGTGTATCGTATTGTATCGCATCGCATCACATCATATTGTATCATATTGTATCGCATCGCATCACATTGTATTGTATCGCATCGCATGGCATCACATTGTATCATATCGTACCGTATCGCATGGCATTGTATTGCATCGTATTGCATCACATCGTATTGTATCGCATTGTATCATATTGTATCACATTGTATCATATTGTATCGCATCGCATCGTATCGCATTGTATCATATTGTATCGCATTGTATCCCATTGTATCATATTGTATCGCATCGTATTGTATCGCATTGTATCATATTGTATCGCATCGTATTGTATCGCATTGTATCATATTGTATCGCATTGTATCGCATCGCATCACATTGTATCGCATTGTATCATATTGTATCGCATTGAATCGCATCGCATCACATCGCATCACATCAGGTTCAATGTTTCATACTTCTTGGAATCAATTTCCAGTGCGAAATACAGAATCCTTATTAATTTGTTTATTTATTTTGATTGGCCTAAAAATAGCTATTACACCATTTGTTTTGTTTTTGTTTCTGTTCTATAATTACCTTGGTGACAAATGTTGCACATACCTTGTTGTGTAAGCATTTACATCATAGAGTATTTGAAAAATGGGCTCTGCAACCGGCCGCAGGATGAGGAATCCAACCTTTTACTTCACAGAGTTTGACAAAGTGATTAAAGGATTAAAAATAATTGAAACGCATTAACAGATTAACTTATGACTCATCTTCTCTGTTTGTTTTCATAATAACTCACCGTCATCTTTTCTAACACGGACATGTCATGCAGAAAACAAAACTTGAATCCTGCAAGGCATCCCTGGTATGTGATCCTGCCACATTCTCAGCTCGGCCCGACAAAAGGTTCACACTCAGAGGGGAATTCCACTTCATGCCAAAACATTTCAGACACGGAAATGTCAAATCTTCCCGCTTGCACTTAAGAGTTTCGTCTTTCTGTTGCAGGAAACAAACAAGTAACACATGAGAGAAGCACGTGAGACAAATCAGTGGACTTTTCTTATTTTCCCCACAGAGTTCCTCGCTTTGAAGCTGCAGCCATGCAGACACGTGACAGTCGGAAAGACAGATACATTCTGTATCCCTGCAGAGTGTGATCTTCTATGAAAGCATGTATTTTATTTCTCAAATAATACCTGGAAATATGTTATACATGTTATATGTTGTACTTTTGGGAGTTCTTAGGTCCTTTTTTTTTTAGCAGAATATGCATCTATAATAGATTGTTTGTTACATATTATTGTGTGTATATATAATCAGTATTGGTAGGTGCAATTATAACTCTTAAGAAATGTCATATTCTTTTGTAACTGTGTCTTTTTATTTGTTTATATTCCAACATCTAATTATGGATGTTTCACTGAAGGACTGAATGTTGTTTACCCCATCATAAACAATTAAAATGACTTTAAAGCTGCTAAGAACTGTGTTATTATGAATTATTGGTAACATTTTCAGACAAACATATTCACTTGTTATAAGTTATTAATTGCATTTAAAACTAAAAAATCAACTAAAATTGATGTAAATAAGGTATAATGTAGATTTTAAAAGCTAACAAAAGGAACAAAATACTGTCAGCACAAAGTCCTTTTTCTGGCTTTTTTTGACATATATTTTCTTTCTGAGCATTTTTATGATTTATGACAGTATCACAACATGTGTCTCTAACGATACATGTGTTAATGTCATTAGGTTAATAACAGAAATAAACATCCCCGCATGTGAGAGTCTTGTCAAACCGAAAATAAATGAGGGGAAAAGATTACGGGTTGCCCCTTTATCTGTTGTAGCTCAGGCATTATAAATAACTATGACCGGAGCAGCTGGAGTATGCTGGTAGTGTACTGTACACAGGAGGAGGGGGGAGAGGGAGGACGGACAGAGGAGGATGGGAAAAAGGAAGTTTGTGAGAAGAAGAAGAAAGTTAAAGAAGAAGAAAAAAAGGAAGAAAAGTGGAAAAGGAAATCCGGAGAAATGAAAGAAAGTGGTGAGGAAGTGAGGGAGGAATGTAGCTCAGGCAGCAGGCATGTTGTCATCGCTCTGCGCCGCGTTCACACGCTGCGATCTCCGCAGGACGAGTTTAGATTCCTAAAAATCACCACGTCACAGACAGCGTCACAAAGATCTATCTTTACAACGCTGCGCTAATGTTTGACTGCTGCTACAAAGAGAGGACATTCCTTCACAGGGGAGACGCGATGCTGTCAACCTGACCCAGATACAAACACGAACAATGACACACAAACTCAAGCAAGGAGCCAACTTTAAGTTTAAGGACATTTAGGACACTACATTTAAAACTCCAAACTTTTATCACAAAAATAAATAGATTAACTTCCTAATTTACTTGGTGTTTCTTTTTTGTTTTACTTCCACCAAATTTCATTCAAAACTAACTTATAAAAGTCCTCACAGAGAGAGGACATGTTTTATTTATTTATTTAAAATATTTTTAGGTTTCTTAGTCTTTTAACCCCTTCATCGTGTTTAAATAACTACTTTTATTTGAACTGCTTTTATCCTGTTGAGAGATACTTCCTTTTTTCTCTTATTTACGCATATCATTTTAGTTTATGTTGAGCTTCTTTTTTGTCATATATCAATAGTCAATCAGTCTAAAAGTCTCTTACACTTCACTTTATTTGAGCAGGGACGATGCACAAAGAACATTAACCTCATATAAAACAAGGGAAGATGTATTGTGCCAGGTTTTAGCAAAGTACTATTTTCCACCTGTAGTCCCCGGACAGGTAAGATAATAAAATAGTAGGACATTGTAAGAAGACTGGACATTAAAAGAGTACACAATAAATCCCCCACCCCGAAACACACACGAGATTACACACAAAGCTAAACACTGAAGGGCCCGATCAGACAGAATGCGTTGTAGCAGCTGGGGGTATTTTTGTAGTTGTTTTCAATGAGAGGGACGCTTTTGGCGCGCTGCGTCATGGCCATTTTTTCTCACTGTCCAGTCGGATGAAAGGAGAGGCGGGCCTTCTGTCAGTTCACAATATAACGGTTAGGTTAATGACAGATATGATTTAGAGGTTGCCTTAACAACATTAAAAGTGTGGTGCAGGTTTTACAGCCTGCAAAGCGCACTCTGTCTGATCGGGCCCTAACCCTGTATAACCTAAAAAAAAGGCAACATTTTTTTAATCATACTTGATACATATTTGATGCAATTTACTTGTTGCATTGTGTTTTTTAAACAAATAAACAACAATAAAAGTTTACCCCTTAAAAGTCCTTCATAGAGCTCATATATAACCACCCACACCCACTGCACGGCTTACAGAACACATTTTTTAACCCCTGAAACTCAGATAATTCTTTAAATTCTCCCTTTAAACACATTTGTTTTATTTTGTACAAAAACGTTTTATTGTGAAAATCAATTTGCAAAAGAAAATGATGAAAAAAGCAGGAGAGCCAATAACTCATTTATTATTGTGATACAGCAGTTTGCATATGAATAATGACTACAGATACATTACCTGAAACACCTGCTGTATCTCATTTTTAACACGATTTTACCATAAAGTAAGTTAAAAAATATGTTAATATGTTGCTTTAGTCCAGTTCATATTCTTCTTGAACTTTCAGCAACAATTTCAATCCTTAACTTTTCAAACTTGGCAAAACCACGACGACCTCATCCAAAGGTCATCTGGGTCTGATACGTTTCCCATGGTGGATTTTCCATTCGCTGCATGTGTCTGGTTGTATTCAGGTTTATCAGGAAAGAAAACATCACATTAAAGATGGAGAGGTCTCAAAAGCTTATGGAGAGGAATACTTGGCCCACAAATTACATACTAATAAATCAGAGGCTTTTATTTTGGTAAGACAACATCGAGCAGCAGAAACAACTCCAAACAAAGAGTCAAAATGTTCAGTTATTCCTCACTGCTTTGTTACATAACTTTAATCATCACACAGATTTATAACTTACATGAAATGTTTCATCTTTTAGATATTCGGATCAAATGTTATGTTGTCTTTTCTAATCTAACATCGAATTATTGGAAAAAATGAAGCAAATGAGACAAATTCAGTTTTACAATCTGAGAATCAGAACTCAGAGATAAAAGGAGGGAGCAGTTTGTTCGGAAGGATCTGCACATGTGCACTCAGTACCAGTAAATCGTCCTCTGTTGCTTCATCTCAGATTTTACTGTCAGGTTCTTCCATAACAGATCATAACGCTTAATAACATTAGCAGTAAGCACGCTCGACTCTTCTCATCAGTGACACCAAACAGAAAATACCAGCAGCTGCTTCCTTGTTCTCTGGCTGTGACAGAAAACACCTCCGTGTTTGAGGATCCTTACTTCCTGTTTCCGTGCTTGTAAACAGACGTGGAGGAAATTAAAGTCCAGTCTTTAACTTTAATAAAAGCTGCAATTCTGCTCTGTAAAAATACTCTTTTATTTATGTATTTCAAGAGTTTACTTGAGCTAAAATGCAAAAGTATTAACAGTAGAACATACGTTTTATAATGTCAGTAATTCCTTCATCCCTACAGAATGAACTGCAAATGTTTTACACATGTCATACAGGTTAAATGAATAAAAAGCAGAAAACAGCTCAGAGATATAATTCCTAAAACAACATAAAAATCATTAAGCACACTAACAATATGCTTGGAGATTCAGAGGTTAAAAGTCGAGCAGAACGTACTCAAAGAGTTAAAGTACTTTAAATATCCGGTTACAGTTGCTTTATTTTGAAAGAAGCGCTTCATATATTACAGCTGGTGGAGAGGGAGCACATTTAAAGACTTTTGCACGGTGTCGTATTTTATGAATGGATCATGTTTTATTTCATTTCCAGCTGTCAGATCAGAACATCTCCCTCTGAAACGTCCTGCAGTGGAAGCACACAGCAGCAAAGTCATCTGAATTTACTGAAGTACGGTCAGATCTGCTCTTTAGTACAATATTTATGTGTGAACGTGCTCAGCCGACTTCCACCACAACTTGATTAACATACAACCGCACTGTGATGTCATGTCCTGAATTTGCTGATGTAAAAGTCACAACATGTCGGCTTCAAAACAAAACCGCAGACAGCCATGAAACACACGGTGTGCCCATGTGATGCAGGTTCCTGTATTACTGCACACACACACACACACACACACACACACACACACTTCACAGGAGCATTTACATCTCCATATTGCATGATTTAACTGTGTATAGCAGTAATGTGTTAACATGTATGTGGCGTTCTCTCTGCTGAGAAATCTAACGTGAAATAATTCTAATAACAATAAGAATCCTTTAATAAGATAAAATACACACACATAAGATCAGTTCATTCAGCCACAGATTGAAGCTCCCATTATTCATGTGAAATGCTAAAAAAACAGAGCTCCTGTTCTTTCTATGAACGATACAATGAAACTTTAATCATCGCTTCAGGACAAATGAGACACTGCAGCAAAGAGGAGGCAGAACAAAAGAGTCCAGCCTTCTGCGGGTTCACTATCAGGCTTTAAAGCAACTTTAAATGGCTTTAAATCAGGCATCCATCCATCCATGATCCACACCGCTACTCCTGTTCAGGGTTGTGGGAGGACTGGAGACTATGGCCCGCTAACACCCGCTAACACCCGGCTTTTTGGCTTAGTGGGAAAGGTTACAGTCGGCATTCAGACCCGGGTCAAATTACTCTGCAATCGACCCGGGTAATTATCGCCTCGGCTCTGATCGGCATCGATGGGAACACAAAACCTCTGTCAACACGCTAATCTCCGCCTGCTTTCCGGCGGGGTTGCTATGCTCCGTCTGTAACTTCTGCAACTCCTCGTCATCTCAGCTACAAATTCCGCCCGTCTCCGTCCGAGCAGCGCTCGAACATCGTTCCAAATCTGTTGGCGCCGAATTTGATAAACAGACTGAATGAGTAACAGATACAATAAAGACCTAACCACCCTAACATCTTCACTCTTTACTAACCCTGTCTCGGGCGTGTTTGTGACGTCAGACAGTGACGCAGCAGAAAAGAGACCGACAGGAGGATACTTCACTGGTAATATGAAAAGAGACAAGCAGCATTTATAAGCAGGTCTTCCAGGGTCTGAAACCTGCGTCAACGCGCTAAATTCAGTGGGATAGAGGTATATCTTATGTTGTCATTGGGCGAGAGGTGGGGTTACACCTGGATAGATCACCAGTCAATCACAGGGCTGACACAGACAACCTTTCAGGCTCACGTTCCCTCAGCATGTCTTTGGACTGTGGGAGGAAGCCGGAGTACCCGGAGGGACAATCAGTAACTCCTGCGTCACCTGATGTTTCCATTTTTGCAGCTTAGGTTTTAAATTAAGTGTTTCTAAGAAGGTTTCAACGTCAGATTTTCCTCCAAATATTCATTAAAATAGTTTTAGTGTGAAAATGTTGAGAAATGTCCGCTCTCTGAATGCTAACAGACGTGTAAATGTTTGTGTAGATGCACCAAAATGCTTCTGAAATCAAGGAGAAAAAAGTGTGAGAATGAGTTGAAACCAGGTAAAGGATGTTCCTTAGTTCCACCTGTTACATTACTCTCTCAAGCAGAAGCAGAAACGAGTCCAACGAGAACTTTTGGGCCTTGGGGCGGTCGTAAAAATGCTTCCATTTCAGCTTCTGCGTCTCCAGAGCAGGAAGGTGATTAATATGCTTCCCTTTGTTTGAAAGGACACACATTATGATCATGGTGAACTTCCTGTTTGGAGTTTTATTTTGTAAGCAGATGAAGTGAAGAAACGTGCGTGGCTGTAGTTAGAAAGCAGAGGAGGAGGCGCGTGGGAGATGAAACTTTAATAAAAGTTTAATGAGGCCTGAGGGGGAACTGGGTCACTGCAGCACAGAAGGACTCAAACACAACAAAGAGAGCAGACTTAAGCTTCAGCGCGCTAACAGAGAACACTCCTCACTTTAGAATGGGTAACATGTTCTAATGTAGAAAGACTGCATTCCCAGTTATCTGGACTCTATCATCATTGGTATTAATAAGCAGTAATTAGGAGGGAAGCCCTTAGTTAAAGTGATGATCTCAAAGATCTCGGTATCGTTCTCTTTGGCGGCCCTACTGGTGATAAGCGGTAATTGCAGGAGCACACTTCCGAGATATCCAGACAGTGTCGCACAGTGTGACGTCCACGGTTGGCTCCGGTTGTAACTCTTGATTTTTCTCCTTTTTAGACTGTTTGCCTTCATCTGAGCGTCAAATTCGTTTCTTTTTCTTTGGATTTTCACCGCCGGGGTCAGCCCTACACACGGGTCAGTATGTGACTGACTGACTGACTGAGTGAGTGAGTGACGGTACTTTCAGAGCCATAGAGAGAGAGAGGATCTTGGAGCATATTGGACCTCCACTGACGCGACTCTCTGTCTACATGGCTCTGGATACTTTGTTCGGGGAGTAGGCGGGGCTGCTCCTCCGCTGCTCGTCCGCTGTCCTTTATTTTTACTAACATAAATACTTGTGTCCCGCCGGAGACTTATGACTTTGTTTTTATTCAAAAGAAAATTAAGCAGGAACAGCAATAAGGAGCCTGTGAGTGACTTTATCGATCAAATAACTTCCTGGAAAAGTTACAAATAAAGTAAAAAACAACAACACTTCAAAATAAAAGCATTGTGAACAAACGAGGGGAGTCAGAATTCCGGATCGGGTTTTACTTTGAAAAAGCATACCGGACGCGGCTTGCGGTAAAAATAGGCGCGCCTGCTATTCTCTAGATTTTCAGCACGTGTAACGCCAGCAGTGTGAAGACTCATCTGTTGCATTTAAAATAAAAATGAACTCGTCCCGCAGCCATCACGCACGCGCCACGCTTCCAGTGTTGCCCACAAAAGCGCACCTTGACCTGATGCGGTCAGCCACATACGAGGTTTGGACCTAGTCTTTTTGAAGTTGTATCTGTAGTCATCCATCTTTTCTTTGTTTGTTCAGCCATAGTAGATTACTGTTTACTCGCAACACTTGCAGAGAGCGGAAAAGCAGCCGCTAAGCTCCGCCTACCCTCTCTGGCAGACCAACCACTGCTGGCTGATGGACAACGCGTCACTAACTGGGCGCCACTTGTGATTCTCTCCGCATGGTCGTAGAATATGCTCATGCAGAATAAGGTGTTAATAAGTGCTTCATAATGACTCATTAAGAGTCAATATGCTACGAATATGCACGCTAATAAGATACTAATATAGTTGTTTTACATTTGAATTAGTTATTATTATAAACACATAAGTGATGGATCAGCTGTCGAACGTCATTACAAACCTCTGTCTTTATCCCATGACTGCTGATTACACACACACACACACACACTCACACACACACACACACACACACACCTTTTAGTCACCAAGTGTGTGTCATAATAAATCCACATATAGCTGATCTATGACAGTAGAGTAACAAGAAAGAGGAAGAGAGGACGACCAGAGGTGGAAGAAGGGAAAGGAGAAGGAAAGGATGACAGGAGAAAAAGAGGAAGAAATAAAGAGAGAGGAGGTTGGGGGGGGGGGTAATTTAGGAAAAAGGGAAGAAAGGAGAGAGACTTTTTGACGCCATTCTTTTAGGTAAAAAGACGAGTCATGAAGCCACAGCTGCTCTAAGAAAACCACACGTCTATAGTATATATAAAGCATTTCTTCTAATGCTACTAAAGCTATGTTTAAAAAAACACACCCACACCACACATATTATAAAACAAGACAAAAGCAAAGTGAAGATAAAATCTAAACAGCTTATAAAATATAAGAGTAAAAGTTACAGTGATAAATAATACAATGTAGTTATTAGAGAAGACAGGTGCGTCTTCAGCCTTGATTTAAAAGAGTGTTTCAGCAGACCTGCATGTCTCTGGGAGTTTGTTCCACATACACGGATCATAAAAAGTGAGCGCTGCTTCTCCGTGTTTGGCTCTGACTCTGGGCACACCTGTCCCTGGCCACCTGAGCGGTCGGGATGGTTCGTTCTGTGTCAGTAGATCACATGTTGACCCTTCAGCGTTTGTCAGCCAGCAGTAGTATGTAGAGATCTATTCTCTGACAGACAGCGAGCCTCGTATACTTCATGCTTTAGTTTATTATAATATAAACAAACTTGCAGTTGTGTTTCATTCAAACCACCTTGTTTATACTTTATACACTGACACCTGCCCGTATGACACACTTTAATAAAGGTATATATGTGAGGAGCTGCAGCTCCATCAGCACCTTCAAAACCTACTGACAAAGGCTGCTCAGCTCTGCACTCACTGACGGCCTTCATGGCTTGTTTTACATTACAGCTTACATTTACAATGTGCTACTAGCTTTGTGTTTTGGTGTGCTCTTTGTCGTATATTTTACTCTGTACTGTTTGTTACTGACCTGTTGTCTGTCTTGTGTTGACCTGCCAAGGGACTACACACGCAAATGAGCTTAAAGCTGTAATCTGGTACGGTGCATCAGATGGTGACGTTTATGTTTTAAACACGGTCCCTTTAAAATAAAATAAATTAATAATAATAATATTTCCTGTATTTTTTTGGTAAATTCAGCCACCAAAATAAAACAATCTTTAGAGGTTAAACTTTGAATATGTAAAGGTAAACCTGTGATAGAGTTAAACATATGTTGTTCACTTCATTTAAAACATAAATAAATAAGAAATAATTTTGCTTTGTTTAAACACTGAAAGTAACAATTGTTTCTCGTTCTGTTTGACACGTTTGAAACGAGCCCAAGCCTCAGCCGACACCTTCTCGGTCGGTTTCATTACTAAATTTTTATTTGTAACGTACAATTAAATTGGGCTGAAAATAGAGAGAGAGTATTTCTAAATAGCATTTGACTTCACCTTCATGCCCTGAAAAAAGTGACCATTTGTTTTATATATATATATATACAGTTTTATATTTTTAAAATGCTGGTTCTTATTTATTATTCTTTGTGTGTAATCCATCACATGCTGTTTTCATTCTCGATCATTGCCTCATACGATGGTGCGTCTGATTTTTTAGTCGTTACAACATTAATGAAGGATTACATAATTTAAGCAAGTTGCGAGACTCTAAACGTGAATTTTCATTTAATTTTCTACAAGAAATGCTCAAAAAAGAAGATTAAAATTCTTCAACACAGTAAAATAATGCAAATAGAAAGCCTGGTGTTCGACTGAATCAGTTTAAAGTTCTGTAAGGAGGCTGGAAACACTGATAAAGATTCCTTAAGTCATGTGACAACAACTGAACTTTCCTTAAACGTCACCTCACTCACTTTGAAGGAGATATGAAACCGAGTCATCTGTACGTACATGCTGCTTGTTTCTGTCGCGAGTTCGTCACCTACGTGATGACATCATCATCATCAAAACAGGTTGTTGTCAGAGACACAGAGCTGCTGTGTCAGCGTCACACTGCTGCGAGCTGTGGAACAAGTATCACGAGGAAACACACCTTGCTGCCGGTTCAGGTCTTTGATGCAGAAACAGGTTGAGCTGTGTGTGCAGGGAACTGAAGCACACTGCTTATTGTCCTCTGTGACCTTCAGCCTGGATTAGTTCACACAATGTGCTTCCTCTGTGCAAGTGTACCTTTGACACACATCATCATGCTTTATATCCAGCAGTGATTAAAAACACATGCGTAACATTAACACAGCCACAGCCGCCCACTGCTTCGGGTTCAGCAGCAGGACGATCAACTTTAACATGAAAAGATTCTTTACGCTGTTTGTCTCAGGCTGCTGGAGTTTATTATGCACGCGAAAGAGCTTCAAGGCGAGACAAAATGTTTTCAACAAGGAGAGACAAACAAATAAATCACAAAGTTCAAACACAGACTGTGAGCAGAGAAGAGAACCAGAGTTCATGTGATAGAAAGAGTCCAGAGACAGAGCCAGCAGGGTGGCCACTGTCCCGCCAGAGATAGAAGGCTGAAGTATTTAAGTAATTTAAGTATCATGGATGGGTAAGTGAACGCACCACTAGCTTTTCTTAAATGGATACTCATGGGTTTCACATGTTTGGGTGTTTAAAAGTGAGAACTGCATAATTCCGTGTTTTTCCAGAATCTCATGTTTAAAAAAGTCGCCTCTGAAACGGGACGTTCAGAACAGCTGCAGGTTTCTACGTAGAACCTCGCTTTCGCTGAAATCAACCAATCGTCATCATTCACCTCAGGCTGCCCTCTTGCACGAGCAAGTCGTTCTGGCTCGTACATATAAGGCCGAATAACTGATCCCAGGCAACACAATTTTAAAAGATAATCCTTTATTTGTCCCGCAACGGGGAAATTTACAGTGTTACAGCAGCAAAGTGGCGAGTGCAACATCACAATGAAGGGCATATAAAAAGTAACTAAACAAGTGTATCCTAACAAATATGTACCGAACTCATTAGATAAGTTAGTAAAGTATTGCACGTGTAGATTATGGAGAGTTGCAGCGCTCTTAACAGGTCTGTTTTGGTGTGAGTGTTAACTGTTGATTATAGAGTCTGACCACGGCAGGAAGAAAAGACCTCCCTCCGTGAGACACCGCGGGTGAAGGAGCCTGTCACTGAACGAGCTCCTCAGTGGTGTTGGGGTCTCCTGCAAGGGGTGGGACGTGTTGTCGGTCAGAGACGACAGCTTGGCCGTCATTCTCCTGTCAGCCACCTCCTCCACTGGGTCGAGAGGGCAGCCCAGGACAGAGCCGTCGACTGTTGCCCCAGCAGCAGAGAAGAAGATGGCTGATGCCACCACAGAGTCAAAGAAAGACTTCAGAAGTGCCTCCTCCTGAGCAGGTAGAGTCTACTTTGTCCCTTCTTGTAGACCAGTCCAGTTTATTGACACACAGGTACTTACAAGACTTCACAATCTCAATGTAGAATAATACAAAGTTGACAGCATAGCTAAAATATGTCTCCTTAAACTTTTACGAAGTTTAGAACCACCCCAAAGATGCAAAAAGAGGGAGGTAAAACAACCACAAAGAGACACAAAGAAAGGTAAACAATCACACAGATGCAAAATAACAACAAAGAGATTTGAAGCAACAAAGGCCCCGGCTGCACCCTAAAGCCTGAGCGCCGAGCCCTCACGGACTCTAACGCTGTCAGGCGGGCGGGGCCTTTGCGCGGGAGTCCTCGGGGGCTTGAAAACAGAACAAAAATGATCATCACCACATGCTGCCTGGAAACAAGACACGCCATGAAATCTAAAAAAGGACATAAAGCCAACCTCCAGTTTGCATTTGTGTGTTTTGCTTTACAGTGTTCACATATTTGAACAAACTATCAAAAGTCAAAGTGACCATAAACATTATTAAAGTGATTTACCTGCGTGCGTGTGGAGCTTGGGGTTGGGCCACGGAGACAGAAAGGGACTACACAAACACAAAACAACTACACAGAGAAACACACGGACCATAAATGACGACAGAGATGCAAAGCGACTACAAAAATACATAAAATAAAAACACAGATGCAAAAAGAACAAAAAGAGAGGCTACAGACAGGAACAAAAGAAACACAAAGAGGCGCAAAACAGCAGCGAAGACTGTCAGAAAATCGTCCCAAGGAGAGGCGACATAACAACAAATGGTGGTACAAAGGTACAACAGCAAAAACAAAGACAACAAAGACTGCTATGAGACGGAAAACAACATTTAAATCATGCTCGTTGTTGTTGTTTGTCTCTTTCAGTCTGAGGGTTATTGATTTTATGATTGAGTGCGTGTCTCATCATCTCACCATCTCACCAAGGTCAAAGTTCACCCTGCCTCTCACATGTTGTCACGTGAAGCTGCAGCTTTTAACCCTCAGCCTGTCTGAATCTCTGAGTCATCATCTTGTTTTCGGCGTTAAACTGGTTTAATTATGATGAATCATAATGACATCAATCTGCACACGTGATCTGCGGCTCTGTTGGTGTAAATACAACTGCTGCAGCGACGAGAGAAAGTCACTGAAACTAGAGAGAAAGAGCTAAATATAATGATTGGAGTAAATCTGTCAAAGTGAAAGTAAAAGGAGAAGTTTAAAAGAAAAGGTGCAAAGTACAACACAGGGCGTAACCGGTTAAAAGTGCAAAGTACGGGTTCTGTTCAAGTTTAAAGCTATAAAGAAACAGAACGGGGACTTTGATCAGGGGTTAAACTCTGATAACTATTATGAACAACCTGTAGAGAGCATAAGAGTTTGTAGCAGCGGCACAAAAGTTTCAACCTTTTTTTAAATACACACAAAAAACTTTAAAACCCAAAGACATACGACTTTTTCCATCATCCAAGAAACTTTGAAGCTCTGTTTTTAAGCCAGTACGGACGAGGTATCCTTAAAGGGCTCAGAAACACACACGTTAACATCTGCACAAAGTAGGACTGTTCATTTGTCTACATTTGTATTAGAAACGATCATCTGCTAAAGGAAGGTCGTGTGATATACTCAAAAGCTCCAGAACAGCTAAATCAAACTGGATGATAAAACATAAATAATATAAAATATATCTGATTTCAAAGGTTCATCTATCCTGAGAGTGTAAAACATCATGTTGATTAAACAGGCTTTGCAGTAAGCTAAAGCTATTTTGTAAAAAACGTGTTTGTGGGCAACTTTTTAAAAACATTAGTCTCTAACATTATAACTTTTTAAAAACCATTCTGCCTTTAATTTTGGGACAGCTGAAGAGAGACGGGAAGTATGGGGAGAGGAGAGCCGGGGAGCCGAGGGCGGCAGCCGAGCCTGCAGCTGCTGTAGCCTCTGTATACGCGACGCCTGCTCGACCCACTGAGCTAATCCAGCGCCCTGGAAGTTCACAACTTTTTTAAAATATTGCGATTTTATAACAAACAAGAATTGTTTTTGAAAGTACGACACTCTGTTGTAGCATTCTGACTTCTTTACTTAGATTCAGTCACAATGTTACAATTGAATTCTTGAAATAATGTGCTTGAAATGTTACTTTTTCATTAAACATCCTTTTTTAAATATAACGTGAAATATTGAGTCAGTTTATTCTCACAAATGTATTCTTGACTTTATTGTATTTCTATATATATTCTTTCTACTTTTATTTCCAGACTTTATTCTTTACTACTTTAATATCAAAAAAATATAAGTTTTGTCTTGTAAAATAACTACAAAATATTGAAGTTATTCTTGTAACATTACAACTTTTTTGTCAAATATTTCAAGTGTCCCTAATACTACTCAGATTCATATACTGACATATCACAGGAGCAGTAATCTCAACTGAGCAACAAAAACACGATTTTTTAGCCACGTAATAATCAGCATAAATTATCATAGGCTGTAATGCATCCTGTAATAAATCGATTGTTTGGTTGTTTTTATAGCAGAACAACAAATCAGAGAAATCTATTTTCTGGAACCTTCTCTGGTCGGTAAATCTGCTGTATTTTGATGTGTCTGTCTGTCTGTCTGTATTACGGTCGGTCATCAGCTCCATTTCAGCAGCACGCAGATTTACCGGAAAGCGCTGAATCACTCAGATTGTAAGTGCAAATGATCCCGGCCGGCTTCCGTAAGCTTAAAAACCCGTTTACCACATTAACACGTACAGGAAAGGGCCGCGGTATCCATCAAATCAACCCATCAATCAATCCTCCGCGTCTCACACCGCTTCTCATCAGGGGCGTGATGCTGGGAGGAGGAGGAGGGGGGAGAAGGAAGAGAGGAGGAGGGGGGGAGGATTTCCCGGATACCCCGTGATGAAGGAGAAGGAGAAAAAGAAGAGGAGGAGGAGGAAGAGCCGCAGCTTCCCGGAAAGGATGACGCAAGGGACGGATGGAAGGAATAGGAAGACAGGAAGGCACAATAAAAACTACAAAATAAGATAAATTGATTAAAATAAATATATAACAAATAGTGTGTTATTGTTTTGTTTACTGTCCTACAGGTTATAAAATATTATACAATAAAATGACTATTACAAACATTATTTGTATATATAAGTCGTTACATAAATATTACAAAATATTTTACAATAAAAGGAAGAAAGAAAATTTTATAAGAATAAATTTAACATTATTTTTTTATATATTTTATTTAATTGAATAATGTTTAAATTAGTTGAATCTTTAAAAAAAAATACAACAACAACCCTCATTCTAGTCTTTCTAATTCTATAGATTTCTCTATAGCACCTGAGCATAAACAACACCTCCCCCTCCTTCACCTCCTCCTCCTCCTCCTCATTTTATATTCTCAGCAGGAGCGGATTACGTCACCCTGTCTTTCCGGGAAATCTCCTCTCATCCTCCTGGTGGCTTTACCGGGCACCCAGCGGGGAGCCGGGAAAAGACACCGGGATGAAGGGAAGCCTCCTCCTCCGCCTCCTCCTCACAAACAACACTTATCATCACCACCACGAGCACTTTTATTTTATTATCGGAACTTTTCAAAGCCTGAAAATGAGACAGGAGGCAGGATCTATATATCCCTTAGCTCTTCTGGAAATGTACGGATGGAGGGGGTAGATTATTGAACACTTTAACACCCTGAAACTATTTAACACAACAACATTTGTTTTTTAAGCTCTTCCCGTCTCAGATATGTTGAACTAGAACCACAACCATCACCGGTAGTTCAGATTGACGCTTCCATTTTAAGCATGTAAATGTTGCTTTTACTGTAGATCCTCAACATCATAGAAAAGGGAAGTTTGATTTTATCTGAGTTGTCTGCTTTCATTCAATGTTTCACTGCTAACGTTTTAAATTTGCCCTTTTTGGAAAGTAAATGATTCAAAAAAATGTCAAAGAGGTAAACGCTGTTCAAAACTAGTGAGTCTAAATATGACATAAAGTTAGAAGAACGTCCATCCATTATCCACCACTTGTTCAGGGTCATGGGGGGCGAGAGGCGGGGTTACACCTGGACTGATCGCCACTCAATCACAGGGCTGACAAAGAACCTAACGAACATGTGTTTGGACTGTGGGAGGAAGCCAGAGTACTTAGAGGGAACCCACGCATGCACGGGGAGAACATGCAGACTCCACACAGAAAGGCCTACTACTTCTGAACCGGGATTTGAACAAGGAACCTTCTAACTGTGAGGCATAACCGCTGCACCACTGTGCAGCCATTAGAAATACAAGTTTTTAAATATTAACAAGATGGGAGATGCAAAACATAACATGCAAGATCTAAATCAATCAATCAATCAATCAAACTATAACTATAGCACCTAAAGTTCCCTCTCTCTCTCCTTATAAATATATATAGAGCTAGATAGATATATGTATATACTGTATATATACAGTATATCTAACAGAGACTAATCCACACTTGTTTGTTTCAGTAAGTGAGAGTACACAAACACAGTGCAGCACAACTTCACTTGTCTTAAAGGGACAGTTCACCAATTTTCAACCTCAGTCCTGTCATGCTATTATGGGGAGCTAACGCCATTATGGTAGGAAAAAAATGCAATTTGGCTCTGTGCCTTTGGAGGACGCTATCTGCTTCTCCAATGGGCCCTGGGAAACCTCCACCAGTCTACGTAAAAGCATCATCTGACGGAGGCCAGGGAGCTCGCTAAACTACACTTCCTCAATCTCGAACGCCATCCTCCGATGTCATGTCTCAAAATCGTCAGGTTTGAAATGTAGACTGCAGACCTGAAGATTTTTAGACGATCCACCGGAATATTCTCGTAGTGTTTCAGATTCTGTACCGCTCTGAGCCGTTGCCTGCAGCGAAACAGTAGTATGTCACTCCAGCGTCTCTCGCTGGGCCGTTCCTTTCAGAGATGCACTGCGCCCCTCACGCAGTGCATGCTGGGTGTTGTAGGAATGTAGAATGGGCAAAACCACAAGCTGTTTGTACAACTTTCTCCACAGCTATGGCGCCAATTTCTAATATTATCGCTTCTATCGATTACAGAGAACACCAGCTTTGACTGACAGCGGATTTTCCTGGGGCGAACTGCTCCTTTAACTTTGCAGGTGAATCTGATTGTTAACAGTCTTTAGTGCTGACATCAGAAGACTTTTGTGGGGACTGCTGTCTTGTTGCCTGTTGTGTTGTCTGTTGTTTGTGTCTTCAGTTAATGATTTGGTTGTTCGTCTGCCGTTTAATAAATCACATGGTTTTGAGTGACAGGCCGAGAAAGAGAGAGACATACAGAGTGATCTGAATTACATCCAAACTTTATTTTCTACATGTTTAAGCTGCAGCTTGCTGAATGTGTCTTGATGTCCCTAAAATATGTCACCAGTGTTCTCAACATTCATGACATGTTTTTCTTTTCACTTTCTTTTCTACATGGCACAGTCTCAGAATGAGAAACTCCCTGAAATCCTGATACTGCTCCCTCATAGTGAAACTCACAGCTCCGACCATTACGCCTGCTCTCTCCAGCAGCCGACATCCGACTGCGGCTGAAAGTTCATGAACCTGAACGCACCACGCAGCCGAGGAAGTGAAATGAAAGCCAGCAGGTGAAAACGAGAGTACGGGGGGTTAGTTCTCGCTCGCTCTCCCTGCGTGCGGCCTCCTGCCCCACTTTCACTTTGAATTAGTTGAGAATGTAAAACAATTTATAGTCCCAAACAGCTGCTACAGTTCTACTCAAAAATGTGTGGTTAAATCAGCAGTTGGTTTGTTGTTTCTGAGGTGTTTATTTCTTAAATGTCGCAGATTAAATCGTTTATTTTGCTCCCTACAGTTTGCCATCTTTCATAAATGACTTAAAACTAACAAACATGGCCTTTACATAACATAAAACACACATTTCTATTATAAAAACCTCCTCTAGAACCATTTTCACATCCTGATTTATGCCTACTTTCTGTATTTAAACTCTACTAACACTCCTATTAATTATACAGGACATTTAAATAAGCTCTCCACTTCCTCTGACAAAATAACTACCTGTTTGAAATGCAGGTTTCACAGCCGAACATTCTCAAAGTTCACTCTCGATCCCTACATGGACATTTTAAATAAATACGAGTGTCAGTTTCTTGTGTGTTTCAAAATTTGACAAAATTACACAGGGGTTTGGTGGGCGTGACAGAGCTCGGTATGAAACTCTTCATGTGTAAAAATAGAGAATGTAATATTGAGCCGGCGGGTTCGATCATGTGGTATTAATAGGCAGCGGGGTCAGCCATGACTTCACGCCGCAGCATCAATCCGGATTACAGCTCTGACCTCGTAAACTTTTCAACACCCGTCTGCCTGCTGTGCGTGTGTGTGTGTGTGTGTGTGTGTGTGTGCTCTTTAAACGTACAGCATTTTCTTGATTCTGAGTCGTTCTAAATATAAAAATAAAACTACGACCGTGTCTGATCTAATGAAAGCAGCTTCTTCTACATCATCTCTTAAAGGGAGAGTGGATCATGTGTACACCAACTAATTTAATTAATTATTGTCAATTCTATGGAATTAATTGAATTAGTGGATTCACTTTGGGAGGCAAAGCTTGTTTGTTCATTGGATCTGATTTTAGTCTTTAGTAGGTGACAACTGTTTTATTCCTTTCTGCAACATTTAATGCTGATGTCTCAGTTTCCAGCCTGAAGGGACTTCCTGTCCGAGGGTGAAACAGTTTGGAAACCCCCTCTGTCAACGCATTTCTGTTCAGATTACAGCGGGGATTAGACGGGCTGTGCTGGTTGCCAGATTTACAACATATAATGTGACCAATTTGGCCTAAATTCGCCTGCCTAATCCATAGATTGCATGAAAGTTCCTGATATTTTGCTGTTGTTTATTGAGGGAGGTGTCCACCATAGTGGGTAAGTGGCTGAGAAGTAGTTCTGGGTGAGGAAAGAGGGAGTTATTGTCATAAAGTTACTTGTAAGTGGGAGTTCAGCATGCTGGGGAGAAGAAGGTGCATGTTAAACGAGCGAGAGCTATGTGAGAAAGGATCCGTGTCCGGCGCGTTCCGTCTATGCCGCGGTTCTGGTCCGTCAGACGGCGCAAGTTATCGCCCAATGGAAGCGTGTCTGATCCGCAGCGCAGCAAAGCGCTGGCCCAAGCAGCTGGATTCGCTTGAGCTTGAGCTAGCAACACACATCATTCTAGCTCCCCCCCCCCAACGCTACGATATTTTATCAAAGTCTCAAACAACAACAGAGTTAATAAACTCAAGCAAATCTTGTACAATTCAGTATGATGTTCATTTTGTAATATATGTTCCCATTTAGAGCAAAGTAGACGATAAAAGTTGGGTATGCTTTAAGGCGTGGCTACCCTGTGATTGACAAGTTGCTACCATATGAGCTGAAAACTGTAGACCACTAAGGCTGAACTGAAATGAGATTACAGAGGATTTCCTGTTTGCATCACCAGATGTTCCCGCCCTTACCGTTGCGTCACCAAACGCCACTCCTGTTGCCTAGCAGGTAGCTAGCTGCATTGACTCTCGGGATACATCGGGCTGCGAAGGATGCATCCGATGGATCCTTGGTGACCCGGGAAAAGGGGGACACATTTGATGGACGCATCTGAAGGAGCCTTCGAAATGGGACAGCCTTCGACGCGACGCTGTGACGCAATTGGCCCTGAACTACGTCCTTCGAAGGATGCAGTCCCTGAATTGGGACACAGCTAATATCAGAGTTAACTTGAATCACGGATGCACCGAGCTAACTAAGCTAGCACTAGTGTTAGCTTTTGAAAACTACTTGCTACCCTCCAGCTACATTCTCTCGTCCAAATATGGTCACTTCTGGTTTAAAAAGACAACGATGGCAACAGCGAGGCTTCAAACAGCAGACCAAAAACCAACGTCACTGTGGCTACCTCCACTTCTTATACACAGGTAAACTAGTTTGTCTGCTTCGTAATGGAGTTGATCATTTAACCCAACTCTCGCTGAATTTTGCATCCATACGAGGGCCAGAGCAGCTGACAGTCTTACCAAATACTCTCCCCTTAGCACAGTGTTTTAATGCTGTTTCTGTGTTCTGTGATTGATGTAATCACTTCTCTTTCCCATCTCTGTGTAGCACTGCTGATACTACAGAACCACTGAAGCCACATAGTTTTACTTTATTACAGCTCTGGTCACAGCAGGGAGTTTCACATGAATCAAAACCAAAAGAAAAGTTAACATCATGAGCGACCGCTTTATGCTACAGCGTACATGCCACAAAAAGACATTTAAAAGGCACATTTGGGAAGACTATACATGTATTTCAATGCATGTTTTTTGATACCAACAAGGCCTAGACTCACAAAACCTGCAAAAAACACATTCATAGCGTCTACTTGATCACAAAGTATTTACCTAATTAGAATTATAAATGTCTCCCATATTTAACCAAGGAAACAATCCACACTCGGCAAACTAAATCTGTAATTTTTCCGACTTTCTCCTCCTAAGAAGAGGTATTTCATGTTTGTGTAACTGAACCTACATCCAGCCTGCATCCTTTAACCCTCCCGCTGAACGCGTGTGAACCACAATAAAAGCCTCAGCAGGGAAACACCGTTTGGATGATCATTAACCTGCTTTATGCCTGTTTATCACAGCTGGCTGGTGTTCTCCATGACACCGCCGCACACAAACACACACACAGACTGTAAAGGCTTTCCTCAATGGAAAATCAACACCAAGGTGTTTTCATCACCTTGTCACGGCTTCCCTGGAAACAATGCATGACCCAAGGGTGAATGAAAGCACACACACATTTGTCGCAGTGACCGGTGAGGTGGAACTTTCTCGATCATGTCATGTCGGTCGCACAGCAAAGTCATATTTCCTGTTCCATGTGAGACATGAATGCTCACGATGCCAACATACAAGGGGTTGGTTTTTGATATTTCACAATTTCTGAACTCCTGAAGCGTTGTTTCTGAGAAAGGCTGGGTTTGGTGAAAGTGAAAGTTGTAACTTTAGTTGGCAGGCGACAGAAACTCAAAGTTTCTGGATTACAACAGAGCAAGGCTTTGAGCTGGAAACGACAGGAAGTGAGTGAAGAGGAAGGAAAAGAAAGGCAGAAGTCACAGCAGGAGAGGAAAGACTGCGGCTTGATATTACTCAAGCAAATATGAAAACACAAATGTAGGTCAGATTCTCAGAATGGATGTAATATTACTCATAAAACAGCCGGTTCTTTTACTACTAGTTCATGACAAGTTTATTGTACTTAAATTAGAATATCTGAAGATTATAAAGCTGCCGACAGAGGATCAAACGGTCCCTGTGCGAGCCTGAAAAGTGATCCATTCAAAATGAACCAAAAGAAGCAGCTGCGGTCGCAGATTCAGAGACACAAGGTTTATTTTACTACAAAATATACTGCAGATAAATATACTGTGGGGGAATTGTTTGAAAAGTTTCTGGATGATTTAATTTCCTGTTTTCACCCAAATGTGAAAACCTATGGAATTCATTTTAATGCGTTAAGCAGCTGTTCTACGAAAGCCCCAAGCGGACATGCATCCATTTACTCTGTTTTCTCGTGATAACGAGGAATTTCCGGTTGTTTTCTCGAGATCTCGGCGTATTTATTTCTCCAGATCTCAACGCTGCAGCACCGTAACATCAGATGATCATATCGCACTCGTATCCCCAGAGCTGCAAAAGCACAAAACAAACACTGACCTCATTAGTGCGGGCGAAGGCAGCATGGCATGTCCTGCTCTGTAACATCACAGTGATCAGCTGTTGTTCCGTTTAGATCGACAGGAAATTATCCAACAAGCGTTTTGATCTCCAGATAAACGAGATAAAAAAGTTGAGATCTCAAGAAAACAACTGAAATGACTTACTATGATGGGAAAATGGAAATTAAATGTATTAATGCGTGTGGCTTAGGGCTTCCGTAATATTTGACGGATGAAATAACAAACTTTTTATTTCATTCGGAAGATGATGTTTTTGGCTTTTTGTTTATATTTCTTTGATGCAAAAGAGGCAGAAAAGAAACGGGTACGAGAACGGTCGATGCTGTGGTTCATTGAACAGATCTTAAAAAGACCTCTCTCACACCCTAAAAGGTTAGTGTTTTATAACTTTAATGAGCCTAACATCAACAAGATGTCTGACACAAACAAAACTCTCAAAGAAAAACAGCCAAAAAATCGGAGAGAAGTGAGAGGAAAGTGGAAGAAAACCTCCGGAGAGTCACTAAACTAAACTATACTTGTGCTAACATCTGAACAGCTAGCATTAATGTGGCTAAAGAATCAGTACGACTACTTTCAATCCCGCAAGTATAGTTAAGGAAGAGAATACACTTAGTATATTGAAGATACTTCTGTTAAAGAAAGACTGCCTGTTATAAGCAGTAAAAGTAAAACGTCTGCCATTAAACTACTTTAGCTGCTAGCTGCTTTAGCACTTCTCCCATAGCTGCTCTACAGTCTATAAATAGTTATAAAAGTGTATTTTTAAGGCGGAAACCCTCCCTCTCACTGCTCCTGTAGGAAATCCCCGAGCGTCTCAGCAGGTGAGCAAACAAGATAATCCGATTAAGACCAATTAAGACCCAGAATCCCCACATCGTAGATCACAGCAAATCCACTTCCAGACATGAACGTGTTTGACACAGAAAAAATGAGCACAGTGAATGAATCGAACTTCAGGAAAAAATACAGATAAATACTTTCTTTACCTGCCAGCTGATCCTCGAGATGCTGTCCCTTATTTATGTTTTATAAATGAATTATAAATGAACACAAACTTCAGGCGGTCACAGTTCATCTATCTTCTCTCTCTGTCAAAGCTCACAGTTTTATACCCCGGCTGGTGAGATGTAAGCTCAGAATAAATACTATATGTGTCACTCAGCTCTAACAGCGTTATTCACTCGTTAGTGAGGAATGACCGGAGTGAAAATCCATGTCAGCGTCAATTCAGGGAGAGGAGACGCAGAGAGAGGGAGAGGGGGAGAGGGGGAGGAGGTATTTCTTATTGAAGTATTGATTCACGGTTAATCCGCTGAAATGTGGGTGTGAGGGTGTAAGGGGAGAAGAAGGGAGGAAAGAAGGTAAAGGTATGGATAAGGAAAGGTTGTGAGAAAGAAGGAAGGAGGGAGTGAGAAAGGAAGAGACAGATGAGAAGGACGGGAGAAAAGTATGAGAAAAAAGGGACTAAAAGAAGGGAGGGGGAGACAAGGGTGAGGAAAGAAGAAGAAACAGAAGATGGGAAAGATGTGGGGAAAGGAAAGAGGGATGAAAATTAAAGGAAATAGAAGAGAAGATAACAGTAAGGAAAAAAAGGAAAGGAAAGGGGTATGATGGAAAGATGGATTTAAGAGAAGGAGAGAAAAGTAGGAAGGAATAAGAAAGATGATGGAAAGATAAAAAGGAAGAGAGAGGGAGGAAGAAGTTGAAGATGGGAGGAAGAGAGAAATAGAAAAAGTAAGGTGATGATAGAGGGATGAGAAAAAGATGGAAATGAGAGGATGATACGAGTATGGGGAATAGAAACAGTTGTAAAAGGGGGAGGAAAACACAAGAAAGACAGGAAGACAGGAAAGGGGAAGGAGGGATGGAAAGGAGGGAAGACGAGGGAAAAATATAAAAAAATATGTAAGAGGAAAATAATGAGGGGGAAAGAAAGAAAAGGGAGATTGAGGGATGGAAAGAAGTAAGGAATGAGAAGAAAAGATGAAAGAAAGAAGAGGACGATAAGAGAAGAGGGGAAGATTAAAAGGTTTAGGAAGAGGAAAACCCTGGGAGGAGATGGAGGAAGGAAGAAAAAAGGGGGTGAAGAGGAGGGGAGGAGGGGGAAGTCTGTCCCGTTATGGCAGAGCAGCTCTGAGTTGCTGGATTGCATCATAGCAGGCTAAGCCTTCTATAAATAGGATGACGTCACCCCCTGTGCTCTCCCTCAGCCCTCCCCCTCGCGCTCTCTCTAGTAGCATTCCACGTTGTGTCACTACGCCCCGCCCCCGTCCAGCCATATAAAGGGCGGAGTGATGCAACGGAGTGAACACAAGCGCAACTTTGCTCACAGGCAGCAGAAGAGAAACAGAAGAGAGCAGAATAAAAGAGCCGGCTGTTTGTCCTCTTTTCATCCAGTTCGTCTGATCCAAACACTCACAGCTCTAACAGGTAGGACGGAATTCTGTTTCCGGGATGGGTTTGTTGGGGGTGGGGACGGTGTTTCTTTGGTCCGAGAGAGGAGGCGTTGTGGCTGTGGTGTCCCGGTAAGCGGAGGAATCCCGGCGCTCGCTGCGCTGCGTTTGTCCCGGGACACTTCAGTCAAACTTTACACTGACTTTTAAAGAATACATTCTCATTTTACAGCCTTAATTATTAATTTAAAAAACTTTTGAGGGATTTTGTGTGACTTTGTTATGCATTTGAATAACTTTAAAAAGAAATTCAGCGAGAGACAGTCAGCATTTTGTCAGGATGTTATATATCTAAGACATTAATTGTTTTTGTGAAGTAAAATTGTGTTTATTTCGCGATATTTATGTTTTTGAACTTGGAGGGGTAAACCATTCAAAATGAACTATTTACAATGGAAATGTATTTTTTTCTCTTTTGAATTATATGGGTGACACATGTACAACAGAGATGAAGCCAAGTGAAGAATTGTGAAAGTGAAGATTTATTTCTAACACTTTTAAGACTGTTTCGTCTTTGTTATGCTTTATCAGAACTTTAAAAAATTTACAGGTTTTGTGAATTTAAGTGTTCAGACTTCATTTTGAAGAGTTTTCCATCTCCACACTGGAGAAAAAAGCAAAACATTTAATTAAATAATTGATTGAAGTATTTATTCTAATTTAATTTAAAGCATACACACAACATTTTATGGAATTAAAGTGATTAAACACAATTTAGTAACAAGTCATCACAAACGCGAATTCTTGGTAAATCAAAATAAAACCATTAAGTCTAAAAGAGGGCCTTATAATGAGACTATGTAGATCTATATTACACAGAATAACTGCTTACATGTGAGTTATATAAATGTGTTTGTTTTGGTTTTGTTCTCACGGAGCTGATATAACCCTCACACTCATCTCATCAGGCTGTCAGTCATAATTCTCTGTGAGCCAATCCTCTGTTTAGATAACACACATCCACACCTATTAATGATTCTCTTTAATTGTTCGGGCCATTTTCCCCAAAGGTCAATATTTGTTCATGTTGAGGCACTAAAGCAGATTGTGACAGTGACACCATATTTTAAAACTTACATATCCTCCAGTCTTGAAACACAAAGTCATCCTACATCTGCTGTTTTTATCCTCATGTTTTCGGTGGTATCTAAAGAAGTCATTATTACTCAGCAAAATCTTTCATGCTAGCTCCCCAATATCTGTGGCTGTGGAAAATAACTTTACAGAGATCTCACAGGCTTTAAAATCATTTAAAGTCCACATTAAAATATTACTGTATCTTTTTTTCCTTATATAATATTGAGATAAAGTGACCTCGCTGGGTTTTATTGTGTCTTAATTGATTATGATATCAGATAATACCTCAATAGGGCCTTAAACTGTTGAGTTTATAGGGACTTTTTTAAATCCCTAGGACCTTCTTCATGAACAAATATCCTTATAAATAGACCTCCCAAAAACTGGTTCCTTTAACTGCCTTGTTAATAATCATTCGACTCTTTGTGTTCCCAGAATGATGCTGCAGCACCAGGGTCCCTCGCTGGCTGACATCAGCTGCTCCGCCCTGGTTCCCTGCCTCTCCCCGCCCGGCACGCTCACCCTGGACGACTTCACCAACTTCACACCCATCGTGAAAGAGGAGCTGCGGCTCGCCATCCAGACCAAGCGGCTGTCCAACGGGCTCAGCGCCGACATGAGCTCGGACGGAGCCAGCTCCAGCTCGGACAGGGCGTCGGAGCACACCGCCTCTGCGTCCGGAGTCAAAAGAGAGGTGAGGCAGAGAGAAACTATTTTATTCTATTGTTGACACTGACGGTGAAGAGTATAAAGGTTCATTTAGACATGAATACTGACAGTTAATTCTTTCTTATTAATAGGCGACACCTCAGGAGTACGAGAGGAGGAAGAGGAGGAGGGAGAGGAACAAAGTCGCTGCTGCTAAGTGCAGAAACAAGAAGAAGGAGAAGACAGAGGGTCTGCAAAAGGTACGCTTCAACTTCAATGAGTTTTGGAAAAATAATTTTTTTAATCAACAAGTCACCTGTTCTCTTAAAAAACTATTGAATGAAAAGTTGTTCTATCCAGGAAAAACTATGTAAATTCACCGTCAATCAAGACTTTTTCAAAGATTAAAACTGTAAATTAATACAATTAATTTTTGCAAGCTTTTGATTTTGTTAAAAAAGTCTTTTTGTGTTGTAAAATTTGAGTTGTTTTTCGATCCAAAATCACAAAGAAGTGTAACCATCTGAATAACCATATAAGTACAGCATTAATGATTGATTTTCTCCCCCTCTCTCTGTTCCGCAGGAGTCAGAGAAACTGGAGAGCGTGAACGCCGACCTGAAGGCTCAGATCGAGGAGTTGAAGCAGCAGAAGCAGCAGCTGGTCTACATGCTCAACCTGCACCGGCCCACCTGCATCGTCCGAGCCCAAAACGGCCAAACACCCGAGGACGAGAGGAACCTTTTCATCCAGCACATCAAGGAGAGCACTTTACAACTCCACAACCTCACCTCCACCACCACTGCCACTTCATCCCCCTCCACCTTTTCCACATCCCTTTCCACAGTAGCACCTCTAGACGCAGGATTTCTGACCCTTGATCACATTCAGTGTCCCAGTCACCTTTGAGCGACCAGGTGTTTAAGACTTGATGCTTCCCCCTGCCGCCGTCGGAGGAGCCGTCACAAAGACTCATGACCTGAGAATGACATCCAATAAACGCCACCTTCAGATGACTCCTCGGTCCTGTCGCCGTCCACACCGCTGCTAGCGAGAGAGATAAAGAGAGTGGCATAAAGTGACCTCAGCACCTACCACTCCCTGAAACCGTAGCTGCTGATTGGACAGGAAGAGACACACCATGTACACAGCCTTGTTTCCTTTTTACAGTCAGGGCCAAGGACAGAAGCTAAAGCACGAAAAACAAAACAGAAACATCAACTTTGTTTTAAATTAGCTGGTATTTTGAGTAGATTTGCGTCTGACTCAGAGTCTGATTTTTGTACCAAAGCGTGCATTCAAGGTGAGCACATTACGTAAAGAAAGTACACCCATATTGACTGTGCGAGTGTGTCCAGGCATTGAAGTGTCTGAGCTGCAAGTCACTGACTTTAAAAAAGACATTGTTGTTTGTGCTCAGTGTATAAAAAAACAATATATTTATTAACTACTGTATGACATCATAGCTGTATCGACCCTGTCTGCTATACAACCTAAATACAAAATTCGCTGCTACTACTAACCACTCAGGACCTACACAAGCTGTAGAAGTCGATTTCATATGTTCAGAGTACAAGTCAGGTTGTTTGCTAAGACAGTATCAGCCACAGAAGGGAAATGTACGTTGCAGACAGGGTTTATAAGTCTGCACTTAAAGAGAAGCATTGTAAAAGAATACAATATAATCCTTTATGCAGACGATACCTTACTTTTCTTTTCTATTTCAAAACTCGCCGGCAAACAAAATTGCCCAAAGAATTGAATACTGTGTATAATTTCACAAGTTCACTTTATTTATCACTGCGTTCCCTCTTAAGGACAACAGAGCTAGTGTTGCTTTTTACATCTTCTGTGACGATGCAGCTTCACAAGTGTTATTTTTCAGACGTGTTGTTTTCTACCTAAAATCTTGTATAACGTGTTGACTGCGCATTAACTCTGTGCTACTGTATGTAAACACCATATGCCTCCTTTGGTCTTGACAGAGCAAAACAAACAAAAAAAAAAGATTATTTTTTAAAGTGTATTTTATTAACAACATTTTGGTTTGGAAGTTGTGTGTTCACTAGATATCATTAGCTAGGTATCGCAAGTGTTGCATCAGCTTTCGGCTGCTCCTTTAACATGCCTGACTCTGAAGTTGTGCAAGATGATGTTATTGATATTATTTTGTCTGTTGTGACCTTATCAGTATCAAGGCTTTAAATCCTGCCAAATATTCATCCCTCCCTCCACTCCCTCTTCCTCCTGCTAGTTTATCTTTCCAGTGAAATCGTCTCCCAGGAGAAATGTGGTTCATTACTTAAGCAGAAACTGAAAGAGTGTAATGAGCAGAAGTTTAGTTGCACTTATCTTTAAAGAGTCCATCAATTTAGTTCTTAATATTTGTCAAAACCCTTCAACAAGCAGGCTTAACATCAAGTTAGCATCATACTAGCATCCGTATTAGTGTCTAAGGTTATCTTAAAGGTTTGACGCTACTGGGGAATATTTTCACTCAGTTCATAACAGAGGAGTTATAATTTATGTATGCAGAGCACATTACTGTACTTATTGATCACAGTGAGGACTGAAGTTTTATATTTTGTGTTTGCATGGTTTCAGAAAGGAAAAACTTAGAGTCACACGGTTAAAGGGACGCAGGCGTCTGCGTGTGTTCATAGTGTGTGTTGTATTAGTGGTTCAAGTTGTTCATTGTCTCGTTGCTCGTCATGGCTCATAGATCTAATAGGTATTTCGATGTGTTTGTATTCTATCGTGCCTACTTCTACTGGAGGCGTTTGTTTTTTTCTGTAGCTGCTCGACTGTTGGAGCATCATAGCCTGAATGAATAAACTATGGGCTGTCAGGTACAACTGCACTGCTACTACCAATGTGTACTTCCATCTATGTGATCTGTCAACTTTTGTTTTTGATACTTTGTTAATTAAAAATATGTATTTGCAAATGCTACATTCTTTACAGCGTGGTTTCCTTCATATTGTCTCCTAACACACTCTGTAGTTATAGGACCCTGTCCCATTTGATTCAACGGAAAACAGAAGCCAAAGCAAAACAGAACTTTGACTCTTCTGCTGGGATATAATAGTAATGTTTGCCATTAAATAATGTGGTCAAACTACAGGAGAAGTACAGCATATCTTAAACATGGTGCATGAGGTGGACTGGATTTCATAGAACTATATAAAGACATCAAGATTTCTGCAGGAAGATAAACTGTGATAATGGGACTAGGATTATAAAAGCCAAATACACATGAAAACACATACACATGCTCTGATTAGGCAACAGTAGGTGAAAAGTTACCACTTCATAAGTATACTTGTAGGCCTACCATCTAATGTAATCGAATACCTTTTGCCTACAGAAGTGATTTGATTACATGACGCGGTCATTTCTGAGATTGTAGTGTTGTAGCCATTTCTAATCCATATAGTCATCTCTGTTACATCAGCTCCAACCCTGCCATAATTACTAAGATACAAGGGAAATATACTGGGAAAAGTTTTTCATGATAGATTCCGAGATAAACAAAAGGAAGTTGCTGCTTTTAATTCGTTGTGTCATGCCTACATGCGTTTCTCACAATTAGGAAAACTCGTGACATAAACACGACCCACCTACAAAATTCCTTCATGCGAGGTCAGAGCGAATGTGTTTGTGTTTGTGCAGCAGAAAGGGACAAGACTGGGCATGTTGAGAGAGAGAAGAGAGAGAGAGAGGGAGTGTCTCTTGTGCCAGCCGGTGACTTAATGTTTGTCTGTGAAGATAAGATATGAAATACGGCTCACTTAACAAGAACTTTGACTACCCGGACGAATAACTCCACTGGATGTACAAATATGTGCGTGCAACACACACTCCGGCAAACTTGGGCTTCTGTGCAGAAACAGATCAAATGTTAAGTGTAATAGAAGCAGCATTTCTCCGTCCTTGATCGTGGTGTTAGTCTCTAATACCTCGTTTAGTTTATCACTCAGAAATCCATACACTCATCATGGTATTGTGTAACAAAGTTGGTTGGTCTTCTCTGGCACAAAGGCTTTGATGAGCACTTGTATCTTCACATCTATAAATCCCTTATTGGATGTTTGCCATCTCACATAACATCCATGCTGAACTGGACCACTGGACCGTACTAAACTTGCCCTACTAACTGCCTCATGCTTCAAGTCCCTCTGGTTCACGTTTAGCTCTTGTGCTCCAAACGTGGAATTATTTGCAACACGCTGGGAAAACTGACGATCTAGTTTATCTCGGACGAATTGGGACAATAATCTCTTTTTAGAGGCTTAAATAAAGGTTACGCAGGTAACGCTACCGCTACTAAGGTTAGCAGGGTACATTCACAATTCCGAGAAAGTGTGGTACTTATCTGGATGCTGGTTATGGCAGGCGCAAAAAAGTTTCCTCAGTGTGTTGTTCAGTTCAAAAAACATACTGTAGTGACTTGCCAAGTCTTAAAGCTCACCCTGCTTTACTGTCTGTGTTACTCTAATGGGGCCATAATTTACTAAATGAACATCATGCTGTGTCGAAGAAGACTTGAAACTAGAGATTGAAGCTGCGTTCCAGACAACTTGGAACTTGAGAACTTCCCAGTAGAAATTTCCAACTTTCGTACTCGTCAAACACCAAACGTAAATACAAAACATGGCCGACTGTGACAGACTGATGTTTCTTTGCCAAGTCGTCAGCAAATGTAACTTGTTTTTTGCATTTTTAACATTTTCCAGAATAACTTTTGTGGAGAGACGAAAACTTTCTGAGATTATTGAAAGTAACCAGCTACCTTATCACATCGGCGACGTTTCTTATAAACATTTTCATGAAGAACATGTGTTACTGTATGATGGTAGCTGTTTTTCAATTAAATGCAGGCAAATATATATAACGATGCTCTTCAGTTGATAGTTGAATGTAGTAGTAGAAGTAGTGAATGGCGTTCCAGAGCAAATTTTCTAGTCCGAGGTCGTAGAAACTTGACTTCCGAGTTGTCTGGAACGCAGCATTAGACCATAAACTCATCAGGAAAGTTGTTTACTGAGGTAATAAATCATCTGAGAAGTAGGACGTTGTCTCAAAGACTTCTTTTTTGCAACCAATGCACAATGACATTTTGACATTGGTTTCGTTTTTGATACCAAGAGGATACATCAACTTCTTATATACAGAAATGGCAGAGATGTGGACTTGAGACTTGTTGACTTGGACTCGAGTCACCTTGCGACTTCACTTGACAAAAATTAAATTACTTGAGACTTCTCTTGACTTGAGGCATGATGACTCGGATGACTTGCGTGTGTTCATACGTTTGAATGTCGGCTATTAAACATAAAATGATAAACTTCAATGTTGTCAAGTTTCTGTCGAACTATCAAGTATGTACGCAGCGCAAACTGGGAATCATGATTGGATGACTCAAAAAGCTCCCCGGTATGTGATTGTCATGATTGGATGGCTGGCTGTCAGTCAAACTCCTCGCTATGGCAACACGCAACATCAAAGCCCCCAAAGAGAAGCCTCATCAGTCGTACTCGTTACTACTCAATACGCTCTCAGAGCAGACCATCATCACGGCTGCGTCTATGCCAAGATAACACAGATACAATTCACAGTTTTTTAACACGTTATATAAATTGGCCAATAATATCATTATTAGACGATCTACTAACACCTTTCTCTTTATAAAGACCGAATACTACAGGTCAGAGGGCTGGATCTTGGGTGGAAAAGAAGTGACTTGACTTGGGACTCGACTTGACTTGACTTGGCCAAGAAAAAATGACTCGAGACTTGCTTGTTACATAGACCACATGACTTAAGACTTACTTTGGACTGAGCAAAGATGACTTGGTCACAACACTGAGAAATGGAGGAAAATCTGATTAGGTATGCACAAACCTCTTGTCCTTCCTCTTGAACTCTCATGCTACATGGTTGCGGTTTACCATGACAGGAAATGTACGAGGTTCCAAACAATCACATGAGAATTGTTCAAAGTCACTTATATAGACTTCTTTCTGTTATGTAGCCAATTATCTTATTACACAACCAGCTAACCGGCCTGAAGCACCTTACCTCACCCTCTTGGCCGCGCACCAAGATACCTTACACAAATGATGGGAATAACCTCAGGTGTCTGCTTGAAAGTTAATAACTCGTGTTGTTTGACCCGGCCTGACATCTGACTTAAAGGTGATGAAAGCAAACACACTCCATGGATTGATTTTGTGTACCTGTTATCACAAGTTTCTGTTTTTATTCCTAAAGATCTTTGGCTTGGTCTGGAACGAGCATTTGATCTTTAGCTTGTACTCGATGTTATTTAGTTTTAGTTGTCTAATAGAAGTCCTCATTTCATCTCACTAAAGCATGGGTTCAAAGTTCAACACGTTGAGTCAAAACCTATGCTCTGGGATTATACGCATCAACCAAGCTGCACAGCACTGTGAGAGAGTAGGTGGTACTGCTTGAGGGAAATGTTTCAACCTGCTACAGGAGTGTTTGATTCACAACAGGTATGTTAATAACACCTTATAACATATCTCAAGACAACATCCTCATTTCTCTCCTCTAGTTTCCTCCTCTGTTTGGCCGTCCTTAAAATCTGTGGCTTCCCAAAGGTGACATCTGTAGCAGGCCTGATGTATTACATTATAGTCATAAAGTTAACCACTGATGTAACTAACACTAACACTACAGTCATTGACCTTTCCATAAGCGTGAATATCTGCTTTAGACCGACACAAGAAGCTGTTCTGCTGCAGACTAAGGGCCCGATCAGACAGGACGCGCTTTGCAGGCTGTAAAACGCGAGGCGCACCGCACTGCCTTTTTTGTGGAAGTAAACACCCGATCAGACAGAGCGCGTTTTAGCAGCTGGGGGGCGGCTTTTTTTCCTACTGTTGTTAAGGCAACCACCGAATCATTAGCTGTCATTAACCTAACCATTACATTGTAAACTGACAGAGGGCTCGCCTCTCCTTTCATCCGATTTGACAATATGAAAAAACGCCCATGACGTCGGGCGCTTTTCTGCTTTGAGTTGAAGTTTGTTCAACTCGAGGCGCTCGGAGCATTTCCTCAAAAACGCGAGGCGCACAGAGCGGAAAAAAGCGAGGGGCTCTGCAAAGCAAAAGCAGCGCGCAAAAAGCCTCTCATTGAAAACAATGACAAATAAGCTGCCCCCAGCTGCTAAAACGCGTCCTGTCTGATCGGGCCCTAAGCCCACCTGAGGGCTCCAACATGCCAATGACACAAGGTGAAGGTGTGTTTTGGGGCTCCACCGGCCAATCTCTACTGCACACTTTGTTCACCTCACACCGGTGACCCCTGTTTCCATCCAGGGGGTCAGTGCGGACATGGTGGAGGATTATAAGTACTCGAGGGTGTACTTGGATAATAAACCGGACTGGGCCAAGAACACTGACCCCGTCTACAAGAAGAGCCTGAGCCGCCTGAGGAGGCTGCGGTTCTTTAACATCTGCAGGACGATGCTGAGGATGACGCCAACAGACTGAACAAAGTGATCCGCAAGGCCAGTGACGTTGTGGGGGTGGAGCTGGACTCTCTGACGGTGGTGTCAGACAGGAGCATGCTGTTCATTTGTAAATAACTCTTTTGTACAGAACTTTTTTGCATTGTAACTCTTATTTTGTATTTATCTTTATTTTTGCATTTAACTCTGTATGCTTTCAGAGCAACTGTCATGTCCAAATTTCCCCCCGGAGATTAATAATATATTTCTGATTCTCTCCTCTGTCCCATTAAAGGATTAACGTTAAAAAAGTATTTTGTCTGGTTATGGCATGCTTTCTGAGGGGAGTCAGGTGTCTGCGGTCTGTCCTGCAGGCTTTAATTAAATGGATTGATGGGAATGCTGGGGGAGATACAATAGTGGCTCAAACAGCATGTGACATGACGGTATTTGATACGCAAATGAGACGGTTTTTACTATTATGAAACACATTCTGGCTTCTTTCTTCCTGGAAGACTGTTTTCCTGGAAGTTCTGTTTTGCTTAAGTCTCGGGGGTAGATTCTTAGAATTTAAGTCTAGTCATGTATTAACCTGGAAACTAGTTTTTCATCACAACTTATAATAAATTACCAAATTTTATCCCCCAAACTATATGATGTAATGGCATAATAAGTGGAAGGTCATTGTGTTCATGTGTGGTTTAGTCTTTTAATTTTTAACAGGCTCTCTGTGGAGAAGTACACTTGGTTCTGACTTCAAGCGGAAGCAGAAGTGGGGAGTTTCAACACTCTGAGCCTTGCGGAAAGCAGAGTACGGTACACTTTATTCTCGGTGCAGCTCTGGGTCATCACCGAGGACACTGGAAGTGAGTTGCTCTTAAACTGGGCCTCGTTCCAAGAAGTGATGACAGCATTCAACCACTAACTTGATCGTATTACAAATTAAAACTGGAGACACAGGTTTGGTAAGATGATAAGGTCAGTCGAATGAGGCAATCCTGAAATTAAATATCCACTTTATGCCCATATCAGAGAGTGTTATTCCCAGTGATTTTAATGGTGCGTTCCATTTACCTCGGAAGTCTGGAACTGGGAATGAGCTCACACCCGAGTTGGACGCGTTCCAGTACAGTCTATGGTTCCCGTACGAGAAGTCAGCTACAGAACAAACATGAGGTCCACAACATGTCCACAGACAGAAGATCACTGTGAGTACGGCTGATTTAATGAGACACAAATGAGACAGAAGTGATAATAAACAGTTAATACTACAGCTTTCATTTACTGTTGATGCACGGAGATATGAGGTCGGGGTTGGTGAGGTCTGACCTCAGGGGGCGTCCCAGTTGAAATGTACAAATGGAACGCACCATTAATGTTTTGCTAAACTGATGCGTCTTCAGCCTATTCTGACTCCCTACTCGTCAAATACGGCAGCTTTGGCCAACGCTTCCAAAATATGACGATGCAGGTGCCCGTCAGGTGTAATTCCTGGATGCTGTCCTCAAGTGTAAAGATTTGTTGTCGATTAAAGTCACACGACGTAGTATGAAGGCGCAAAATTCGCCTCGGTGTGGAGGTTGGTGGCGATGGATCGGTTTGAGTCCCATGTGAAAACAGTTGACTTCTTTTGAGTCACCTAAATTATGTCAGTTATGTAGCATACGTATGCTACTTATACTAGTGACGTAGGTCAGTTACATATTGGACGTAAGCTTTGTTGGTAATATAATGTACATTAGTTAGGTCAGTAAAATATTGTAACCAAGCAGTTTTGATGCCTAAACATGATCAAACGAGGACCTTTTACGATGTTAACCCTTTGTTTACTATTGATGCAATTTTAAAACTCATAACCTGAGAGGTGTCTTAATTTTAAAGGTCTCACCAGGTGTTGCTTATATATTTCCGTTGCTAACTTCCCTGCAGAGCCATCCGTCCTTCCATTACCTACACTGCGTATCCTGTTCCGGGTCATGGGGGTGCTGGAGCCTATCCCAGCTGTCACTGGGCGAGAGGCGGGGTTACACCTGGACAGGTCGCCAGTCAATCATAGAGACAGACGACCTTTCACTCTCACAATCACACTTATGGCCATTTTAGAGTCACCAATGAAGCTAACGAGCGTGTCTTTGGACTGTGGGAGGAAGCTGGAGGGAACCCACACATGCACGGGGGAGAACATGCAAACTCCACACAGAAAGGCCCGCTACATCTGAACCGGGATTCAAACCAGGAACCTTCTAGCTGTGAGGGGACTAACCGTGCAGACCCTGCAGAGCCCTGCACATGCAAAACTGACGCTAGAGGAAAATTTCGAAGCGCCGGGCCTCTGACCAAGCTGTCGTATTCGATGAGTTGGGAGTGAGGTTGTTGCGAGATTGATTATGGGCTGTTATCTTTCTTTATCGTCTAGATGCGAGAGAAATTTCAGACCTGATATGATGACTTATTATCATCATCATCATCATCATCATCCTAACCGTTAAACAGCAGGATTTTGCTACATGGTTTCGAGTTAGTTTCACTGGCTGAGAGGGGAACCTTGACATCTTGTGAGTATTGCATGCGGCCTGTTGCACAAACCAATAGCTGTTGGTCTCACATGGGATATTGGTCAATATGGAGCCAAAGTATACGCACACACACACACACACACACACACTCACACTCACACTCACACACACACACACACACACACGGGGGGAAAGGGTGAAAAGGCGGGGGAAGACGCTTTGTCATTCTTTCAGTTGAGAGCGAAACTGATGCAACTCAGTCACAAGCGGAGGCAAGGTCAGTGATGCAACAGCCGTGTCATAATCTTTGACCAGCAACATCCTGTGCTGCTGAAGTCAAAGTTCAAACAGCTGAGCACACGAGCACATAGAGCCTGAAGGGTCACGAGTTCATCAGATTGATCCCAGCCACTGCAGTCGCTAGGTAAAATAAAGCCATTGTACTTTGGGGGTATGGGAAGGACAGGACAAGGAAGTAAACCTGTTATGTGTGACTAAGGGACTCTGAAGGGGAAAAACAGTTGTATTTATATATCTGACTATTTTGTCTTCACCAGAACAAAGTATAAATCCAGTTCCATGTGTAAAAAAGAATATGTGTTTCCTGTTATATGTTCTGTTGTAGAAGCTGTGCAGTGTCTCCGAGCTTTTTGAACCAAGTAATAAACTGAATGAGGTTGGGTATCCGTTAACTTGTGCAACTGAACTTACCCAAAAAACGTCCAAACGGGTCATCCACGATATGATGCAACGTGGCTTGCCAGTTCTTGTTTGCTTCAGTGTGGGAGTTTTAATGAACTCTGCTGTTATGAAACTTTGAATTTCTCCTGCTGTTGTTTCCGTTAAAAGCTTTCCTCAAACTGATCACTGGTATACTTTTTGTGAAACAGGAAATACAGCCTGAGTCACCTCCTTCCCCTGTCAAATGTAACTAATAATTGCATTACATTTAAATGTTTCAGTCGTCACAATGTCCAAGGGGGTTATTTTCCACAAGTATTGGTATCTATTTGATTGGGGAGGGAAATACACCTGCCAAGCTGCTTGGAGTAAAAAAGTGGATCAAAACCAGTGGAGGAAACTTGGCATCAAAGATTCTCGATTGATCTCAATTTGTGGGTAAAATGATTTACAATTTTTCTGGGAAATTCTGGGAAAGCTTCAGTAACATTTGCTGGACAAATTACATTTCAAGACATGGCATAAATGTGATTTTATACTTGACTTCTGTTTCTCTCACAACCTAATGTCAAAAAATAAATGTATGACTTGTTTTGAGCTTGGACGCTTTTGAGTCTGTCACAAATCTGCTAAAATCTAGCAGTGTTTTAATTTGGACAATCCCCAAAATTGTTAGTTTAAAGCTGTACTTTGGTGCAAACCAAAGACTGTATAAAATAATGGCCAATGTGGCGTCATCCATTGGCTTTTGGACTGCGTAAATGAAGCCTTGAGTTTGGAATATAAAGCCGCCATGTTGGTTTTCTGGTGCCAGAAGTGACCATATTTGGATGAGAGGGTGGAGCTGGTGAAGGGCGAGGGGTTAACAGTCTGTGTCTGATCCACTGGCTTGTGAATGAGCTAGTTTAACTTCGTGTTTCCCACAGAGGAGACTCTTTTTGTGGTGGTGACAGACCACAGTCTTTTATTTAACAGACTAAGAAGGAGCGACTCGCTGCTGACGTGCCCGGAGAGACAGCGGTGGGTGAACGACTCGTAACGGTAAACTTTAAATAACCGGTCTTCTCGTCACCGCGGTCCGCTGTAAGCTCTCCAACAACTCCTGACTCCTATTTACTGGCCGACGAATAAATAAATGTTTGATAAACACTTGTGACGGCCCCTGCATAGTATAAATCAATTGTATTAATGCATGTGTTTGTTTTGCAGAGGAGCTGGTCAATGCCGCTATATGGAGCACCTGGGCCCATGGCTCAGAGTATAAATACAGCAGCTTCCGGCGCTCTCTCGCTCTCGCTCGCTCTCGCTCTCTGGACTCAACGCCAGCACCTTTCTTAGTTTGGTTCTTTCTGTTAGCACACTCTTCAAACATCTCACCACGCCATACTCACACACCCACATGTACACTACTGATAATACAGATTTCACACACCTCATAGAATTTGTAAACTCCTTAATTAACTTACGTTCTTTTTGTAATAAATTAATTCATTTACTTTTGGCAACTCGTGTCTCTCCAAGTTGTTTGTCATGGCCTTACGGGCCGGGTTATGACACACTGAACAGGCTAACAAGCAGCTAAAGCTAAACCTGCTGCTTAGTGCTAAAAATACATTAATATAATAACTATGGCATTTAACTAACTAAAAAGCCAGAAAGTTCCATAAATCCATCAGAGAGAGAGAGGCAGATTATTTGTCCAAACTTTGCATGACAATTCCCAGAAGGCTCCAA
Source organism: Semicossyphus pulcher (assembly GCF_022749685.1). Taxonomy (NCBI): domain Eukaryota; kingdom Metazoa; phylum Chordata; class Actinopteri; order Labriformes; family Labridae; genus Semicossyphus; species Semicossyphus pulcher. The sequence goes on along the minus strand of NW_027211615.1, from coordinate 28,004,466 downwards.
CAACACAAACAGACGATAAAAAGTTCAATGACTGTGTGTCCGTGTTGACGTCTAACAGACAGCCAGCAGGATCCATCTGTCAATCAAGTGATCCGGCCCCTATGATTTAAGGCTTAATATAATAAAAACGGTTGAGTTATATAAAAATCAAACCCCTGCACAGTTATCACGAACAATAAAATTAGCTATTTATAACAAAAACGTTTTTTGTACCAGGCTGTAAACATGTTTCTTTCTGCTGTTAGAATTGGCATTTCCCCATCTGCTGTAATGTTATTTCTTGGTTTCTAGAGCCTCAAGTGGACACTCGAGGAACTACAGTTTCTTTCACTTCCGCATTGGCTTCATTTTTTGCCGCTTGATGCAAACCAGAACTTCTTGTTCATGTGTCAGGTCGCTCTGCCTCGGGGACGTACATTTACGAAATGGTATGGTCAGTATCAGAGATCAGGGACGAAGGTAACAACATTCTTCCTACGCTGTACTGAAGCTCTTGTTGTTAGCATTTTAGTCATCGATACGAGGTGTCTCGTCAGGACACGGGAGGCTGGGATTCCTTTGAGCATTTATTGTTAACTAAATTACAGGTACGCAGACGCACAGGCACTGTTGTTGTTTATATAATATTACGTGGGAGTGTGGTTCTGAAATAAAGAGGAAACAAAGACATCCACGTTAGCTACGTTAGCTACATTAGCTTCAAACACGTTATGCGATCTCTGCAGTTAACATAAACCTCACAATATAGACTAAAAGTTTATACATAAGAAATAAACAGTGCTAAGCATTAGAGGATACGATGTATAACAGAAATATGGATACAAATATGACTTAACATAAACTAGCTTGTTAACAGCTCACAAACTGTGAAAACAACTGAAACTTATCTTCTGTTAAAACGTCTAACTTTTAGCTAAAAACGGACTGGCACTTTTTATGAACCAGCGCAAGCCGTGTGCAAAGCGGTCGTTGCCTGGCAACGGGTTAAACGTCACTGTCCATTCGTCTTCCTGTTACCTGAGCCTTTTGCACACACGCCAACACCTCTCCTCTGTGACGGCCGTCTAAAATAAATGTTCACAAACTCCCACAAAAGCTGACGGTGGTTTTTCTGATCAAACTTTTACAACAGTTGTATGACACTCTTGTCAGGGTGTTTTCAGAAACGGGAGATGGAGAAAGGATTCAGATCTTTTGAATTTAAAGTGGCATGCAGAGATGGTCTTTTTGTTGTTTGGCAAAGTTTACTTAATCCTTTGATTCTTTCACTTCCTCATGTCGAGAACAGAGGACTCGCCTGGATAACTGGCTTGGAGAAGACACCTTTTACACATTAAGTAAAAGCTTCCTGAGGATTTTAACGCTCACAATTAATTAGTGGCAGACAAAGATACAATCAGAAGCATCTGTAATCCTTTAGCTAGAAGAAGGTGACGCCCATCACGAAGCTTGTTGGCATTTTTGTGCTGCTCTTCCAGAGAAATGACTCAAGAGTTCAGTCTTCAATTCAGCAGAAAGCGTTGGAGGGTGGGAGGCGTGTAGATGTTTGTGTGTGATTCTGTTTGCCTTGGCGTGTTGGTCTCAGTGTGGCCGCCAACTGTGTTCATTAAAGAGTTGGATGTTTAAAAAAACATCTTTAAAAACTTTATACCTCAATTTTGTGATTTTAGACCTCAGTTTTGTTGGAGTTCATGGGTCTAAACAACAGAGAGAAAGTTTTTTACAAGATGATTAAAACAGCTTATTGTTTAACATACAATACGCCAAGAGACCAACAAGTATAAAACTATTTGATTTCTCCCCAAGAAAAGGATTGCTGGTTGAGCGGGGAAGGTTTTGAAACATTGTGTTGAGACGGGAAGTTTAAATTAAGAACACTAACAAGTAATATAATATAAAGGGACCTTCTTCTTGGTTATTAGTAATGCGGGGTGATGCAGGGGGACATGTGGCCTCAACATTTCCAGAGTTGTGACTACATCTCTGTCCTAACCACCTGAAGCAACGAGCCCACGCCACAGACAGTCTTAACAAAGCAGGGAAGCCTGATGTAGTGAATGATGTAATCTCCTGTCCTCATTGTCTGATGCTTTCCACTTAGGAAACCACCAACCATCATCCAACTGCTGTCAGGATTTCACTAGAAATCTGCTGCTATTTATGCGCCTTTGTGCTCATTCAGAACTCGTCTAATTCCTGTTTTACAGTGTCCTGCAGAGCTCAGGGCGGGTTGAATAGGCGGAAAGTTTCATGTGTTTCTGACTACATGGAAAACCAGGAGAGTTTGCCGACACAAAAACAAACAGAACTATACTCACCGGACACTTTTTTTAAGTAAAACAAATAAGCAGCAACTGCGTGACGCGATCATGTCAATATGGAGCAAAATCTCAGATGAATGTTTCCAGCACCTTGTTGTATCTTTGCCACAAAGCATTAAGGCAGTTCTGAAGGCAAAAGGGGGTTAATTTTCTAGAGGACGCACTCTAAATTAATAAAAATAAAATCTGACAAGCGTTCATGAGGTTAAAGAAGTCTGGACATACCTTCAAAAATAGTGTTTGACCTTGCCGAGCAATCCAATTTCTACGAACTCCTGTTGTGTAAACGAGTCGAGAGCGATTGGTTTGACAGTTTCGCCCCAAATTTCACTCTTTTATTTTCTCTAAACACTTCCATGTCTTCTAAACAGGCTCTTTTTGTGTGTACTGGAGATTAGCATCCCAGACTGGACTGGAGTTAAACACAGCGTGTGAATTTACGGCAAGCAGAGAAATTTGGGCACAAACGATTCAAAGACCGGCTCTCTTACCTTCTGTTTGTAACTGTAATCCTTATCTTTCCTCTTTATCTCTTTTTGCACCTGGAGCCGCAGAAAGAAAATCCTAATTCTTCACTCGGCATCACCACTATACTTCTGGAAATAGTAAATGGACTGTACTTATATAGCAGTTTTCTAGTCTTCGGAACACTCAAAGCTGCTTTTACGCTACACGTCACATTCACACACTGATGGCAGAGGCCTAAGTGCCAATCTCCAGTCAGATCTATGCACATTCATACCCGATGGCTGTGCCACCGAGAGCAGTGGTTTGACCGTACGCTGCAGGCGTAGCAACACGTATGTGTTGTGGTCCACACAAAGTAGTGCCAAATAAAGAGGCTTTCTTACTGAAAAGTGAAATGCGGTGAATTATTCAAATAAAGCGTACGATCGATACCACTCTTGATTTATATAAGTGGATAAATTACCCTATCTGCAGCCTAGCTTCAGTGCCGGCACTCCGTCCAGTATCAGAACACTGTAGCCGTGCTGACTGGCATCCGCTGTATGTAGTACACTCACTATTGATAAGTATCTCATACAACCCCGTTTCAAACAAACCGAACTATCCCTTTAAAGTTCATTGATCTGTACGTGTCTGGCACGCAAACTTTGATATTCTCTTCGCCGTTTATACAAAAAGTTGATGTAAACTTATCGCACTAATATTGACACAAATATCCAGTTTCATATTTACCTCCATGAATGTATGAACAGATATTTAAAGGCCGATTTCCTGCATCATATCTAACCACAATTTCACACCGAAGCAGCTGAAACAGAGCCGTCCCCTCATCTTTCCTTCTCTCGTTCTTCCAGAACCATATAAGGCTATTGAGGAATCACTATCGGTGCCGTTTCCCAGAAGTCTGCGGCAGTAAAACGCTTCACTTCCATTTCAGTTCGCCACAGTTGGCTTACGTCAGCTTCTTGTTCACTAGGTGAACTTTTCATTCACCTCAGCGTGGAAGAGGAACCAAAAATGAAAGAGAATGTCCGAGCAGATAAAGTTTTATGTGATTGCGGTCAAATTAGGGAACTATTACTTTTAGCGAGTGTCCTCAAACGTAGCCAGACCACATGTTCCCATTCTTATGTAGGTGACACAGACTTAATGGATGCACTCTGGCATGTCTGTGGCTTTAAATGACCTCAAAAGCTTCAGTGAAATGAGGTCATGTTCTGGAAGACCTTGTTTTGCAACGTGCTTAATGATGCCAGTGAACATGTTCAAAATCACACAACACTTATGACAGACTGACGGGTTGTGTCGTTGTCATACATCAGTTACCACAAAGCTGTTATCAGTCACTGTGGTTTTTGTGGAAACATCTCCACTCGTTGTGGTTTTTATTGTTGAATGATGAGAAATAAAAGGAATGTACTATATGTTGTATTATGCCTGAAATGCTTAATGTGTCTCATGTTTCTGAATATGTTTTATACATTTTTTAAACTAATTAAGACTTTTAATTACAATCATTACAACTGAATTTAAAACCTGAATGTCCCTCATGCTATAAAAGAGAACTCACTTTGGCTCCACGGTTATAAGTAAGTTATGTGTCACGAAACTGTGTTACTAAAACTTTTTCTGTAAGATAATTAAGCTTTAAGGAACCATCAGACAGTGATTTTATTTTTATTTTGTAACTTAAAAACAACCTGATACCCCTTTCCCACCAAAATTTGCGTGTTGACGCGGGTTTTCAGACCCGGGAAGACCTGCTTATAGATGCCGATTGTCTCTTTTCCTATTGCCAGTGAAGTATCCTCCTGTCGGTCTCTTTTAATCCGCGTCACCGTCACAAACACACCGGAGACAGGGTCAGTAACCAGTGAGGATGTTACGGTGGTTAGGTCTTTATTGTATCTATCACTCATTCAGTCTGTTTATCAAACTTGGCGTAGACACATTTGGAACAATGTTCGAGCGCTGCTCGGACGGAGACGGGCGGAGTTTGTAGCTGAGATGACGAGGAGTCGCAGAAGTTAAAATTTAGGAGGAAAGCAGGATTCAGAGGTTTGCAAAGGGCGACGGTTTTCTTCTTCAAGTCAACACTAGACAAATGCTGATAACTGATTTATTAAGCATGCATACAGCTCTGGAAAAAATCAAGAGCCCGCCCCAAATGTTCCTTAAATCAGCATCTCTCTCTTCATGTCATGGCCAGCCCAATCCAGATCTGAAAACCTCCTGAATGTGATCAAGAGGAAGATGGTCACAAGCCATCGAACAAAGAGCGGCCTAACGTCGCCCAACAGGTCTGTGACAGACTGGAGGAGAGCATGCAGAGACGCATGAACACTGTGATTAAAAACCAGGTTATTCCACTAAACACTGACCTGTGAACTCTTCCTGAGTTAAAACATTAGTTTTCTGATGTTTGAACATGAACTTGTTTTCTTTGCTTTATTTGAGGTGTGAAAAACATCTTTTGGTTTTCTTAACCAGTCGACATGTTCTGCAAATAAAAGACTTACATGAGAATATTTGATTTGGAAGTAGGAGAAATGTTTTTTACACAAACACAAACCTATAAACACCAGAGAAGAACATTTTATTTGTTGCAGTGGTCTCTTAATTTTTTTCCGGAGCTGCAGATCATTAATTAATTAGATTAATTCACCTTCATACAGCGGCACTAACTAAGCAAACAGGTGTATAAAACCTCTAGCACGGGTGTTTCTTTGTGGCTATACTATCACAACACTGCTTTTTCTTATATAAATGTATTTATCAGTAAAATATCTCAAAAGAAGTAATAAAAAAATGTTTAATATTCCATTAAAGTGATTGTATTTATATTGTCAGTTGGTTGTACTTGAACATTTTGTCATATTTTGTAAAGAGATTAAAATAACACAATTTATAATAATTTTCTTATGTTTATTTCATCTTTTTTTCCTACAATATCTGTTGGATGTTTGTTAAAATATCTTTTTAAAGTTGAGACAAGTTTTGCACTCACACTGCAGAAAAAACCTCTGAATAAATCAGCTCAATGAATAATTATTTCAGCAGTTACAGCCAGACTTAAGTAATAAGTTTTATTTTATTTACATTCAAACTGATTGTCGTCAAACCCTCTGTATCAGTAATGAAGTGATGGTTAAGTGTGTATATATCTATTACTGTATTTACACTCAGGACATGAGCTGCTGTGTCATAGGTTGAACCACCAGAGGGCGCTCTTCACTGTGAGATTAGCCGGCCCTCGCAGGTGTTGAACAAACAGTTCATCACTCATCGTGGTGCGGGACGCCCTCTAGGGGTTTACTGTTGCGTTACAAAGTCATCGCCTCAGACGGATTGAGCTTCCATGGTGTCAGGCTGCAGACCGGACGAGGTGGAGGATGTAATGAAGCAGTGCATGTTGAGACAGAGGGGCTCATGTGCCTTGAGAGTGTCATTCAACAGGCGCTGCTCCTCAGAGAGAGAATCCACCTGCGGACGAATCAGCGAGCAACATCTTTAATTATTGTGTTAAATTCTTTATTTTATGTGACTTTCATGGATTGTTTTTGCCTCTTTGTTTTATTTTGTAAATCAAGATTTATTGTATATTGTATAAGTACAGAAAGTTTGCACTGGGGAAGTTGTCGTGGTGAAATACAAGTGTAAAGCATTTGGTACCTCTTTCCTCAGCTTCATGTTCTTTTGCTCCAACAGCTCACACATCTGGAAGAGAGGAGGAAAGAGGACAAGAAGGGGAAGGAGAATTTGTTTCTTAGATGTTTTTACTTTGAGTGTAGGTATATTCATGATTTATGCACGAGGACCTTTGCTGAATTTCATCTCTGCTTTTTGCAGATGTTGTTGTCCTGTTGGCTTCATCAAGCTGGGACCTCCAGCAGGCATTGGGCCGGTTTGCAGCCGAGCATGACGCGGTTAGGACGAGAGTCAACACCTCCAAGTCTGAGGCCATGGTTTTCTGCCGGAAAACGGTGGATTGCCTCCTCCGGGTGGAGAGTGAGTCTCTGCTTCAAGAGTTTAAGTATCTCGGGGTCTTGTTCACGAGTGAGGGTAAAATGGATCGTGAGATTGACAGGCGGATCGGTGCAGCGTCAACAGTAATGTGGGCATTGTAGGGACCGTCGTGGTGAAGAGGGAGCTGAGCCTGAAGGGAAAGCTTTCCATTTACCAGTCGACCTACGTTCCAACCCTCACCTATTTGCATGAGCTTTGGGTAGTGACCGAAAGAACGAGATTGCGGATACAAGCGGTCGAAATGAGTTTCCTTCGGTGGGTGTCTGGGCTCAGCCTTAGAGAGAGGGTAAGAAGCTCAGAGTAGAGCCGCTCCTCCTTTGCATCAAAAGGAGCCAGTTGAGGTGGTTCGGGCATCTGATTAGGATGCCTCCTGGGCGCGTCCAACTGAGAGGAGACCCTGGGGCCGACCCAGAGCTCGCCAGAGGGATTATATATCCCGTCTGGCGTGGGAACGCCTCAGAATCCTCCAGGAGGAGCTGGAAAACATTGCTGGGGAGAGGGACGCCTGGGTCACCTTGCTGAGCGTGCTGCCACCGCGACCCGGCCCCGGATAAGTGGAATGGATGGATGGACCTTTGTTGTCTTCATGCATTCCCGAGCTTTAGATGGTAACTATAAAGGGGAACTCCATTTAGCGCAATTTAAAGTTAGATCATTTATCATGGGGACAGTGAAAACATTTGTTTAATGTCGTCTGTGGTTCGGCAGAACTTTTGAGAAAGTAATCCCTGATAATGTCATCTTGTATTGGGGCTGAGACGTCGCTCAACTGAGGCTAAACATGGAGTAAGACTTTGGGATTCATGCACCCGAAATCATAGTGATGCATTGCTTTATAACTGCACTACTCCTTGAAGCTAAACCAAAATACGTCTACGTCTTACAACAGTTGGAAAACGTGTCTTTATAACAATTTCTCACTTATAAAGTCCACAGTTGGTCCTTGCAAATCTGAGGTGTAAGCGCATGTAGACACACACACACACACACACACACAGACACACCTGATGCAGAATATCTGCTCTCTGCGTCTGCCTCTTCCGGCTCTTTCGGGCTGATACTCTGTTCTTCTCTCGCCTCTTCAGCCGCCTGTTTTCATCCTCCCAATCCTGAAACACAGACACACACATACTGGTTTGACTATCTATCTGGGGCCACCTTTGCACCCTTAAACACACACACAAACTAGCTTTTGTGTTTTTCAGGGGACCTGCATTTCGGTCCCCACATGGTGAGTTATTTATTCGAACATTTTTTAATGTCTTTGAAGCTTAATTGCAACATATGTTCTTATTGATTTCAGCTTTAAATTTACAACATGAATCAGGGCTTACAGTGACAATAACAAATCAGCATGCTCTGTCTCTGATTTTAAGCACCAGGATTTGGCTCTCAGGCATGTTTGCACACCTTGACCTTTGACCCGGGCCATTTGCACCATAGAAACATACTTTTCTATAATCTATCTATATTTGTTATGACAGAGAAAAAACAAACCAAGCATGTTTCTGTGATCTTACCTCGCATCCTTCACTGAGCTGGTTATCCTTGCACTTCAGATGAGACAAGGAGGAGGAATCACAGCTTGACATCACAGATTTATAACGCTTGCATCAAATTTAGACGAGCTTACTCGCGCTCTCTGAGAATAAAGAGTTATTTGTCAGAGTGCAGAAAATAGCCTACGGTTTCACTTCAGCTTTCTTTTCACTTTTCAATTCCGCTGCCGTTTTAGAGTAAGCAGAGAAGCAGTTCATGTAAGTCATATGACTCGAGGGCAACAGTTTGCCTCTATCTTTGGGGCACATGCATGATCAAATCTGTTGCACATGTTCCATCATCCTAAATATACCATTCTGCAGTAGGAAATCCTCACTAGCGCACCAAAAAATAGATCCATCCGCAGGTAAAAATAGTCCAGAACACATGCACTTTTTTCCTCCTGTTAAAGTCGAGCTGAAACGGCATTTCGAGAGTATCTAGCTTCCGTACCGTGATGTATTTTTGAGTGAAACAGGACGTGCAGGCGGGACATATCATTAGAGGGATTTGATTTGATCGTTGAGAAGTGGGCGTAGACAGACGTTCTCCACTGCGCAGTAGCTAGCTAACGGACCGAGCGTTCTTGGTGCTCTGCGGCTAAATGCTGCAGATTGATTGGTTGAAATTGTTTGGAGCTAACTTACGTAAGCACGCGTGAAATTTAGTTTTACCGGAAGAAAAAATGATCTGATTTTGATATAAGAATACGAAGAAATGGATTTTCTGTATTTTTTTTGGCCTATATTGTCAAATAGATGCACAATATTACCGGGGATGTGATCTAAAAGGATTAAAATGACATTTTTCATTTCACCTCGACTTTATCTTGCAGGCATAAACAGACTTGGGGCGGAGACACTGACTCAAACTGGAATTAATTTTATGGATTTGGTTTAATGAGGTCACCTGAACCAAGTCAGACACATTAGTGGAGTGTTAAAGTTTTATACTGTTGATTTATAATGATGTGTTCTGGTATCCTGCTTTCCAATATAGCCTTTTAATGTAGCAGATTTTCCTTACCCCCTGCAACTGTTTAATCCAATTAGGGCAGGGCCAGAGGAGGTATAAAAGGGGACTGTGAAATTGATTGGGAGAAAATAGTTGTTTGTAGCAGCTTGTTGTGTTTTGTTAAATTACCTGGGAATCTTGTTTTTCTTGCTCTACAGTTCTTTATTTCTGCCTCCTGAGCTGTTCCTCTACAAGCATCTTTTACTCACCACCAGAGCCAAAAAGCCACACTGAAATGCCTTTTCAGTGAAGGGTTACTATCTGCAAAGCCGGATATATACTTGCTTTTAACTATGCATTCGCGTGCACATGCATTCCACGTGTTCCCTGCATCTGTTTGGAGCTTCGGCTGTGCACGTCATCAAAAATTAACCCTACGTGTACGCGAGATGCAGTTTGCACATGAACAGTAGGGGCAGTGTGGAGTCAGAGGGGATGTGACAGCAGCAGGGACAACAAAGGCAGAAAGTTCTGAACACAAGCTGATAGACCAAGTCCACAATGATCCACATCTGTACGATGTGTCGTTGCCGCTGCACAGAGACAAACATGCCTGTCAAACAGCTGCAGACAGATAAGTTCTGTTTTAGACGTCGACGTGGAAACCTGCAAAACTAAATGGGAACAAGTCCGGGAGCGTTACGTCCGAGCACGGAGGAACATGTTGGAGAGACGGTGTCACTTTATCTGCTGTGATCTCAGAATGAACATAATAGTCAGGCCTGTTGTTTACATCCCGCACATACAGTAGTTGCATACAGCCTGAGCTCTCTGTTGTGCCCTCTAGAGGCATCCTCCAGTAACACACGTAGTGCAGAGACAAGTATGTGAACAACAATGTTCATGACGCAGACAATATTAGGTTAAGTTTTTATGGTAGTTGCTTTTGCATTAAATGTGATACATACTTGTATATGATGTAAAAAGGTCCTCTGCCTGACAGTAACAATCAGTCATGTGCTCGTCAAGCACAGGATGTATAAGGAAGAAAAGTCTAACTTGAAGGCTTTTGTAGCTTGTGCCGTAAAGTGATCCAGGAAAAGTGGAGTCGGCTACAGAGCAACAGTTTAAGAAGTTGGATTAATGTCTCATCTATTCATGTCTATAAATGAGACACTGAACATTTACTACACATGTAGAAGAAATCGTCTTTAAAATGAATGAATCTCAAGAGTCATGTTGTTTTTAACCACTGTTACGTTTTTAAAGAGCTGATGAACAAAACTTTGCAAAGAAAAAAAAGAGTCCATAACGTCACACCGTCCTCATAATCCTGAGGTGATGGCAGCAGGAAGAGTCACTCGGATTTGTCGTCTTCCACAGGTTTCTTACTCAGAGGCACGTAGAAGTTTGCCGCAGCTGCTTCCTCCACAGCTCTCTTGATTGGCTGCCTGTTTCTCGTCGCTCCTTTCGCAGGCGGCAGGGGAGCGCCTGATTGGCCGTTACTGCCAAACACTTCTCTGTGGATCTCCAGAGTGGAGTGACTCGGCTTCATGTTGAGGATCTCGCAGAGGCCTTCAGCTTGTTGCTGCAGGGTGTTGATTGACTACAGAAAACAAAAGCATGTTAATAAAACAGCTTTATATTAAACGTTCACCTGTAGGTAAAACCTGTGTGCGTTACCTTTATGACCTGGATGGCCTGTTTCACCATCCCAGGAGCTGCTGCTGACAAGTCGTTCATGATGCTCTCTGGTGCAACAAACACAAGAACAGAAACGTTACGCTGAGTAAGCTGCTTGTTAAATGTTTGTAGTTATAACTGTTTGTCTGTTCTTACGGCGACAAGCATCATGAGTGCGTTTGGTGAAATCTGTAAACTTTAGACACCTGCATGTTTTTTGTTAAAGGGCCAGTTCGCCGATGTTCAACCTCAGTCCTGTCATGCTATTATGGGGAGCTAATGCCATTATGGTTCGCTCTTTGGAGGACGCTATCCGCTTCTCCAATGGACCTTGACTCCTCGGTCCTCAATGGTCCTCACTCTAAAACTCCCGCCAAAATCTTGGTTTGAAATGCAGACTGCAGACCTGAAGATTTTTTAGACGATCCACAGGTATATTCTCGTCGTGTTTCAGAATCTGTCCCGCTCTGAGCCGTTGCCTGCAGCCAAAACGGGAGTATTTCACTCCAGCGTCTCTCGCTGGGCCGTTCCTTTCAGAGGGAGGGGCGCAATGCATGCTGGGTGTTGTAGGAAGGTAGAATGGGCGAAACCACAAGCTGTTTGTACAACTTTCTCCACAGCTATGGCACCAATTTCAAATATTATTGCTTCTATCGATTACAGAGAACACCAGCTTTGACTGACAGTGGCTTTTTCCAGGGAGGAATTATTCCTTTAAGATACTAACAAATTGAAATGAATGAATGAATCAGGTTTACCTGGCTACAAGGCCATGAACAGACTTCAGAATGTTACAATATAAAGTGGATAAACACACAAGAGGGTATGATATTTCCTCTACTGATGTGTATTAAATATGAAGAAGTATGTAGAATTAATTATGTATTATTTATACGTATCAAAAAATGTCACGACAGAAATCATAAAGTAGTAATTAGGTTTTTTTTTATCACATCTTTAATTGTTTTTCCCAAACACCAACTGGAATATGATGAAGAAGATATTTGCTTATTATATCGGGCTGTCACGGTAACCAGATGACCACAGTATCGCGGTTTGGGTGGACCCAGAGACCATCATTTCCACATTTTGTTCTATATCAAATACCTATAGCAGTGAAGCAGAAGTGAAACTGAAATAAAACTTAATAAAAGGTCGCTGTGAAAACAGTAGGACCTGAATGCTGTCGGGTTTCAAGTTTGCAGAACAAAAATTAGGAGATGCAGCAGTGAGACACTTCTCAAGAGTGAAAGAAAAAGTCAAACTGAAAATATGCACGAGGAAGACGGTGAAAGGGCTCGCATGTGTAGTGGCGGGAGGAGGAAGCAGGTAAACGATCAGGACTGTGTGTGTTGAACCGCAGCGGCTCTCTGGTGGTCAGTTGATCAGGATGAAGAATAAAGACATTTACACCGCAGTGAGTGACAGGAGGGACGTGAAGGACTTTGCTGCTTGTGCTGCTTCATAGATGATGATAAAGTTTAAAGAAGATGATAACAAACGTGTTTTCTCCGTCTCTCAAGCGACACTTTTACAGTATACTGTATGCACTGAACAACAAAACACATCGGGGGTGGGCATGGGCCGGTGGTTAACTGCTGAACCACAAGGAGGTGTTGGTGTTTCACCGAGGGGAGGAAAAATGTTGTAGCGTGACGGCCCTATCATTACACATTGTTTCACTTAAGCAACTTTAAATATGGGTTCCCTTTCCTTGTCCCCATGCATGCCTACGAGCATGCACATGCACTGGTGAGGGATGACATGCGCACGTTTCATCCAAAGATTCTACAGGATTCCAAAGATCAAAACTTGGGACACTTGACTCTAAGATTAACCAGATGCTTTTATTCATGATGTAACCACGACCAGCTGCTACATTTTTCCCTCAACAATCTTGGCTACACAGGAAACTGACGAGATGAACAGGAAGCACAGATGCATTAAGGTGATTCAGCTCACAGAGGGGAACTTTCAGTCACCGAGGGAAGTAGCATTTAAAAGTTACTTTAAACTAGAGAGAAATTTTACCAACAGCAAGAATTACTTCTCAAGAAACTCAGTGTGTTACTATATAAATGATAGTGATAAAAGTCCCACTCACTACTTATAAGCCTGCGTGCTTTTTCAGAACAGAGAGAAGAGCAAAAACACACAGATCAAAAATGTGTGTATGTACGATATTATAAGTGATTAGAGGTTAAACTACCTTGATCAGGATCTCTGAGCACCTCCTGAGGTTTGACTGCATGCTTGTACAAACCCTGAAAAACACAGCAGACGTCAGGAAAGTTAACATGGTAAACACCAGCTCTGGATGCTGCACAATCGTTGTATATATGGTCTGTTGAAATGTTTTTTCTCTTTGTACATTTTGACGAAATTAATTTAAGGAAATTAAGACGATTCTTTCAGAAATGGAGGAGTTAATTTTACCTAAACATTGACTTACACTTTGGGGAGAGTTATCTAAACACAAAAATAACATCTGATTTTTAATAATGTTTTTAAGCTTTGACTGTGAAACCGACCATGAGTTTCCGCTCAGCTTTCAGGGTGTGCAGCACATGGGGCAGGATCTTTCTTGGGTATGTACGCCGCCTCCTGGACGTCTCAACAATTGTGTCATCCAGCAGGCTATTCAGATCAACAGCCTCACTCTCAGCTGGGTGTGTTAGACATAGGAGAGGGAAAAAACAGGACTTTATTTTAGACAACAATTTTGAATAATTAAAGATGTCAAAAAATGTTATCTGATAACATCTCTAGTTAATGCACTTTAATCTGATTTTAAAGAGTCTAAAGAGGCATATTGAATCACCTTCATCATCAGGTGCCTCCTCCCATGGTTGTCCGTTCACCAGCACATTTTCCTGAACAGCCGCCTCAAAGTTCTGCGCAGATATAAACACTTTTAGACACAGTTTCTACACACAACACAGCAACTAACAGCTCACTTGGCAAAAATGTTCATGTTACAGCTGCAATACATTATATATTGTATGTTGGTTAATGAACATTTGAAGGGTCATTGTTCATCATTGATACATCTGAATATTGCTTTCTTGATTAAATAAACACATTTATTTCTTACTAGTTAACTAATGTGTGTAAACTTCACAGGCTTTAAGTGCTGTTCTTGATCATATTTCAGCCGAATTACCACATTATGTAAAAGAAATGTTTAAATTGATTATCTAATCGTACAGCTAAAGTAACATTTAGATGTAAACAGTAAGTGTTACACACCGCCAGCAGCTCCTCTATTAACACTCGCTTCGTCTCTTCCGCAACATCCGGCTGTCCGTCGAGAGCTGTCTTCAGAATGTCTTTGTATTTATTTATGTGCTCGATAACTTTTTTCTTCGACGTTACTTTAACTCTGTATTCCTCGTTTGTTTCATCGTTGGGTAAAGCTTCTCTAGTCTCTACAGGCTCCATCTTTACCGCCAACTTTGTTTATAATTTTGACGCAAACCGGAACTTCCTGTTCCGACTACGAACAAACCCCGGAACAACAACACTTCTAGCGTGCATCGTAGAAGAGTTCCGCTCGCAAGTTAGCTACGTGTTAAGAGACAAAATAAGCTCAAATCGCAGTTGTTACACATCGTTTGCACTTTTGGTTTAACAATTTAGATTTTTCATGGAGTATGGCTTCGTTGACTGTCACTGTCACATATCGGCTCGTGAGTTTGAAGAGGTAGGCACTAATTTAACCATTCAACCTAAAACGCAATGCTATATTTACAAATGGTTGGCCCTTATTACACTACTTAAAGAGTACTTTAAAGAAAATATACTGTCTATTAATATCAAATTAAAATATTTGTGTATAACTCGGCATTTTTATCCACCCAGTTATTATGTTCAGTCTCACTTCAGAGGTTAGCTTCAGTTTTCTTAGTTATTCCTTGTTTTACTTTGCAGGATCTGGAAGATGTGATTCAGCGGGCCACAGAGGTCAGTTGTCCGTTCATCAGTTAAAAGCAATGTCTAGGAACTTAATCAGTAGTAGTTTTATGATACTGTTACTTTTACAGACTGTAAACTTTATTGTTGGACTGAAGGAAAAGGAGGAAAGATAAATTCATGTGTGTCTTTGTGTGTGATCAGGCAGGGGTAGAGACTCTGATTGCAGTAACCGAAGAAGTTGGAGAGTTCGGCAGAGTTCTCCAGCTGCACGAACGGTCTGTACATTCCTCAATAAACTTACATTATGCGTGTACTTTATAGAGAAGGCGGGAAGTAATGTGACAATGAATGCATCAGTAATATGAATATTACGTTAGAGATCTACAAAATCAGGATGAAGAGTAGCAGATGTGTGCCACATAAAGAAACAGCTCATGAAAACATGTTAGCCTAATGTGAGGTAAACAAAAACAGAGCTATCAATGAACGAATAAAGATTTTCTACGGGCACAATTTATGATTAAGTTATTTTTCTTATTAAAACAGGAAACAAAAAGGAAAAAAAGGCCGGTGAAACAAATGTTCTTGGTTTGTTGTTGTAGTACTTATTTCGGCCACAAGAGGCTGACCTCGTGTATTAGATAGGCCTGAAGTTCCTCCATACACTCTACAAGGTAGCTGCTTACTGTTTGTAAGTTATCTGAAGTTATCGACATGTCTTTCTTTTGGCTAAGTGCATGGAGGAATTCTATCTATATAATTGACAGTATATAACTAAGAACAGAAGGAAAACAGTTCTGCATCCTTCAGATCGGTGTAGTTAAAAGTATTTGCTTAAACTAAAATAACCTCCAAACTTTACTGACACTTACAGACTTTAAAGAATCATACTGTGTACATTGTTTAATACAGCCGCTCTCAGCCGGACCGTACTCTATTTATTATTTAGAGTGAATCCTTTTCCCACAGTTATCCAGATCTGGTGGCTCCGTGTTTCGGCATCCATCCGCTGCAGGTCGGCGGGGGCTCCGAGCAGCGCAGCGTAAAGCCTCAGGTAGTAAAACAGTCTGCGCCTCATCTATATTTATATTGCCTTACTTTACTGATGCTAAGAAAATTAGTTTAGTAACTTTATCCAGCCGGCTCAGCGGTGTCCCAGGATAGGATGACAGGAAGTGAGGGCCTCAGTGCGGGAGAAAGAAGGGGGGAGGGTGGACGTATTTCTGAGGCCTCTGGAGGAGATGAAGGGGGATTCATTTTTTCTATTAGGCTATTATTGAAAGTATAAAGATGCATATAACATGTCTTAAACTGTAGCTTCATTAGCTTTGCCAAAATAAACACTCAAGTAAAATCCTATCTGTTCACTTAAGCACATCCCTTTGAGTCCCTTTGTGAGGCCACTGACAGAAATCTGACGCGAAGTGGAAAAGTCAACAGGTTCATCAGCTTGTTTGAAGCAAAGGTTAAGTTGTAAAGAAATGTGCAAATCTAATCCTCCTGAGAGTTTCAGGTTTCATTTTCTCAGGCAGCAGACTGAAATGTAATCAGTTCCAATCTGTTGATACCCCGTTGAAGCAGGTCAGCTGAGCCGGGATTAACTCTGCTTTAATACTTTTGACTGATGGAGCTACCGACTGAATACTGCAATACTAAGAGAAAGGGCCTCTGACAGCCATTTTTTTTTTTTTAACATTAGAAGTAAGAGGTTGAGAGAAGCTTTGAAAATATATTTGTTTTATTATTTTTACCTGAAATTCCCTCATTTTGGGAAAGAAAAGTGATGTTCACTGATTTCTAAATGCATCCCAAACTTGTCGTGTTCCCCGCTGCAAGAAGCTGCTCTCTGCTTCAAACACGTTCATCTGATGAAATCCTTTTCTTTACAGAGGATGCAGAGAAAAATAGGAAATCCAAACAAGCTGCTGTTTATTTAGAAGAGTTTCTGAAATGTAACTGAAAGTGAACAAACTACACGTGCAGTCATCTATGACACGCACATCTTCTAGTGTGCCCATATTAAATGTCTGGATCCCTCCATCCATCCATTATCTATACCACTTACCTGTTCAGGCTCCCACGCATGCACGGGGAGAACATGCAGACTCCACACAGAAAGACCCACTACATCTGAACCGGGATTCAAACCAGGAACCTTCTAGCTGTGAGGCGACAGAGCTAACCACTGCACCATAAATATCTGCATATAATTCCAAAACATTTCAAATAATAAAAAAAATAATAATGGTACATTTTATTTATAACACATTTTAAATTTGAAACAAATCTCAGAGTGCTACAGAGCGACGACACGAGCATAAAGACAACAAGCAAGAGCAAGCAGAATTAGGAAAGCTTCTTTTAAAGAGGAAGATTTTAAATGTTTCAACACTGTTGTGGTGACCTCAGGTGGTCAGGGAGGGCAATCCACCGGCGTGGAGCAGCAGAGTGGAAGGCCATATCACAGAGCTTAGTCCTAAGGGGAAGGAGATGGTTGGTGTTTTCCGTGCCGTGGATGCACTGATCAGTTAAAAGGGAGATTTTGTATTAAATCCTGAGGGAGACGGGAAGCCAGGGTAGTTGCTAAAGGATGGGTGCTCTGTCATCTACTGTTAAAAATACTTCTAACACCTAACATCATGAACATGAGCGTGTTACCAAAAACTGTTGTTGCACAAAACTGTGTTTGTGAGTCTGATCTGCTTTCTGTACACCTGTGTTTGTTTGTGCAGTCTGGTCCAAAATTTAATGTGTTCTTCATTTACACATGCCGAATCCTGCCCCCGTTGTTCCTTTAAATCTGGGAGCATCTTTTTTCTAATCCTGCAAAAAAAAACAGAGAAACTACTGAAACTATAACTTCCTTTGCAGAGGTCGTTAAGTTAAGTTAAGCTCCTGCAGGATTTTATCAAAACTTCTTCAGTGGTGTTCAGATGAAACTAAATCCTTCAGCAGCTCTTAATTAAGATGTCTTTGTTTCCGCAGGACCTGGATGCTGCCCTGCCACTGTTCTACCAACACAAAGAACACCTGGTCGCTGTTGGAGAGGTAGCCCCTTACACTCACCTTAACCTGAACCTTCTTCTAATCTTAAACCTGAAAGTCCTAACCCTCACACGGCTCTTCAAAGGACTGAAGACAAGACAAAATGTCTCCAGTTTGTCCTCACAAAGATATAAAGCTGAGCGCAAACACACAGAACACTAATTGTAACTGAAACATGAATTATGGAGTAAATCAGATTAAACCAGTTAAAAAACCCTGCTCGCCTCCTGATCCTCCCTGTCAGGACAGTTAATGAACCCCATCAGTTTCAATTCCTCACACACACACACACACACACACACACACACACACACCTGCCTTCATCCTGCTGTAGCTCCAATAGCAAAGCATGTTTTCAGGAATGTGTGTGTTTGTCCGAGCAGATTTCAGGGCTCACAGGACTGAGTCAACAGTCCCACGCTCCAGTTCCCATTTCATGTCTGTTATTTATCTGGATCAGGTTGGAAGCACAGCGACGTCCGCCCCCTCCTCCTGCTCTGTGCACCTCCAGCTCGTCTATAAGTCACTTTCCCACAAGTTCTCGCTTCCCTGCAGCTGAGCGCTGGACTTTGGTCAAACGTCTGCCACCAAACGAGGACTGTCCTGGCTGATATTTGCAGTCTAAATTTGACCTGTATCATCATGTAAAAGCTACATATGAAGACTGCACCCTGGCGTTAGTTGTGTAAGCTAGTTAGCCTGCTAAAGCGATGAGTGATGCAAACAGGAAATCCTCCGTAGATCAGACGACTCATTTCAGTTCGGTCTTAGCGGTCTACGGATGACTCATCCTTTGTAGACTGCGTCCTTCAAAGGATGCAGCCCCTGAATTGAGACACAGCTCAGAGTTCGTCTGGGTTTTTATGGAGTCAGAAGCGACCGTGCTTGGGAAAGAGTTGGATATTAGTTTTTACACCTCTATCCTTGTTGACCTGTCGCAGTGGTGTCGGCTTGTCAGTTAGCATCAGCCATGTCCTAAATCAGCCCCTGCATTATCAGCTATTTTAGGGAGCGTACTAACAAAGTCTGTCACTGTCTCTTGAGCCTATGGCCCAAGTATTACAGACTGGGTGTCTGTGGCGACATCGCGGAAGAAATCACAAGCGGCGCCCAGTTAGTGACGCGTTTTCCATCAGCCAGCAGTGGTTGGTCTGCCAGAGAGGGTAGGCGGAGCTAAGCGGCTGCTTTTCCGCTCTCTGCAAGTGTTGCGAGTAAACAGTAATCTACTATGGCTGAACAAACAAAGAAAAGATGGATGACTACAGATACAACTTCAACAAGAAGTGAAAATCCAAAGAAGAAGAAACAAACTCGACGCTCAGATGAAGCAAACAGTCTGAAAAGGAAAGCGACCGTCAGCCAGGAAAATCAAGAGTTACAACCGGAGCCAACCGTGGACGGCTGGATATGTAGGAAGCATATTCCCACAATTACCGTTTATCGCCATTAGGCGTTGCCAAAGAAAACGAAACTGAAATCTTCAAGATTATATCTTTAAAGAAGACTTGAAACTCGCGATTGAGATCATAAACTCACAAGGAAAATCTTTATCTAAGTAATAATTCAAGCAAAAGTTTTCTCCTTTACTTTAAATTAATCTTTCTTTTTTTAACCCGTGGAGTCTCCCCCTGCTGGCCATCAGAAAGAATGCAGCTTTAAAGGACTTTGCTGCTGATTTAAACAGCTCTCTACTTTTGCTTCCAGGTTGGTTTAGACTTCACGCCGTGGTGCGCGCCCACGCAGCAGGACCGGGACAACCAGATGGAGGTCTTCATTAAACAGCTCAGCGTCGCCAAGGAGCTCGACCTACCTGTGTGAGAACAGAATACAATCACAAACACCTGCAGTAGTTATGGTCTTTGTGTGTAGATATGATTGTTTTTGGTGTATTAAATGTGAGAGGTTCAATTAAAATAACTGGCTCCCTTTCATTTACTACATGATACATCTTATATACATTATCTCTGAATGTGATGTGAATCAATAACTCTTCTTACTTCCTGTTTTCTGCACAGTAACGTCCACTCACGATCAGCTGCTAAGGTCACCATTGCTACCATGCGAGAACAAGGTGTGTTTAAACTCTCCTCCTTGTCATGTAGATTTACCTGGGTGCAAAACAAACATCTCAGTGTTGCTGCTCTCTGACTTTCTGTCAGGTATCAGTCGAGCTCTGCTTCATAACTTTGCCGGGAAGCCCTCGGTCGCTCTGGAGGGCGTGCAGGCCGGTTACCTCTTCTCCTTTCCACCTGCGGTCTGCAGGAACCGACAGGTGGGTGTGAACTTCTACTTTTCTCGGGTGAAAGATGTGCCAACAAAAAGTACACAAAGTCCTGATGTTGTGATGGTTCTAAAGAGGATCTCTCCAGATGTTCCTGTGGTGTGAGTCGATTTTTACTTCCCCCGATGTGCTCAGAAGAACGAGGCCGTTCTGATTTTAAATATTAACCATGTTCAATATTTACGATCCGATATCCTGCTGTGTGGGGGGAACACCGACGACAGCCAAGCGCGCTTTCTGTTGATCGTCACGTGGAACCAAACGATAGCCAATCAGGAAGCGAGCTGACGAAGCAGGAAGCACAACAACCGTAGCCATGGCGACAAAATCAAACGTGCAGCATAAAGTAACACGTACAGCCCGTGTTCACGCCGTCTCCACCACTTCATCCGCAGTTTGTCCTTTTTTCTTCCAAAAACTATCATCACCAATTCTTCCTGCCCGTCGTCCGCCATGTTTGTTTACTCTAAAGTCTCGTTTGACCGCTCGAGATTTAGTGAGATTTTCAGCTGTGAGAGTCGGACTCTGGTTGTTGAGTGAATGTGTTAGTGTGTGGTGTGCTGTTTGCTCTCCTCACACTACAGGAACAAAACTGTTCAAGCTGTCATTATCTTATGTCAGGTGTGGGCTCGCTCACATTTTACACACCTGTTAAGTGAGCCAGGGTTTAAATAGTTAGACTAAAACTTAAGGAAGTATAGTGAATAAAGAAGCAAAAAATGTGTTTATGAGCCCAAATAAGTGCAAACATCATTAAAATGGCATCGGCTGTTGCATGTAGCATCTTTGTCTGCATTATAGCTAAACTTTGGCTTATCTGCAGTCCTATAAAACATATAGGTAACAAACAGTTTTCTCTCTGACGTGTGATGCACTGTGGGTAAAGAAACACCTGATTTACTAGAGAACAAGCTATTTATTAAGAGTTTTATAGGAGGCAAGGTGTGCATGAATGAATTGAATATCAGCAGGAAATCAATAGTAGCTTGAGGTTCTGGTACATTACACGAGTATTTATATTTGATGACAATATTACACAGCTGAAAACACGGGCTGGTATTCTGAGCTCATGAGCTCCAACTTGCAGAAAATACATTTATTTGTGACTGTTCGCCTGATGAAGGTCGAGTACAGAAACGTTGCAAGCAAATAAAGTGTGCGGGAGTTTACTTGCATATTTGACGGAGTGTTTTCCTCTCCTACGCTCGTGTCCTATGAAACAGAAGTGCAGTGGAAGATGATGTGAATCTGCTGTCTTGATTTGCATCATATCAGTCACTACATGACCTGACGATTAAATGCTTCCACACAGAGAGACAAACTCATCAAGCAGATCCCGCTGGAACACGTCTGTCTGGAAACTGATTCTCCTGCGCTGGGACTCGAGAAGCATGTAAGTACCGTAAGATAAAACACGTACTGTACGCAGCTGCATCTCCTCTGCAGACGCTGTTATCTCTTCCTGTCTCCTCCTGTCGTCCAGGTGAGGAATGAGCCCAGTAACATCGCTCTGTCCTGTCGGTACATCGCTGACGTCAAAGGTTTGTCGCCAGAAACTGTTCAACTTGTCACCGCGCAGAATGCATACAGGCTTTTCCCCAAGGCTAACAGATGCTAACATCGATGCTAAAAGAAGTGTCTAATGTCCAGCAGGGGGCGACTCCACCGGTTGCAAAAAGAAGTCTGATTGTATTGAAGTCTGCCTACTTCTCTGTTGATTGTGACCTCCGTAAACATTTTCCTAATGAGTTCACAGTCTCAATCTTCTCGAGCTGCTGACTGGACTGTAAACAAAGCGCACGGAGAAGGAAGTCTGCGCTGGAAGTCGTTTATCGCTAAACGCCGGCTACTTCAGAAGCCCCGAAAAGTTGCCCCTCGCTCCCAGCGGTTAAGTCACCAGACGAGAGCCGATGGGTTCTGAGATTGCTACAACAGTAACTTTGGTTCCTTGTTCGGGGTTCGGTTGTAACAGAAGACACTTTAAATCGACTGTGAGGAGTTTTTAGCTGGTTAACAGTCTCTGTTTAATACTGAAGCCTCTAAATGAGACATACTGTATATGAGATCCCGACAAAGGCAGACAAAAAGACACAAACAAAACCTGTGAATCGTGTTTATTTTACAGACATATAAGTGATATTACAGTGTTTGTTACGCTGTATTATGGTGTATCGTGTTCTCTGTTTATGGAAATAAAATACTGAAGGTGAAGTGTGTTCAGCTCCCAGGTGTATTTGCTGTATTAGCATGTTGGGTCTTGTCAGCCTGATGCCGTCTAAACAAGGTGTGATTTATCTGGAAGAGAAAGGAGGGAGGGATTACAGACAAAAAGGTGAAGCCTGCAGCACTCAAAAGGCTCGGTGATTAGTTTGTTGTTAACATTCTAAGAGACACTGGAAGTTATCGAGGATGGAAAGTATGATTTTTTCCTGTTAAACACATTTGTAGCTGCTTTAAAGAATAACTGGGAAAAGACGTCTGATGTGGAATAAAAAAAGGAAATAGACAGCTAACGCTCTTATTAAAGTAATAATCTGAAAGATTTTCAGTTAAATAAATGTTAAGTCACTATCTATCACTGAATGAGGTAACACAATGGTGGTTGAGCCTATGGCCCACTGATGAAAGCCTTTGCGTCTGCAGAATTATGGACTGAAAAAATCACAAGCGGCGGCCAGTTAGTGACGCGTTTTCCATCAGCCAGCAGTGGTTGGTCTGCCAGAGAGGGTAGGCGGAGCTAAGCGGCTGCTTCTCCGGTCTCTGCAAGTGTTGCGAGTAAACAGTAATCTACTATGGCTGAACAAACAAAGAAAAGATGGATGACTACAGATACAACTTCAACAAGAAGTGAAAATCCAAAGAAGAAGAAACAAACTCGACGCTCAGATGAAGCAAACAGTCTGAAGAGGAAAGCGACCGTCAGCCAGGAAAATCAAGAGTTACAACCGGAGCCAACCGTGGACGTCACACATGCAGCACTGTCTGGATATCTGGGAAGTGTGCTCCTGCAATTACTGTTTATCACCACAGGTGCCGCCAAAGAGAACGAAACTGAAATCTTCAAGATTATAACTCTAAAGATAATAAATGTTTTATAATCCAGCTAGAGGGCGGGAATCCTAATACTTTGTGTCATTGTGTCACATAAACAGTAAACACTAAAAACAGAAGTAATACTTGAGCTCTGTCATTAATAATGCTGGAGATAATAACACTATAAAAACAGAAACAACCACCCCACTTATTAAAAGGAAATAATCACAAAGAAACGTTAGATTTAGACGAGTGTTTCAGTGAAATCTCTCGACCAGCCTTCTTACAGCTCTCTTCAAAGTGCCTCCTTTCCGCCAGCTTGGCCGGGGGCGGTCTCTCTCTGCAGGCCGCCCTGCGCTGCGGTGCGGCGGTCAGAGCGGTGAGGAGGACCGGGCTGGTCCGCAGGTGACTCCGGTAATGTCTCCTCTCGGTCCTCTCCCAGGACTGCCGGGGGTTCACCTCCACCTGACACCAGGTCTCCCTCCGCTGGTTCAGCTCTAACAGAGTCCGCTCCTCAGACCCGGACATTGTGTTTTTATCTTCACACGATGTTCTGAGAATGTTTTTCCCCGTTATAAATTATCCACTGTGAGGGCAGCTGGTGATGCTAGTGTTACCATAGCAACAGGAAACTTGAGGAAGCCTTACCTGCATGCCGAAGATCCTTTATGTTAGGAGGAGGTGTTACTCACTCATGAGTTAAGTCTACCAGAGTTTCCTACACTTTCAAAACTTTAACCACTTAACTCATATTCTCCCGCTTTTCCAGGAACTTTAGGTTCCTGTTAGCTCTAGTTAGCCTTCGGAAAATATAGGCTAATAAATGTTGTGAGTAAGTTTTAAATACAGATTTTAGCCAATATCTCAAATGACAGAGTGAATTCAAAGAATGATAGAGTTATATTTATGTGTTCCTGTTGAAAAGTGGCTGTGGTATTACTTCATCCACTTTGTTTCCTTTATTGGTGCCTGAAAACGCAGACAGAGTGAGAGCTCTTACTCGTCTCCTCTCCAAAGACACACTGAGGTCACAGGTTATTCGATCTTCCTGAGGCAGCCCTACATACATCAGAGGGAGTGCATGTGCAAAAAGTGCAGCGTCATACAATTATTAGACTGTTAATAGTATAATATAAATATTTCTCTTTCCATAAAGCTTACGTCTTTGAACATTTTTTTCCCCTTAAACGACTTCCGGTCATATGAAACATGCATCTTTCTGCCCTGAAAACACTCTGAAAACACTCCCTGCTCAGACTACGATACACAACGTAAACAACAGTGAGTGAGTTTGAACTTGCGCACCTTAAATCAAGAAGTGAATCTAAAACAATATCTTACAATCCTGGTCTTGCTGAGCTCTAGTTTTCTCTTCTCATGATGCTGCAGTGAGTCACAGGTGTACTCCAGGATGTGTCAGACAGTGACATCACCATATTGTGTGGTTACAGGTATAGAGGAGCACAAATCTGAGTGAGTGTGTGTGGAACACGAGAGGGCAGTGAAAGGCTGATTTCCATCCTGGTATTTAATCACTCTCCAAGGTTAGGGGAGGACAGGATTGTTGGCCCTTTCACGACAAAGATGACCCTGTTTGAGTTAACGGGGACATTTCTTCGCGCACGTATCGATGAAATATGTTTATAATAAGTGTGAATCACCTGCAGGATCAGACTTCTACCTGCCTGCTGCAGAGGAGTCCCACTGGGTCAAACGATAATTAGGATTAGACCAGATAACGGCCCGAGCATATGGACAGGCTAATCACAGTACGGACCAAGCAGCACGGCCGTCAGGGTTTTATGTTTTCTTTTTTTGTTTATTGGTTTGATTATTATTTATCTGATATTTAGAAATACATGTAGGCATTAAGCTGATCGTGTCGTGGAGAACAAAAATGAAAATAAACTCTCGTTAAGTTGGGCCTTAAAAAAGAACTATCTTTCTGAACCCTCCTGAGTACCGGGCTGAGATCATAGACTGTATAAGTAATGGATATAGCCACTGTGACGTCACCCCTTGGTTTGTCTGCTGCCGTTTTGAAGCCCGCAGTTTGGCAATTTGGTCGTTGCCTTCTTGGTTACCTGGAGCCAGAA
Organism: Semicossyphus pulcher; assembly: GCF_022749685.1. Taxonomy (NCBI): domain Eukaryota; kingdom Metazoa; phylum Chordata; class Actinopteri; order Labriformes; family Labridae; genus Semicossyphus; species Semicossyphus pulcher. Next base: position 27,979,105 of record NW_027211615.1, on the reverse strand, counting down.
GAGACCGCATTTTGGGGTGACGCTGGAGAGCAGCGAGGGGTCACCTTACCAAAGCTTCACAGTCTCACAGTGCGGACCCACTGAACGCGAACTGAGGCAGCTGAAAATTCGCCCCCATTCATTGTGTATTGCAAGCAGCTGATTTGCTGCTCAAAGCATGCTGGGATACCTAGCCTTTTAACAGCTTTTCTCCTTCATTATGTCGTAATAACCCAATTTAGGAAAACAGTGTTAAACTTTTAAGTAGAACATCTTTGTGGGGAGCTGTTTGGATTGAAAAGACTCCTTAATTCACGACCAGCAAGGCTGGTAGGATGCCAGTTTAGGCGAATTGGTCCAGTGCAGTGTGTCCACAGTGTTAGCCTGTAGCTAAATCGTTAGCTGTGTCTTTCAGAATGAGATTCTAATCGTCTTATTGGAGCACAGACTTCTTGGATGGTCTGTTGGACAAATAATATGGCTTATTATGCGGGTTTATTGTACTCTTATAATTTTATATTTACTTTAAAAAAACAACAACGCTATTACAGTTGAAAGGTTAGGTGACTCAACTAACTGCGGTGACACCTAGCGGACAGCTAGCAGCATCCACCTGTATTTCAAAATGATCCTGCCCTTAATTATGCATCATTTTAAGCCTTAATATAATTTAAAAACTCATTTTTTGTACCAGGCTGTAAACACGTTAATTTCAGCTGTAGATTTGGACATTTTAAAATGGGCTTTATGGGGATCGACTCGCTTTTGGAGTAAGCCTCGAGTGGACACTCGAGGAACTGCAGTTTTTTGCACTTCCACATCGGCTTCTTCTTTCAGCTGTGGAGGTTGTGGCTTGGTTGAGATAACTTAATATTTTGTCAGTGTTGTATCGACTCTTACTGGGTGAATTTTTACCCCGTGATTTTTAGAGTGTAATGTTTAATATCACCTCATCAATATATTTACTTTTTATAGTATCTAATGGGTCATTATGGGAAGCATGGTGAGTCTACTACACTCTAGGTTTACTTTACTAGCTATTGCGTCATTCAAGCTTCCACATGGTCACGGATTACCATTCACATTTACTCCCAGGGAGCAGTGCAAGATACTACAGACTATCTGCTCTTCTATTGGCTCATCAGCATCGGAAGGCCGTGTGCAGGCGTCAGCGTGGGCTGAACAAAAGATAGAGGGACACCGAGAGAAAGAGAGAGAGAGAGAGACACGCACATATGGCAGCATGCTGAAGCTTGAGAGCAGGGAGAAGATACCGGTAGAAGGGAAGTATTAAAGTAGGTTGTTTTAATATTCATGTAGTCTTATTCTGGATATTATTGTCCTTGAATGCATTGCAGCGCTATCCAAGTAACCGCATGAGGAAACCGGTCTGTTTCGCGTCTGCTCGCTTCCTGCCTCGCCCATAATAACATCTCGCGGCTCAGTTGAAAGAAAGAAAGTATCCAACAGGCATCATGGTTGCCGGCGAGCTCGTGCAGGAGCATCTGCGCGCAGATACTGGCGCACCTGACGACATCACGGTCGGCAGGAAGACGACTCTCGAGCTCGAGGGAGCAGCCGCGGATCCGCCATACGGAGCGGTGCCGACATACGAGGCAACTTACACCCAGCCTGAGTCGGAGAAGGAAAAAGAGGTGCAGCCGGATGAAAGAGAGGCGATGCTGCCAAACGGAGGAGGAGAGGAGGCGGAGGAGAAGGAAGGGAAGATGCTAGAGACGAGACTGTACTGGCGCCGGTTCGCCGTGCTGACCGTTTTCAGCCTGTACTCTTTAGTGAACGCCTTCCAGTGGATTCAGTACAGCATCATCACCAACGTATTCATGCAGTACTACGGCGTCTCTAGCGACAAGGTGGACTGGCTCTCCATCGTCTACATGGTCGCGTACGTGCCGCTCATCTTCCCCGCCACCTGGCTGTTGGACCGGAAGGGTTTGCGGCTCACGGCCCTGCTGGGCGCCGGCCTCAACTGCGCCGGCGCCTGGCTGAAGTGCGCCAGCGTGAGCCCTGAGCTGTTCGGAGTCACCGTCACTGCGCAGGTCATCTGCTCCGTGGCGCAGGTGTTCATCCTCGGCCTGCCGTCCCGAGTTGCCTCGGTGTGGTTCGGTCCCCGGGAGGTCTCCACAGCGTGCGCCACAGCCGTGCTCGGGAACCAGGTCAGTGTGTGCGCGTGCCACAAGTAATTGATAGGCTTTATTTTGACAGATTGATTGTTTTTATTTAGTACTGTTTCAGTTATAATATGTTTGTGGGTTTAAGTCTGACACTGAATGCGATAGATTAGAGAAAAGAAAAGAGAATAATGAAAGAAGAGGGACTGAGGATAGATAGAGCCAGTAGAATACAGTAGAATAGATACGAATGACATTGAGAAAAGATAAAGCACATGTCATTGTATGTAATATAATTTATTTATTATAAAGAGAATAAATTATAACAGAAAAGAAAACAAGACAACAAACTGACTCCAAAAGGTACAAGAGATCTCCAATATAGTCAACACAACAAAAACAAAAATATGTATATTTTTAACACAAGACAATAAAACATAACAGATCTAAAATGCTGCATTATTGAGTTACACACTAGGATGTTATCACCAAACACTTAATTAAAGGCTCCCATTTAATCAAATCAATGTTTAATCTTCCTTTATCACATATGTCTTCCAATGATTGTTATTAATATCCGCATCATGTCCCTTCCTGGCTTCCTGTTTTTAAAGTAAACATAGAAATATATAAACTAAGTAAACCTCAGCAAGCCGTTTCATAGGAGCTTTAAATGTGTAATATGATAGCACACAGTATAACAACAACAGCAGTGTTAGTAACAATATTTCTCTTTGTGTCCATGTCTCTTGTCCTCAGCTGGGAACAGCCATAGGTTTCCTGCTGCCTCCAATTCTGGTTCCCACAACGGCAGATGACGTCGAACTGACGGGTCGCAACATCAGCATCATGTTTTACGGAACAGCTGCCGTCTCTACGGTCCTCCTCATCCTCACGGTTATAGGTACACACACCACAAACACACACTCCCTGCCCTGTCACAGGAAGTAGCATACATTTACTTTGTGCTGCCATCTGTTCCAGCTGCGGTGGATTTACGGTTCAGTTAGCTCAAAACCGTGTGAGGTGGCTACACGCATACCTCAGTACATAAGAGCTGAGGTGTGTGGTTGATTGTGTGTTTTCTTTCCTTTTTGGGGGCCAGACGTCCTCACAAGTGTGGAAATATTCCAGAAATCTTCCACAGTGGGGATGTTTAGCTTGGATTAGGATTTGAGTTTAGACTTAATATCAAAATAGGATTAGGTTAAGGTTAAGGAAAGGCCTGTTGTTAGGGGTCGGGGTTTTATGCATGTCAACTATGTCTGGTATTTTGGATAGGAAGTTGGCAGGGTTAGAGTAGCATGGAGAGGTTGAAATAGTCATATTAAACCTGCTTTATAAACACTATTAAACCACGTAATTTGATTTAAAGTACATTTCAGATAGGCATAATTAAAAATGTTTAACAGTTTTTGTGGGTTTATGTATGTAGAAGTGTTATAATTTAATGTTTAAGCGTTTTGGAGTTCCTCAAGGAGCCGTCCTGGGTTCCCACATACTTGTAACCGTTAACACTAATTTAAAAAACGCTTTTTTCATTCATGGTGGTATTTAAGGTCTTTGTATTTATTTATATGTCTCTGATTTTAACAAATAAGAGCCTAACTAACCTAGCAAATTCAAACTTGACTGTTTCTGTGTGTTCTACAGTCATAAAGGACCGTCCTCCCCTCCCTCCCAGCCACGCCCAAGCCATCCTTCCAGACACTCCTCCTGAGGATTACTCCTACCGACAGTCCATCTTAAACCTCGCAAGGAACAAAGCATTCGTCCTGTTGCTAATCAGCTATGGTGAGTGTGAAACACCACCGGATCATGTGGACCAAATCCCTTTAAATGTATGTGAAGTGTGAAAACGATACACTTACGCCAATACTGCTTCCCTTCACTAAAAGCACTGGAGCGCTGACTTCTTGGACAGTCTGTTAGTACAATAACCTGCACATCAAGCCATATATAGTTTAAGAGGCTGAGGTGAAGTTTTATACCGTAATATAATTTAAACAGTGAGCCCCCTTCCTGTTTTAACATGGAGCCCTATGGAGATTGACTCGCTTTTGGAGCGAGCCTCAAGTGGCCACTCAAGGAACTGCAGTTTTTGGCACTTCTGAGTTTGACTTAAATCCTCAGCTCCAGAATAGTTGCTGGCTTTAGATGGTGTTATAATCACTTCAATTAGCTTTAGTAACATCATTTTTATAGTAAACCTCTTTGCTTTGCTTTATTCTACCTTCAGGGTTTTGTATTTAGTGGGTATACAAGACAGAAGGGCTGAAACTAACTGCACACTCCCCTGCCTCTTTCTTTTTCTCTGTCTGTCTGTGTGTCTGCAGGTATAATGACCGGTTCCTTCTACTCTGTCTCAACACTTCTCAACCAGATGATCATGGCCTGCTACGAGGTAATACACACAAACCACTGGGCGTTAAAGAGTGAATTAAACCTTTTTCAACTCTTCAAGGATGATAATGATGATGTTGTTGGTCATATGGTTAATTTGCTTGTTAAAAGCGTTGGTTTAACACTTTGGTCTGGAGTGAACAATGACTTGACAACTATGCAAAGGGTTACAACTCAATCTTTTCACGATAATCATGGTCTGCAGAGGGTGACTCCCAAGACTCTTGTGGTCCCATAGCTTTCCCTAACAGCTATAATTTTCAAATAACAAATAACAGCATACTTCAAAAATTCCTGTAACTGAGCGATTCAATTGAGATTTTGCTGGAATCTGTGGAGCTCCCAGACACCAGCAATGTAATCTGAAGTAATTGTTGGTCCAGAGGAGCTACTACAGGCGCGTTCAGCTTGGATTTGTAGCGCCCCCTTTTGCTAATCTTGAGACTAGCAAAACCAATCGACGCACGGCAAAGATGGCGTCCCAAATATGATGCAGAGGATTTTATGGACGACTCAGTTGTATTTATTCATATTTACTACAAAACATTGATTAGACATCCATATAAACAATGAAAAGGTTACAAGTATGGGGAACCCAGGACGGCTCCTTGAGGAACTCCAAAATTCCTAAATGTTAAATTGCAACACTTCTACAAACATAAACATGAACATTACCTTCAGTGCTTTTTATAGCATGCTACAAAGCTAACACTAGCATGCTAACAAACTAAAATGACACTAACAGGCTCAATATTGACACGTTACCCTCCTTACTGTTTATTGATTCACATGTTAAGTTAAATACTATGAAAACTAGTAACTGTACTTTTGATGCAGCTTTGTATTTTGTAACTTTCGTAACACTTTATTTCAGTCAAATGTGAGAATTTGTGTTCTCTTTGGGTTCGTTCGCCTCTCTCTTACACTGTTGTTGCCTGTATGTGTTCACTCTGAAAGCAGCACGAAGAAATCATGATGTTCTGGACAGTGTCTTAAATAGATTTTCCCTGCTTTCAGTGAATGAGAACATTGAGTCTTTCCCTGAGGCGTATCAGCTGCAGTGTTGGAGCCATTATCTTCAGTACTGAAGTCACAAAGCGAAGCTCTCAGTTTACTGTTGATCTTTGTGTTGATACTCAGCTATTGTCATTTTAAAGGTTGTGGCTGAGATTGCAGTTACAAAGCAGGTCAAACACCAACTTTCCCACCTTATCAGATATTCTGCACCATTAGGCAGTTTTCCGATGTCCCTGTTCTTGTTTAAAATGCAGGTAAAAGCAGGAAAGAATGGAAAGAGAGGGAGAGAAAGAGCAGAACAGAGCAACATCTGAGGGCTTTGATGAGACATGAGCTTATTGTCTGAGTTCGTTAGCTGTTTTCACGCATGCCTGCAGCCCACCATAACACTGTCAGGGCCTACACAAACACACGCACGCACACACCCAAATGCACAAGAAGCAACACGATGGAGAGAAAGACTGATTCATTCACTCTGAAGCACCTATTCTCTCTTTCTCCCTCGTTTCCTCTCACACATAAAATCTGACCAATAGGAAGGCTGGCGCTCATTCTGTTTCTGCTTTTCTTTGCAATTCAAACTATTCCTGTCAGACACACACACACACACACACACACACACACACACACACACACACACACACACACTTAGAGATGTTCACCCTTTCATGAACTTATAAAACTCTCTTTCTCCCCAATGAGAAAAGCTGTAAATCCCTGACTCCCCCAGAACTAACAGCCCTCACCTATGTCCTCTTTATGTACTTACAGAACATGTGACTAGTTTATAATCCACCTGTCAGGGGAGTTTTTGTGTGTTTGTGCTCAGGTTTGATGAGTTTAAAGGTGTACAGAAGGCCTCTGTAGTCAGCTGTTTCTGAGGTCATATTAACATATCCTGTCTCCTCTCCTCAGAACCAGGAGTTGAATGCTGGGAAAATTGGTTTGACTCTGGTTGTTGCTGGAATGGGCGGCTCCATCCTCTGTGGCCTATGGCTGGACCACACTAAGACATACAAGTAGGCAACACACACACACACACACACACACGTTTACCACCTGTTCTTAAGAGGCAGATATCTGTTCGATTATCTATTGGCGGATATAACTTCAATACTGGCCTAGCACAAATTATTTTTCAACATGATTGAACTGATAACCTTTTTAGAAAACATATAACTGCAGTCATAGGCAGTCACCTGTTTGTTCTGCTGCCTTACAGGATCACCACTCTGATCGTGTACATCCTGTCCTTTCTGGGCATGGTGGTCTTCACCTTCACTCTGGACCTCAAAAACATCCAGCTGGTCTTCTTCACTGCTGGAGTCCTGGGGTAAGACTACATCTACACCTAGAGGCACTTTGATTTACATAGTGAACTGTATGTGTTAAAAATATTTATTTTACATAAAAAAATACTTCTCTTTGGCGGCACCTATGGCGATTAACGGTAATTGCAGGAGCACACATCCCAGATATCCAGACAGTGCTGCATGTGTGACGTCCACGGTCGGCTCCGGTTGTAACTCTTGATTTTCCTGGCTGACGGTCGCTTTCCTTTTCAGACTGTTTGCTTCATCTGAGCGTCGAGTTTGTTTCTTCTTCTTTGGATTGTCACTTGTTGTTGAAGTTGTATCTGTAGTCATCCATCTTTTCTTTGTTTGTTCAGCCATAGTAGATTACTGTTTACTCGCAACACTTGCAGAGAGCGGAAAAGCAGCCGCTTAGCTCCGCCTACCCTCTCTGGCAGACCAACCACTGCTGGCTGATGGAAAACGCGTCACTAACTGGGCGCCGCTTGTGATTCTTTCCACATTTACATGAAAATCTTGGAGATGATATCTTTAATGAAGGTCTATAATTTCTAAATTAAATAAAGAAATGAAGAAATTAAAAATGCATGTACTGATTTGCTTGTGATCAAAGGGCTGCTGAACATCTGCTGCTTTTTCTTTAACCATTTGACCTTTAGGCTGCATCACAGACAACACTGCTTTCAAAACAAACAGAGGGAGTGAGCTGCGTCTCTTTGGCTGCTGTTGAAGGTTTAAACACACCTGTCCGTGTTTACGTATCAATAAATCCACCGACAGATGAGGTCCACATTCACAGAGTCACACATAATTCAGAACCTTTTCAACCTGTAAATCACCAATTACGAGATCGTGTATGTGAGTGATTCATGTTTGAAATTCATGCAAACATGCAGCCGAATGTGCTTCAGATATGAAGTAACCGTTAGTTTGAGAGCGAAACGACTTACCTTTCCTGTTTATTCTGGATCTGTTCGAGGTTTGCTCACTCCCTAAAGGCTGTAATCACATATTTAGACACATTATTTGTTCTTATTTCCCCGTTAAACTCCTGTCACGTAACCGTCTGACATCCCTGTTTCAGGTTCTTCATGACGGGTTACCTGCCCCTGGGCTTTGAGTTCGGAGTGGAGATCACCTACCCAGAGTCTGAGGGAACGTCCTCTGGACTGCTCAACGCTTTTGCTCAGGTATCCCAGAGTTCTTCAGATGTGGCCTTTAGGTGCTTTTGAGATATTAGACCTTCATCCGATACAAAATACAACATTTGTTGTACACGCTTATTTAGGTGCTTTTATTTTGAAATATTCTTCGATACCATTTGTAGCTATGTATGTTTCTAAACTGCCAGGATTTCACTGAGTGCCTGATGTTCATGACCTGTTCTCTCTGTCTCTCTCTCTCTCTCTCTCTCTGTGTGTGTGTGTGTGTGTGTTCACGCAGATATTTGGGATCATTTTCACTCTGATTCAGGGCAAAATGACCACAAACTACGGACCACTGTCTGGGAATATCTTCCTCTGCGCCTGGATCTTCCTGGGAATCATGCTCACTGGTAGGCTCTTTGTGTGTGTGTGTGTGTGTGTGTGTGTGTGTGTGTGTGTGTGTGTGTGTGTGTGTGTGCCTATTTGTATAATAAATGTAATGCTTCCTTGTTTTTATGTTTCAGCCTTAATTAAGTCAGAACTGAAAAGACACAACGTCAACATGGGAGCAAACGGCAACCACCTGCTCGCAGTAAGTGCACACACACACACACACACACACACACACACACACACACACACACACACACACACTGGATGCTTTTCACGTCTCTAACTTCGTCACGTCTCAGCTCCCTCCAGTTGAGAGTTTGACAGATAGATTCGAGGAGCCGAATCTGCTGAATGAACAATGCTCGGCTCCACAGCGTCAGTCTGACGCGACCTCGGTCACCTCGTCCAGTGAAGTTCCTCCGTCTTTGAGCAGTTTGAGTCTTTTTGTCAAGACAGAAGTCAGAAGTGACGAGTCATTCAGCTAGGTCCGCTTTTATACTGCACGTGCAAACTGTGCATGTATGAACCATTAACTCCAGAGGCTATACATGATGATAGATGAGAAACCTAATGACGTGATATTTTGATGGGCTGCAACCAACCCTTATTGTCATTATAAATTCATCTGCAGGTATTTTTTTAAAGCTAGAAAAGACGCGTCTCGGTCCGCTTTGATTCTGGTGAGAACGTAAACGGACTTAAAGCAGGACCAAATGCAGGAAACAAACCATGAAACTGTGCATTGTAGTTTACGGGTGCTGACATCTGCAGAGACGAGAGTGAGATGAGCAGAGGACAGACGTGGGGGAGCGATGAGGAAATAGAAATATGGACGACCAAACAATTTCACAGATGCTTGTGGTAACGCACGAGAACACGGAGGTGTTCAAAGTGTTCAGTGAGAAACTGAAGTAGATGGAACTGATCGATCTGTGGAGCGGTGTCGGTTAAAAGTAAAACAACTCTGACAACAGAACATTGAAGTCTGCGATCGTGTTGAGTGTGATCGATCAGTGAGCTCTCTTGCTTTGTTTACTTCAGGGAGTTTTCTGATGTGGAAATTCTGACCAATCAGAGAGCAGTTTCCTCACGCATCAAAACTTTCAGTCCGCCGGTAAAAGCTGCCGTGTGAACACAAACCAAACTGGAGGCAAAATGCAACTTTGTGACAATTTGGTGTTTGATTCAGACCAAACAAACAGACTTTAGGTGTGAAAGCAGCCTTAGAGTCTAAAACCAAAACATATTTCAGTCAGCCAACTCGCGTTGTGATAGTTTGAAGTGTTTACTGCAGCAGAAGAACACAGCTTGTGTTTGGTGTCTCGGCTCCGACCTCATCACTCCTCGCAGATTTATTTTACATGCAGAAATTTGAGGAGTGATGAGATGATATGTCGGAGCCTGCAGGTGGATGCTGGGGCGGTGTTGGGGCTGAAAGTATGATTGCAGCAGTGCTGCTGGGCAGCGGTGGCAATGACAGAGCAGAGGGAGAGACCAGAAGTCTGGCAGCTTAAATAGACGCCACACTGGGAGGAAGTGTTGTCAGGTGACTGTGGAGACAAGTGTGAAGCCAGTGCAGCTCGAGTTGTCTGCCTGAACTAGCTCGCAGGCGTCGCCCCATTTAGTTCACCTCAGTGTAACAAAGTGACGTCTGTGGCTGCTTCTTTTGTCAAAACCCAAAAACTCATTTTTTTATCAAATGATCTAAAGCAGTAAATTCTCACAACCAGAGAATGCAACATTTTTTATTAAAACATCTCTGATCTGATTCATCAGTGATCACAAAATCTACTTTCTCTCTGATTGATTAATTGTTGCAGCTCCAGCTCGATCACCTTCTTACTCTCTGCCCTTTAGAGAGGACGGCGCTGAGTCTGAGCGTCTCTTTGTGCAGCGTTTCTCCTCCTACTGCCGGCCTAAGACGTAACGAGATTCTTGAACCTTTCTCAACGTTCCCTGAACAGAGTCCTTTCTCAGTTTGGACACTAAGTATGTGTGTGTCTCCTAAACAAACCGAGCTATAAAATCCTTTACTTGGTCTTGACTCTGACCTCACCGCCAGCTGAGTGTCTCTGATGAGTTCTGAAGGTGCCCTGCAAATCAGCCTTCAGACAAGCCAGGCCGTTAAACCTGTGGCTGGGTCCTTCAATCAGCCTTTCCTCCAGCGTTCCCACCGTCCTGCTGAGTCACTGTTGAGCTGCCCTTTAGAGAAACCCAGCCGCTCCTTCCTCTTCGTCCTCAGCTCAGAGGTTTGCAACAGAAGCTTTGTTTCGCCGACAGATTACACGGTCAAGTTTTAATTTTGAGACAGAATTTTAACATAAAACAGAAATTAAATCTGAAAAGAGAAAGTCACTGTTTGGTCCAGCTCTTCTCTGATCCACTGTGACAGTGGCCGTTTCTCATGTCTCATATTTGATGTTTCCTCGCTCCTCGAACCGTAGCAAAAACAGATTAACTTCTATTAAATTTAATGTAAAAAAATACCTCTAGTCAGGATCAGTTATTTCCCTTTTAATACGGATGAATGAATTAATTCAGAGGGGCAGGAGAGTCTCTCTGTCAGCAGGTAACACTTTTTACGTGTGAGCGTGATCATCAGTGAGGTCGGGTTTGATCAGCGTGACGAGATTTCTATTTTCCCTGAAACTTTTAATCAATAATGTTCATAGTTCATGAACAGACAGTATTTGGGCTTATTAAATAATTAATTTAGTTCAGATGATCAGTGATCAAAAATGTAAATAATGAACAAATAATATAAAGGCTTAGTGCCGGTAAGAAATGTCCGTCTGGCTCTGCAGCAGGAACACAGCCTGCATCCTGTTCTTCATGTGCAGGTGTTACAGAGAGAAAACAGTTACTGTGTGTTTTATTAGAATTAATACAGAGCACATGTGTGCACACACAAACAGCTGTTAAAGCAGACTGACAGCTGATCCAGCGGTGATCAGCCGCCATCTCAAACGGACGTCGCTGCACGTGACGCTTCGTCGGAAAGGACGTCTCGTGTCTCTTAAAAAAACATCCCCTCGTCTCCTCTCTCCTCTCCTGGTTTCCTCGCGTCTCTCCATGCATCTCTGGTGGGAGGGACAAAGACGCAAGTGAAGGAGGCAAGGATGCAATTTAACAGACATAAGAACAGCCAGGGTCATTGCTTTGATCTACCATGTGCTGGCGCCATCTGTTGGTAGTAAGAAGAATGACTCTGGGATAAATGGAATGAGCAACACTACAGAGCACTTGGATGAACTCACTTTTCTTTAAATAGTTTGAAACGTGTCATAATTTTGTACAAATTATTTACATGGAAATGTGCAACTAACGAGGTCTCAGCAACTTTGGTGCCTTGGAAACAAATTAAACACACCCGTCCATCCTGTTGCCTATTTACACATCCATCTGATACAGATCACATTAGCGTTTATTTGGTAAAGTGTGCTAAACAGGTTCAGCGGGGTAATGCAGCTTTTTTTCACTGAATGCAGCAGCACAGAATGATGCTATGAGCTCTGAGAGAGTGAAGCCAACGTCAGAAAAACCCTGAACATGAGCTAAAGATGCTAAACTTGATAAGCTTGGGTTTGAGTAAAGGTGCAGAGTTTTGTCTGCAGATGATTCTCTGTGGTCAAGTTACTTACCGCAGCAATAAGGGTGACACCGTTGTTTGCTCGCCTCACAGATCCAGGCCACACTTCATGAGCTAGTAGTCTCACTAAAGGTCACAGAAACATTTACATGCAAGTGACAGATACCAGGCCAGAAAGTGAGTATTAAGACTGATCAATATATCGGCTGGCCTTCTGTCTACAGCCTATATGTTTTTTTAACATACACTGATATTAAAACTCTTTCTATAATGCCACATAGCCCCCCCCTGTGGTCAGCTGAGTGAAAAGAGAGCCATGTTTAAATCTGTACTCTCGGGTTACATGTCCGTGCGCACAGTTTATAATCCATGCCTGCTAAATTGCGATCTGTGGGCGTGCGTTCGTAAACTTTGGGAACGCAAAACGATCACAAGGAATGGACTATTTCCACGGCGACCGCATCCACCGAGTTTGGTGTTGGAGTTAAAAGCACAATAAAGATATCGTCGCACAGTGAACGCTGTGAAAAGTCCAATGCAACACACAATATAGCTTTAAATCTACCCTTAAGTCCAGATGAATTGGACTTCCACTACCTGGTGCATGCGGTCACCGTGGAAACGGTCCATTCCTTGTTCTTTGAAGAAAGAAATTGTGTTTACACAACTGTTCCCACAGATTGCATATGTGTCCATAGTGTTTAATAACCTCAGCCCTGTCTGCTGCGCATGTAGCAGAGCAGACGGTCCGCACCCGAGTATGTGATAGTGTAAACTAATGTTAAATTGTCTTTATTAGGTTATTTGTTCAAGAAATATTGATCTACGGTCGACATTCCAGCTCAAAAATACACTACGTTAGCAACCAAGTTGTGAGGTGAATATTTCTCCTCTAAAATCGATATAAAACAGCCCACATATGTAGGGCTCTACACCTCCACACTCCCACGTCTTGTTCATAATAAAGTTGTATTATTGCATGATTGCATGAGTTTTGGTGTCATTTTTACTTAAAAATTAGTTTCTAGATTGAAGATAGGTTTGGCATCGCTTAGCTTCATCAAAGAGGAGGCTACTTTATTGTGATGTCTATCCAATTCGTCCCTGGCTCTTGAGTTTTGCTAACCCCCCTCTGAATTTGTCTCTCTGTCTGTCTCTTAGCTTCCTACTGAGTGTCCCGGGGACTGCCCTTCAGAGAACAAAACCAACGGAGTCACGCTGGAACCGTCGATCAGCTTCTCCCATGAAACCTCACTGTGAGCCTGCCAAGTCGCTGGATCACGGGAGGCATAAGAAGGTCTCCCCGCTGCCCTGGGATACATGTTGGCACAACACTTTACATGAGCTACCCAAGGTGCACTTGATTTTTATCGCAAAGTATAACCTCCTTGATTATTGAAAAGCTGGAGGTCTAATCAAGCACAGCCTCAATCTGCAGTGGATGGAAGCAACAAGGCAGGAGAGTCAGTGCTCCCGTCCCCCAGGCTGTGTGACTCCTTTAGCGGCTGCAGAAAGCTCGCTCATGCTCCCAAACACAGAAGAAGCATTACCGCCAATCGACAGAACTTTGGGTTGTATCCTGTATGAAGGTCGAAAAAAAGGTATGCAAGCAGAAGAATCTCCACCGCACTTTATTTTAACTGGAAGTAAAGCATGGCACTACTTTGGTTACTGTGTGTAAATCTGGTTTCAACTGAAAACAGATTGTTGAAACAAGTTCCAACCATCACAAGGTTTACGAGCTGAAACTAAACGCTCCTGTGATGCTTGATGGATCATAATTGCAAGTGAAGTTTCGGGTGAGTCTCCAGGTGTCTGGGACCAAGAACTAGAGAGCCATTCTGTTTGGTTTTGTACTGCAGCCACAGCCCTCTGCACTGGAGTTCTTCACTGGTCCACCTGAACCCTAGGACCCGGCAACCGGTTCTGGGACTCGTTCAACATGTGTAACACCTGAGTGGTGATTAGAAAGCGCTGGTCATGATGAAAGAGAGAGTGCAGCTTTGGCCACGAGGTGGCACCAATGACCTGGCCGAGCGAGTGTTCCAGCTGCTCTGGCTCAGGAGGTGAAGGGTCAGATCCCAGGTCAGACTCGGACAACACGGATGAGAGCGAACTAGAAATGCTAACGTTAGCAGCCGTGGCAAAGAGTAATCGTTATCAACGCTCAAAAGGACAAATAGTCCAAGTTATCTTTATTATGCTCGATGCAACAAAACGGCAACGCTGGACAAAAAGTTTCGTTTTGACAGCTGACTAACGGTACAAGTTAAAAGCAATCAGCTGTGAAGTCGGTGCTGATCGACATTTCTCAGTTCTGCACGGGTCTGGGTCCCAGCTTTCAAATAATAGACGGATCCCGTTCGGTTCCGGGTCGTACATTTCGGGTTCTCTTTGGGTTCGGGCACAACATTTTGGACCCGTGAAGACCTCTACTCTGCACAGGGCCCATGTTTCCTGAGTTAACTTGAATTATTATTTTGTGCGCTGGACTGAAGTTGTATTTATTTTTACATACAGCAGTAGTTTTGTTAGTTATCAAAGAGGAACTTAACATCCCAAATGTTTGGTGGTAAGTCCAGGGAGCTCTAGACAATTACAAAAGTACATGACAGTAAATGCAGCACACCGAACACACCAGGCTGTTCTCATTGACTGTTCATGTTTATACCTGCTGAAAGTAATGAGCTATACTTTTTAAGATACCAATGTAATTGTGAGCCAATTTGGAAGTCTTACCTGAGGCGGATGGAGGCGAGTTAGTAGAAAGATCGGCATTGTTCACTTGGGATGGTGGTCGGGGTTGACAGATGGTGAAAGAGCGCAGAACTTTCACAAATTAGACCCAGTCCCAGGGTTTGTATCCATCCATCCAGTTTCTTCTGCTCTGGGGCCGGGTTGCGGTGGCAGCAGGTTAAGCAAGGTGACCCAGGCCACGTTTTCCAGCTCCTCCTGGGGGATCCCGAGGCGTTCCCAGACCAGGATATGTAATCCCTCCACCAAGCTCTTGGACTGCCTAGGGGTCTCCTCCCTGACGTGCCTGGAAAACCTCCAAAGGGAGGCGCCCAGGAGGCCTTTCTATGCGATGAAGCTCCCTCCGGATGTCCAAGCTCCTTACCCTACCTCCATGGCTGAGCCATGCCACCCTTCGGAGGAAACTCATTTTGGCCGCTTGTATCCGCAACCTCATTCTTTCGGTACCGACCCAGCGCTCATGACCATAGGTGAATGATTGCAGCGTAGATCAACTGGCTAATCGAAAGCTTTGCCTTCAGGCTCAGCTCCCTCTTCACCACAACAGTATGTTAACGCCTGCATGACTGCTGATGCTGCACCGATCCATCTGTCAATCTCACGATCCATTTTACCCTCACTCCTGAACAAGACCGTCATGTTGACTGCGGACTTGGGGTTTGCATCAGGTTGAAACAAAATGTTAACGTTGAGTTCAAATGATCTATGTGTTAGAAAGGAAGCAAACAGACGGTAATACAGTCGCTAAAGGGCAACTTGACACAGATGCTTAACAGCTGTTTCCTAATGTATCTGTATGAAATGATATAAGGATTCTTTCCTTGGGTTGACAAGTCATTCCAATCACGATAAATGAGTGATGCAAGAGAGTTTAACGTTCAGAAGAATTGCACTTCGCTTTGAGATTGCAGGGGTGCATCCCTGATATTGTTTTATCCTTCCTTCCCTTAAGCCTGAAACTGACAAATGGTGTGAAAGGAAGGGGAGTGAAGAGGGGGCTTTTTGCTGTTAAGGGACCTGACATAACTGACCTAGAATAAAACATCTATGCTTATTGTCAGAACACTTCGATGGTGAAAAGTTACAGTCTTGTTTTATGTCATACGGCTCTGATAGGGTTAAAGAAGATTATGACTTGTTCTGACATACTGTGTAGATTATGTAGCTGGCTTGGACAATGGCTTCCTGACAACACGACTGTGCTGCAGCGTTTTCCTGCACAAACCACAGTGGACCAAACAGAATGTGAACATGTTCTGAGTTCAGTGCACAAAAAGAAACAAACGCACAACTTCAAGTTTTATACTCGATGCATGATTTTTAATGTTGACTCTTTGTCAGACTCTGTATGTCGCAGCTTACTGGAGCAGCAGTTTGATGGGTGTGGAGGTAAAGCAGAGGCTTCATGACGTAAAAAATGTTTCATCATCTTTTGTAACACAAAGAGAGGCTAATTTATTTTCCGATCCATCTGTTTGTTACACCTTTAACATGGTAGCATGTTAAACCTTCAGTGTCGGTTTTTGCTGAAAATGTTTGATTCTGTTTTTTAAATACTGTGGTAACATTTTATTTTATTTCTGCTCTTAGCAAATGAAGTTCTAACATTTCTTTGTATTTCTATTTAATTTTTATAACTTTTATAGAGCACTTAATTGTTGACATATTTGTCTTGTCAAGGCAGGCTATTTATTAATCTCTGTGAATAAATTATAGACAATAGCACTGAGTAAAATTATGAAAGGCTGGATAACAAATGGTCTCTGTTCTGAGCATTTTTTTATACGTTAATAAGTCTCGTGTTTGTTCAACCACATATTTTGTCATCTTCATCCTTTTTTTATCATTTCTTTATAAACCAAATTAGATTTAACAGGTAAAAATGGTAAAGGATATTATTTTGTTGTGTTACTGTGACTGCCATCAAACCGGCGGAAATGGAATGGAATTTGTTGCAATTCTTGTCCTCTGCTAGAGTTACTGTAACTATGAAATAGGACAAAAGCAAAGACAGAACGACTCTAGTATTTTCCAGGCAGCTGTTACTGGGAACTTTCTGAAAGAGGGGGTATTATGCTGTTTCACATTTTAAGACGTATATATAATGTTACAATGTTGGATGTTCAGACTAAACGTGGTCAAAGCTTCAAATCTGAAGGTAAAAGTATGTTGGAGTAATCCCCAGGCTCCTCAGCTCAGTCTGCAGGCTGCTGTGAACGCCAGGTTTCACACAGTTTTTTTCTACATACTGCACTTTGTGACTTTGTGCAGCCTCAGCAGGCTTCGAGCTAGCCAGTCAGAAGAAAGAGGGCTTGTAGGGGCGGGGTTTCTTAAAGGGACAGAGCTGACTGAGTCGTTTCAGGCGTTTCTTTTAACTGTAGATTATGCTAAGCTACTCCAATCTTCGTATTTCACTCTGTGATATCTTTGTTAGCATTATACCCCCCCTTTAAAGAATAAGGGTTGGGTTTACTCATGGTCAGCAAATCCTGTGAATCCACCAAAGACATCCGTGTGTTTGTCTTGGGTGTCACTTACTAATGACTTACCAATGTTGTCTTTGTCACTCAGGCACCTAGCTCATTGGTGCCAGTTCTAAGTTATAGTCAGTGTAGTTAAGTGTTCACAAATATATACTTTTATGGTGGTCAAAGACTCGTAAGACATTAAGAAAAAAAAGAGAACCTCGTCAGCCGTATCCTCAAATCGTCGATTGGACCATCGTACCAAAATGACATACCAAATGTATCTCCAGTGTCGTACCAAAATGTATCCCACTGTTTAAAAATGGTTCGATGTCGTGTATGAAGCTGCTGTTGGATTTCAAATGATGTCACTGGTAATCCCTACACTGTGGGATTTTGGAGAATCATAAAAGTCATAAATACCGGACTCACACTATATGCAGATGACATTACTCTGTACATTTCTGTTGCAATCAGAAGACACAGAGTCAAATCACAACATAAAGCATTTAACTTAAACAACTAAAAGTCTCCTCATGTTGTTTTCTTACACTTCACAAAAATCACCAGTCACTTAAAATATCACAGAAAAACCTTGCATATGTTGGTGATAGTTGAAGGATTGCAGGCTTCTCCGTAAGTAGAGATACATTTTCATCTACTTCTGTCTCCATCTGCTGTCACTGTACAGAATTGAAGCAAAAATACTCCTGAGGTTGGTGCTGCCATCTTGTGCTGGTGCCATTTTTTGGAGCCAGAGACAGCGCAGTAGATTTAGCCAATTCCGCTAACCAAAACACGCATTTAACTAACTGGAGAAAAAAAACCCTGGCACGTTAGCATATTCAACAGCAGAACAGCTTCTTGTGTCGGTCTGAAGCAGATATTCACGCTTATGGAAAGTTCAATGACTGTCGTGTTAGTTACGTCTCCTCTCACTGTTCCTCCTCTACTCTCCTACTCGGGAACAGAACGCTGCAGGAGCCCCATTTGTCAACAGAGCTGTCAATCATGAGGCCACACCCCTTTTTATAGCATCAAATAACTAATTAAAAGTAAACTTGTCAGAAAAATGAACACTTGGACATAAATCAGCATGATAAGAACTAACTATAATGACAGAAACCATGTTGGAGAAAAATGTATTTTGATTTTATAGTTTCACTCATGTCCCATCTGTTAACATGGAGGAGGCGGGCTTTATGAGCTATACTGCAGCCAGTCAGCAGGGGGTGGTAGAGAGGGTTTGGCTTCAGTTTTAGGGTTCAACATAAAACATACCATATTTAATTTTACACAACATTTTTTTAATGTCATACCGCCACCTGGTGTATTGGAGTGTTTAGTGAATGGCATTACAGTATCAGTAGCTGCTCGCTTTGTGTAAGCCTTAGTTACTGTAACTGAAAGAAGATAAGGAAGTAAAAATCTGTGCATGTTTTTTAATGTTGCAATTGATTGTGTAGTGATTGTCTAAACCAAACAACACACAACTTCCTTAAAACCTCTGCCACTCAAAATTTCCTTCTAAGTAAAATCTTACTTTGGGAAACAAACCAGCGTGCAAGCTTTCACTCCCTGAAAAAATGTTTGCTTAACCGGAGATAATCATTTGCTTTAAGGATTTACACACCAAAGACAACCTTTCTCTCTTCCTGTTAGCTGGATATTTTTGACCATCTTGTGATGAAGAGTGATGCTGTTGAAAGAATAGCTTTGCTCAGAAACTCAACCACAAAAAGGACATTTCATCACCAACAACAGGTCTGCACCACCCACGACAAATCCTATACTCATACACTTGTTTCCAGAGGACGGACGGACGGACGGACAATGGCTCTGCTGGAATTAATCCTCATCTTTGTGCTTCAGATTGAAGGTAATTGCTCTTGTTGTTGTCTTTCTTTCTTTCTTTCTTTCTCTCTTTCCATCCTGCCGTTGTAGCCAGAAAAATTGAAACAGCAATGGACACAAAACACCTTTGACTGAGTGTATATAGTATATAGTGGTTTAGTGCTTGGCACACATACGCTACAAAATATATTAGTAGGGTATACTTACAACTTTACACAGCATCAAGTACAACCTCTCCACATTGTGTTATGACCTGTACAGTCTTTGAATCTTCACCTCACTGTGCAAACAAGGCAGAGGCAACTAACTAAAAGTTACACTGAGATGATGAATTTTAAGTTTAGATTTAAAGACCTCAATGAACATAGACTGTCAGATGTCAGCAGGACGGTTAATCCAGAGGATGCACGCGAAGAAAAGGCCCAGTTGCAAGCTTCCTTCTTCCTTTTTCACTCGAGAGAAAGACAATTAACTCTTAATAAGGTTGCAGGAAGGAAGCTCTCCTGGAGCAGGACTGGAGACATCTGGTCTAGGTCAACTTCTTATATTCAGTCTATGGGACAGAAAGGAGCGGGGCAGGGCTACTGGTGGAAGGGAGGATTAACTTCCCCAGTTACTGTATCATACATACTGATCACACTAAATAAAAAATAGGACAGGATGGACACAGATCGACTCTACTCTACTAGTTAATCATTGTTTTTGGGCTTCTGAATGTGAAATGTTAATCAGAATATTTTTAAAATGTCTCATACAGGCTAGTTATTATCTAGTTATTAGGGACGCACGATATTGGAGTTTTTGCCGATATCCGATATGCCGATATTTTCCAACCCTTTTTGCCGATTGCCGATTTCCATACCGATATATTAGGCACATGTTGTTTTCCACGTAATTGCAGAGAACATCAAGTCTCCCCTTTAGTAGAACTGATATCACGCCTACTCTTATTGTTGTGGCCCACTGGCAGAATTTTATCGGTGGAAAATATCGGCAGAAAAATAAAATCCCTACTAATAATATGTTTGCTCTTTGTTCTCGCTGAGGTTTCTAAAACCTCCTGAACTTTAGTCTTCAATTTTATATTTCTAGCTATTTTAATAGGACTGATAAGTATAGAAAACTAAGCATTACATTAAAACAGGAAGTAGCTTTAGAAAAAAAAGAAAAGAAGAAGTGGAACAACAGGATTATTGTACCATATATCTCAATAGTGTGTAACATCTCATTATTTCAATACCCGAACATGACGTGCAAAAAGTTGCAAGAACTGCGACACAGCCGAGCCCTGTGCTTCGATCTATTTCCTTCACGTCAGAGCTGTTTCCTCCTTTTACACTCAGCAGTTCTTCTGCTCTTGATGGAGAAATATTTCCTGATGATGTATCACAGAAGAATAACAAATAAAAGTCACTCTACATTGAAAAATGAAGTATAATCTGAAACACACCCAAAGTGAAATGTTGCAAGATTCAACTCAAACCATGTGAAGTAATATTCAGTTATTCACATAACAACTTGTGCATATAATTGTACAGATTAATGAAAGTGCACACACAACTAAACAAAGACAGTAACATCACATCTTTTGATTTTTTGGTCCGTCAGATTTTTTTTTTACTAATAATCAAATAACTCTTTTATCTAACCTCGACCACTAGATGGCGCAGGGAGACACATTCCTCCATGTGGCTGCAGATGCAGAAACTAAACTCAGAACTGGATGATCTGTTTTGTTCCTTTTTTGAAGATGAGATGAAATAAATCCTCAGATTAAGTGTTGATCTCCAGAGAGATGCTTTTATGTTTCATGTGTCGTTTCTTACAGAGCTTCTTTTCTTTCCAGTGGGCAGCGGTCAAGAAATAATCCATCGCTTCCACCGACCTGGACAAGATGCCACCCTGCCCTGTGGCACTCAATCATCCAATAGACCTTCCTCATGCTCAAACATTTTATGGCTTTTTAACAGAGAGGCAACAGATTTTTTAATTCAGTCCGGGAATGGAAATGTTAATAAGAGCTCACCCCGAGCTGCCAGGCGGAGTGTGGACACCAACTGCTCTTTGGTCATTAAACGCATCACTGCTGAGGATGTTGGTCTCTACAAGTGTCGGCTGAATAATGATGATAATCATGATAGAACTGTGTCTCTAAATCTTCTGACAAGTGAGTCTCTTATCTATAATTATCACATTTGTGCTTGGGGTCCGTAAGCACACATGTTGCATGGAGTTGAAGGCCTCACTGGGGACAGACTTCAACATGAAGGACCCTCTCAGTTCACAAGCATAGGTGGATTGGATGGCTAAAAGAGGAGCCAATGTGATTGGTCGTTTGTGATTGCAGTTTTATTCCTCAAAAAGTCCCTTTTATACCAACTTACAGTGATTGACGTATCAGTTAGATGATCAATCTTCTTCAAAGGTTTCTTTGGTTCATTTTATTCCTCATTCAGTTTGTTGAAAAGCCACTGAAGGATCCTGATTCCACTTTGGCTGTTTTTACCCAAACACTCATCAGAAAAGATGAAAAGACATTTTTACATTGAACTTTTGCTTGTTTTCTTTCAGTCTCTTTGATTCCGGTAGACGCTGATCCAAGGAGGGGCGATGAAGTCAGGTTAGAGTGCTCTCTGTTGAGATACAGAGGTCTCGCTGCTTGTCAACCGAAGGGCCTCCGCTGGGTGGATGAGACAGGAACTGTTCTTAGTGAAGGTGTGGTAAAGCTTTCCAGACAGAGTGACTGCGTCTCTAATCTGACTGTGAAGCGTCAGAGCAGCGAAGACAGGACATACACCTGCCAGTTTGTTAACAAGGACAATAAAGAGGAGATACAGGCCGCCTACACACCTGTGTTCACAGGTAGGATCACTTATAATCAGTCAGAAAAAGCTGAAAACCCACATTCGACTGAAAACAAAAGTATACATACAAATCCTGTAAATCGATTGTATTCAAGTTATTAGATTGTTTTTTACCACTTTAGTTCAGACTGAACTTCACTGACTTCCGGACAGATTGAGACAAGATTGAGGGCAAACACTGACGATCCTCAGAGGATGAATCCTACTGACCTGCTCATCAGCTGACTTTTCCTCTTGGTTTAAACGTTTGGCTTTTACTAAAATATTTAAACAACCACTTATCAATGGATTATGATGACACCTGGTGGATATTCAGGGTGTGCAGAGGATGAACCATACACCGTATATTAGGGGAGGGGGTGAGGGGTTATTTTGGAGCAGGAGGTGATTTAATATTTCATATTGTACCTGCATATTAACTGATGTGTTTTTGTCTAATACGTCAGCAGAGTGCACAGAGTGGTCTTCTCTGAGCTACGTCATGTGGGCAGTGCGCATAACAGGACTGATCTTAATGATCTTTATCACTGTTGTTGTCATCAGAGACAGAGGTGAGGAAACAAACACCATCATTTGGTACAACTGGTTAATATTAGGGCTGTCAGTCAATTAGAATATTTAATCGTGTTTGATCGCAAATTGATGGCACATTTTTTACCTGTTGTAAATGTACCTTAAAGAGATATTTTTCAAGTTTTGAATCCTCTTATCAACATGGGAATGGACGGATATGCTTCCTTTATGCAAATGTATGTTTATTATTGTTGCAACATTCCAAAGCAATGACAAATACTGTCCAGAATATTCTACAGAATCACCTCAAAGGTGCTGCACGCTCAAGAAACATGCTGAAAGCGTAACACGGCAAACTGAAGCCCAACAAGCAGCAACAGACGGCATGTTGAGCTGAATGTAACATTCCTAAGTAATAAGTCACTGAGTCTGTAGCAGGAGACAAAAATAACATGTTAGTCAAAGTTTGAACACTTAAAGACATTGTTCACTACCTGGGGCTCTCTGCATCAGCTGAGTGCTCGGCCAGCAAGTGGTATTTAAGACTCGACGTCTCCGGTGGTAACTCCGCTCACATCGACAGTAAATAACTTTGGTCTTGTCCAGAGAACCATCGAGCAGGGCTCTGAGGCTGAACATGATCCTTTTCTTTATCCATTCCTGCTCACGGAGGTTTGTTTCTGCTTGCTATCCACAACATTACCGCTGCATCGCTTCCTGAGTTCACAAACTACGGGGCGGGCGGAGGGTCATAATAATAGAACGCACGTGCATAAATGGCGCGTCAAAATAAATATTGGCGTCAAAGTGAATGTGCGTTAACGCGTTATTATCGCATTAACTTTGACAGCCCGCGTTAATAAAGATCATAAACTATTAACTTTACCTTTTTATTGTTTTGTTTCCAGGAAGCTTCAAACCAGTCAAAAAAGACAACGATGTGAGTAACAAACAAACTCATATGAACTGAAAGATTACAAACTGCTGAGACCGTGGACTCTGTAGTTGTTCCTGTAAGTTGTTGTGTCGTGTTTCACAGGTGCAGAAAGCTGTCGCCTATGAGAATGTAGAAGCTCGTCCGGCTGCTGAACGGCACTGATCAGCTTCTGCACCGACTTCACGAGAAAGTCGAACATCATCCGTTGTTTTTACGTGAAACTGATGTTTTATGTTCCGGATACATTCCTCACTCTTTTTAAACTTTACGTTTCTGTCTGTTTAAGGAATGAACTTCAGACTGTGAGAATTAAATATTTGGCAATTATATTTAATTCTGACATTCGTATTTAAATCATCATAGATCCACTTCTCAGCATTTAATCTTTATCTCTTATTTTATTGAATGCACATGTTTGACATGTTTTCTTTCTTCTAATATATGCCATATATTTCTCTGTGCTTTCTCTGTGTCAGAGCTTTATTTAATCTGTCTGCTACATTAATAAAGGAACAAATTAGCACTTATAATGTAAAAAGTAACTCATATTAACATTAGCACTATAGAAAATAAGACTGATCAAACCTGTTTCTACTGCGCGCTACCTGCTCAGCAGAAGACGTAGGTGGGTCACTTGGCAGCTTATATTTTCCCCAGGAGCTGGAGGAGACCAAACGCGAGCTAAAAGAAGAGGTGATGTTGAACAGAAACACGCTGCTGGTCTCCTGAATGTGTAAATAAAGTGGTCGACTTTTTGTTTCGCTGAGTTTGGTGTTAATATGACAGAAGTGTTTTCAGTGTGTGAGACGTTTTTCTGATCATTCTTTGAAGTGATTGTACTGCTGTCATCCTCGTATTGATATCTGTTAAAATAAACATTGTCTTTCATTATGAGTCAGTCTTTAATTGTTTGATAAAAATGTGTTGTAAGTCAAGCGTGAGTATTCATACTGATTGATTGATTGATTCTTTAATGACCACACAGCCAGGCTGATGGAATTTGTTTTCAGTACAGCTCCCTGGTACAGGTTCCAACATTAAACATTAAACATATAACATATAGACAAACACATTTCACGCATAAGGGCCATGCTTAATCCTCAGCGTTCAGAGTTCAGAATGTTTATTGCAGTGGGAATGAAACTGTTTTTGAAGCGGGTTGTTTTGGAGGCAATTGTCCTGTAGCGCCTCCCAGAGGGCAGTAGCTGGAAGACGGAGTGTGCAGGGTGAGTGGGATCAGAGATGATCTTGCGGGCTCTGCGCAGTGTCCGTTTGCGGTGGAGTGATTCAAGGGATGGTAGGGGTAATTTCTTCCGGGAGAGTGTGTCGAGACTGCCGAACCAGACTGTAATGGATGAAGTGAGGATGCTTTCGACGATGGCTGTGAAGAAGCGGAGCAGGAGATGAAACCTTACTCTGAACTTCTTGAGCTGTCGGAGATGGAAAAGTCTTTGCTGGGCTTTTTTATAGATGTGGTCTGTGTTTATTTTCCATTTGAGGTTGTTGCTGATGTAGGTTCCAAGGAATTTGAATGTGTCAGTGATGGAGATGGATTCACCTTTGATGAACACAGGAGTTTTGGGGGATGGCTGGCGTCTTAGGTCGACGATGAGTTCTTTTGTTTTTGATGTGTTGAGTAAGAGGTCATGGTCTGTGCACCAGGTCACTGCTTGGTTGATCTGTGCATGGTATTCAGTTTCTTGGTTGTTGGTGATGAGTCCTATGACGGTTGAATCGTTCGCGTACTTGTACAGGTTGACAGAGCTGTGGTGAGATGTGAGCTGGTTTGTGTATTGAGCTTTCTGTCCATATTTAATGTGGAAATGTGGTGAAATTGATAGTGTAGCATCAGCAATAACAATCTTCATCTATGAATACGTTTGTGAACGTGGCAGGAGCAGGGCGCTAAAGTGTTGAGTCGGCAACACCACCCAGGGGAATTTTGCCCCAGGGGAAGTTTTCTAGCAAGGTCCCGCAAGTCTGTAGGTTACATTTAAAAGACCAATGTGTCATGAGTTATTCTAGTTTGTTTTTCATTTGTATTTTGGGGTTAATATTATTTCCTGTTTTTTCTTGTTGTCATGAGTTCTTATTGTTTAGTTTTGTATTTAGTGTATTCCATGTTCGTGTCATTATTTCGTCTACTTTAGTTCTGCATTTCATGGTTTAGGCTTTTCCTGTTTGACTTTGACACCTTGTCTCTTGTGATATCCACTTCCTGGCTTTGTGCGTTTCCCGCTTGTTTGATTGTGTGCCTTTCACCTGCCCCTTGATTGTCTCACCTGTGTCTGATTGGCCGCACCTTCAGTTTATTTAGTCTCTGTGCTCCCCTGTCTCATTGTCAGTTGGTGATCGCCTTTTGTCCTGTATGTTTCTCAGTGTTTCCAGTGTCCTTGCTTCTCGTGGCTCCTCGTGTTTTTGGATTATTTGTTACCTGTTTTTTTGGACCTCTTTGTTGGATTTATGTTCCCGGGACTCTTGCAGTAAGTTTTTGTTTGTTGCCTTTTTTGTTAATAAATATCATTGTCTGCACCTGGGTCCTTTACCTTTTTATTTTACCCCAACAGTGACAGAACCAACTGACCAAAGATGGACCCAGCAGGTTGGAAAATTCTGATTTCTTTTCAAAGATGAAATATTTTCAGAACATTTTTAGAGAGGTGAGAGGAGATTTTGATCTCAAGCAGTCTCCCTGAAACATATGTCAGCTACTAAATGCATATAAAGAAACTAATGTAAATAAACTAAATACATACAGATAAAGTCATGCAAATAAACACGCTCATGCAAATAAAGAAACTAATGCAAATAACCTATAACAGGGTCCAGTGCCCCTGTAACACCGGACCCCCCTGTGCCCATACTTTTATCGGTCCTGATTCCCGTCCTGGCAGAAGTGAGCCAGGGCTCCATTGTTTACACCAGGTATCAGCTGATTCGACTCCGACACAGCGGCGTTACCGGCGAGAGACCTGAAATCCCCAAGGAGCTACAAATTAAAAAAAAACAATTTTAAGGATGAAATGAAATCACGCCACAAAACATGTTCATCCATCTATGAGCCGTTTCAATCAGTCAATCCATTTTTGGCTGACCACCGGGGTCAGCCCTACACATGGGTCTGTATGTGACTGACTGACATCGCAATGGCGGATCATGGAGCTGATATTGGACCTCCACTGACGCGAATCTGTGTCCGAAACCGCATACTAACGTACTGCCTACTACATACTCAAACAGTATGTACTGCATACTGCCTACAAACCTGACTATGAGGATGCAGGTGGCATCATACTCAGAGCCGGCTTCTCCGTATCACGTGACTTAATCGTTTACGTATGCCCGGTCTGATCTCCGGTCCATCTCCGCCATAGTAGAAGCTGAATAGCCGCAATACATTTTGGGGCGGTTGAGTACAACCAGTGAGCTCCCGTCCCATACTCAAACAACCGGGCCGATCTAGTATACATCCGGGCATTTCTCGCATACACAAAATTCCATACTATGAGATGGGACGCATGACATACTCAATTTTACGTCACGGTTAGTCTGATTAGTATGATAGTATGTGGTTTCGGACACACCGTCTGTCTATACGGCTCTGGATACTTTGTTTGGGGAGAAGGCGGGGTTGCTCCCCTGCTGCTCCTCCGCTGTCTTCACCTACGTCTGCAGCACGCACCTGCTTTCAAACACTCAAAAGGACAGTCGTTGTAACACACTGATAGGGTCAGGAGCTCGGAGTAGAGCCGCTTCTCCTTCGTGTCGAAAGGAGCCAGTTGAGGTGGTTCTGGCATCTGGTGAGGATGCCTCCTGGGCGCCTCCCTTTGGAGGTTTTCCGGGCACGTCCAACTGGGAGGAGACCCCGGGGTAGACCCAGAGCTCACTGGAGGGATTATATATCCCGTTTGGCCTGGGAACGCCTCGGAATCCCCCATGTAGAGGCCAGCTCTTTGTGGCAGATAGTTTATTAGTTTATTGTATAGTCACATACGGGGATGCTAGTCCCGTGGTGGTGGTGGTGGTGGTACGTCAGCACCCGGTAGTGGTGAAATCAGCTGTTCACTTGGCGGGTATGGGATTTTTGAACTAAGAGAGGGTGAACGGGGAAGTCCCACTTTTTGCTGACCGCTTTGATTTACCGTATATTGAAATCACTACCTTTCCCCCTGTAAGAGCTTTGTTTTCAAAGAGCAATAAATCTACAGACGCAGAATTTTGGATCAGTATTTATTTACGGATTATCAGCCAGCGCGTCGGGCAAGGTGTTTTATTTTCCCGATTTAGCCTCTCGGCGACTAAGTAGGTTCTGGATAGTCGCCTACACCCCAGGAGGAGCTGGAAAATGTTGCTGGGGAGAGGGACGCCTGGGTCACCTTGCTGAGTAGGCTGCCACCGCGACCCGGCCTGGGATAAGCGGTAGATAATGGATGGATGGATATAAACAGACACCGCCAATTTGATGCTCTTTTATCTCATCACGATATTACCCACGGGCTGCCCTCACACTGAGGGCCGCTGGTTGAGCCGAGGAGCGGTGCTCAAACGCTTCTTTCAATTATGCACGGACATCGCTCAATTCATGGCACAGAGAAGACAGCGAGTGGCAGAGTAAGATAAGCCAGACAGGGTTACAGGTCTTGCTTTTTCAGTGGACATTACAGAACATTTGTATGTGATGAATGTTATCATGCAGGGCAGCAACAAACTTGTCACAGAGTAATACGACAGCGCTCGTGCTTCCCTAATGAACTTGGCTCTGTGGCAGACGCAGCTGCCCCAGCACAACCCAGTCCACTTTCCCCGTCTAAAAATCTCTACCTGTGGATCACGAAAGTATGGACACGTACAAGAACACACTGTTGGGACTCACAGGCGAGTTTAAAAGTCGATTTACTGTCTTCACTCAGCTGGAGAGGGATTACGCACGTGAGAGAGGAACTCCTGATGGAGCTGATCAAACTGCAGTGTAGCGCTAAGGGATGAATCTACGTCTGATCGTTTGACGTTACTTTATCAAAGACAGCATTTTCATCAAAGGGAGTCTGTATGTTTGGGACAACATATGTATGCGAGCAGGTGTTAACGTGAGGGATGAAGTCCAAACCGCACGGACATCTGAGGGACAACATGAAACTCGCCACTGCTCACAAACCTGATTGGCAAAAATCGTCCCTCTCTCTCTCCCTCTCTCTCCCTCTCTCGTCACTGGATCCCACATGCCCTGATCCAGGGCAGCTGGTTTAACCCTGGTTTATCAGGTCGGACTTTCTGGACAATGTGTGGCTGTTTTATAGCCTAAACCAGCAACAGTTAAAATGAATGATGAATGAATCACAATGAGATTTAAACACTAAATGTATTGTTGTTTAGACACTTTACACTTCCCTCTACTGTACTGTTGTACAGTATTATTATGTACTTTTATCATTAACCTACATTCTTTCAAATGTGTCGTTAGTGAATGACAAAGACATTCACATTTGAAATGAATCTTTGTTAATATGTTGCAAGGATCGCCTGTTGCCTTCTTACAGTTTTTGTTGTTGATGCAACAACATGACGTGCTCACTGATTGGTACAAGTATCTGTTGGCTCTTATTGATTGATTTCAAATAATAAAACTGCAGTAGCCGATATATCTGTGTGTTACGACATCATGATGTCGGCAAAAATAGTCCGGCCCTTTAAAGGTCCCTGGTTTAGGAGGAACATGAGCGATGAAAGGCTTGCGTCAGGCTGGGTGGTGGGTTGGTCTGTTTCTCAAGTTATTCTCAGACTTATTCAGCCACAAAGAGGAAACTGCACCGTATCCTGCACATGCAGACCTACACTTGTATAAAGTCTCACTTTACACAGAATGGCTCTACTGGAATTAATCATCGTTGTTGTGCTTCTGTTTGAAGGTAAATCTGATTTCTTTTTTACATTTTAATCAGAACTTTGCAGAAATGTGATATTTTCATGTTTGATCTATTTCCTTCACGTCAGAGTTGTTTCCTCCTTTTACATTCAGCAGTTCTTCTGCTCTCGACGGAGAAATATTTCCTGATGATGTATCACAGAAGAATAACAAATAAAAGTCACGGTACATTATCTTTTAAAACATGCAAAGACTTTTTATTGTTGTATAAAGTAGTGACTTAGTCTCAAATCTTACCAAACTACGTATGTCTTACTTTTACACTTTGCAACAAAGACCATGAAGTCCAGATATCCTGTATCTTCTTGCTTTCATAAAATGTGACACATTTTTATGCAATATTAGAATAAAAGGTTTATTTTAAATTTCTTCAAAAACAATATTTATATAAGTTTTTGTATCTTGTCCACTTTTGTCTCAGGATCTGCAGAGGATAAATTTGGAAGAGATGGCAGCCATCTTGTTTTTAACTGATCATTGTATTGTGGTTTTGTACGAGATGGAACAAAGAGTCTGAAATGAGGACAGCAGGACAGAATGTGGCTGCAGATGCAGAAACTAAACTCAGAACTGGATGATGTTTTCTGTTCCTCATTTCAGAATGAGATGAAATAAATCCTCAGATTAAGTGTTGATCTCCAGAGAGATGCTTTTATGTTTCATGTGTCGTTTCTTACAGAGCTTCTTTTCTTTCCAGTGGGCAGCGGTCAAGAAAGGATTCATCGCTTCCACCGACCTGGACAAGATGCCACCCTGCCCTGTGGCACTCAATCATCCAATATATCTTCCTCATGCTCAAACATTTCATGGCTTTATAACAGAGAGGCAGGAGAGACTTTAACTGTTGCCATAAATAGAAATGTTGTTGAGAGCTCACCCCGAGCTGCCAGGCTGAGTGTGGACACCAACTGCTCTTTGGTCATTAAACGCATCACTGCTGAGGATGTTGGCCGCTACACGTGTCGGCTGAATAATGATGTTAATCATGATAGAACTGTGTCTCTAAATCTTCTGACAAGTGAGTCTCTTATCTATTATTATCACATTTGTGCTTGGGGTCCGTAAGCACACATGTTGCATGGAGTTGAAGGCCTCACTGGGGACAGACTTCAACATGAAGGACCCTCTCAGTTCACAAGCATAGGTGGATTGGATGGCTAAAAGAGGAGCCAATGTGATTGGTCGTTTGTGATTGCAGTTTTATTCCTCAAAAAGTCCCTTTTATACCAACTTACAGTGATTGACGTATCAGTTAGATGATCAATCTTCTTCAAAGGTTTCTTTGGTTCATTTTATTCCTCATTCAGTTTGTTGAAAAGCCACTGAAGGATCCTGATTCCACTTTGGCTGTTTTTACCCAAACACTCATCAGAAAAGATGAAAAGACATTTTTACATTGAACTTTTGCTTGTTTTCTTTCAGTCTCTTTGATTCCGGCCGACGCTGATCCAAGGAGGGGCGATGAAGTCACGTTAGAGTGCTCTCTGTTGAGATACACACGTCTCCCTGCTTGTCAACAGAACGGCCTCCGCTGGGTGGATGAGACAGGAACTGTTCTTAGTGAAGGTGTGGTAAAGCTTTCCAGACAGGCTGACTGCGTCTCTAATCTGACTGTGAAGCGTCAGAGCGGCAACGACAGGACGTACACCTGCCAGTTTGTTAACAAGGACAATAAAGAGGAGATACAGGCCGCCTACACACCTGTGTTCACAGGTAGGATCACTTATAATCAGTCAGAAAAAGCTGAAAACCCACACTTGACTGAAAACAAAAGTATACATACAAATCCTGTAAATCGATTGTATTCGAGTTATTAGATTATGTTTTTTTAATAAAAAAAGTAGACGGCATATTATTAACTCTTTCCTCTGAACACAGATCCCCCGTCTGATCCGGATCCTCGTCCTGACCCTGATCCTACTGATCCAACCTTCATCAACGTCGGTGCGGTGGTTGGGGTGGTTTCAGGAAATCACCAGAATATATTTAGATCGTCCTTTATCTGGAAACACAAACTAGCTGACAGGATGATGTTGTTTTTAGCCATGCTGATGACATAGCTCTAAGCCTGTCTGTCTGACTGTCTGTCTGTCACCACTTTAGTCCAGACTGAACTTCACTGACTACTGGACAGATTAAGACAAAACAACCACTTATCAATGGATTATGATGACACCTGGTGGATATTCAGGGTGTGCAGAGGATGAACCATACACCGTATATTAGGGGAGGGGGTTAGGGTTTTTATTTTAACAAGAAGTCGGATACAAATTGCTGCCATTCTTTCTTGGTTGACAGGAAGCTGTGAAAGCGACTTGTCAATCACAGGTAGCCACGCCCTTAAATATATGACCTGCTTTATCATCTCTATGTGATTAGAAAATGGACGTATTGAAGAAGACTTTTAAGGAGCGAATAGAAACAAAGGAAATGACTGTCCAGCTTACTGTAAAAAATCCTGGGTGTGGAGGATTTGTATTTATTATCAGAGCGCTTCGGATGTCTGTTGACCGCCTCTCAGTGAGCTGGACAGTCATCTCCTTTGTTTCTATTCATTACCTGCCCTATCCTTGAAGTACACCTGTTTTTTTTTGATCCAGTGCAGCGCTCCCTTTATTTTATTTATTCACCTTTAAGAAGCGATCGAGAACATAAACTCGTAATAAATCAAGTGAGAAATTGGCTCATTTTCTCATTGACTTCTATATAATCTGACTTGTTTTTGCAGCCTGTGGAGTTTTATATAAAATAGGAAGCAGGCCATCAGAACCCACGTTGAAGCGCTAACTGAGCGATACAAGGCCGGTGTTTGATACGACTCTTATGTTGCTCTGCAGGTGATTTAATATTGTACCTGCGTATTAATTTATGTTGTTTTCTAATACATCTTCAACAGAGTCCACAGAGTGGTCTTCTCTGAGCTACGTCATGTTGGCTCTGCGTATAACAGCACTGATCTTAATGATCGTTTGCACTGCTGTTGTCATCAGACACAGAGGTGAGGAAACAAACACCATCATTTGGTACAACTGGTTAATATAGATCATATGTAGATCATTAACTTTTTATTCTTTTGTTTCCAGGGAGCTTCAAACCAATCAATAAAGACAACGATGTGAGTAACAAACAAACTCGTATGATTGGTAAAATGTAACTTTACTTTTCGACTTAGTTTTTACTGCTGAGACTGTGGACTCTGTAGATGGTTCAGTAATTTGTTGTGTCGTGTTTCACAGGTGCAGAATGATGTCATCGAAGTCACCTATGAAAACGTAGAAGCTCGTCCAGCTGCTGAACGGCACTGATCAGCTTCTGCACCGACTTCAGGAGAAAGTCGAACATCATCCGTTGTTTTTAACTGATGTTTTATGTTCCGGATACATTCCTCGCTCTTTTTAAACTTTACTTTTCTGACTGTTTTAAGGAATGTTGTCACCTTCTTAATCCGTCTGCTACATTAATAAAGGAACAAATTAGCACTTGTAATGTAAATAGTCACCCTTATTAACATTAGCACTATAGGAAATAAGACAAATTCCCTTTTCAGCTTTTTCTCGCTAATAATTTAAAATTTATGGCACATTAACTGCATAGTTCAGTGTCATCAAACCTGTTTCCACTGTGCGCTACCTGCTCAGCAGAAGACGTAGGTGGGTCACTTGGCAGCTTATATTTTCCCCAGGAGCTGGAGGAGACCAAACGCGAGCTAAAAGAAGAGGTGATGTTGAACAGAAACACGCTGCTGGTCTCCTGAATGTGTAAATAAAGTGGTCGACTCTTTGTTTCGTTGAGTTTGGTGTTAATATGACAGAAGTGTTTTCAGTGTGTGAGACGTTTGTCTGATCAGTTTAGCGTCAAATTCTTTGAAGTGATTGTACTGGGGGCGCTGGTTTAGCTCAGTTGGTGCATGTCAACCCCCACTCTGCCCACATTTCCTGTCTCACTTCATCTGTCCTGTCTAAAAGCTCAAAAAATAATCTTAGCATTAGCTATAACTAGCATTTTATTAGCTGTGAAAACGTTAGCTAACTCATTCAATTAGTAACTCACAAATATTCCTTAGCTGGAGACCTGAGCTGCTTTTAACACGATGACTGAATCTTTCAACAATCTTCTTTTACATAATTATACTAATCAGTCCCTCCAGGAAGTTGCATTGTTGCATTCCTGCAACTTCCTGCAATTCAACCAATTGCTGCAACTTTTTCTCGACCTTTAAATTTTGGTCAATTACAAAAACATTTCTAAAAATTATTATTTTTTGGGCTTACTAGGTAAGAATGTTGAGAAAATAGCAACAAATAATGATTAAAAAAAGTTGATACTTTTACCTCAGGATTATTAGAGTGTTATGAGTGACAGCTACTTTCTTGGGGGGACAGTAACCACGACAACAGCCCACGGAATAGCTCGCCCCATTTGTTTAAACCTTGGTGTATTACATATCATTTTAAATTTAAATTTAAATAACGTGTAGATTCTCCTTCACACATATGGATAGCATTGAATGTGTAAGCGCAGTGCGACCTGAGCATTTCATGGCTATTTACTTTAGTTTCATTCAGTTTTTACACATTTTATTCGGCATTTTGATAGAAAAACGACCGGACAGAAGACAAACAGCTCGCTCAGTCAATAGATGGCTTTATTGGAGTGTTTGTCCCAGTCACTCAAAGTGGATGTGAAATGTGTTGCACAGAAAAATAGCCTCAAAAATCTCATATTGCTTTAAAACTTTTCAAATAAGCTGCTGCGAAATCGTTCGGCAGCGACAATCACAGAAAATGCCCCCAAAATCCAACTGACCAGCTACAATATATTCATCCTCCATCTGTCATGAACCGGGGACCAAAAGGAAGGACTCAACAGCAAACTCAAAACCAGTGGACAGATTTCAGAATGGTTTAATGCCAGGCAAGGTTCGGTACACAAAAAGCAGGCAGAATCAAGCAGAGGTATCCAAAAAACATGAGGCGAAAAGGCAAAACAGGGTCCAAATCAGAGGTCAAAAAACGAGAGTTGGGAACAAAATGCTGGAACGTGACACAAGGGTACAAACGAACTGGCAACGAGACAGGGGAAGACAGGGGGGGTAAAATACATGAGGTAATGAGGGTGATGAGACACAGCTGGGGAGAGCACAATCAGGAGCAGGTGAGCACACGGCGGGGGAGGGGCAGGACACGGACCTGAAACAGAGACAGAGGTGAGTGATTTCAAAATAAAACAGGAAATACCAGATATGACACAGGAAGAAAAAATAAAAGAAAACTTAACCTAACGGGCAGACATGACACCATCTCTGCTGCCTCTTTGAAAAGAAGAAAGGGAATGAGGGGGGAAATGTACAAACTATTAAGTTTGTGTCACAGTCATATTCATAGTTTCACACTTATTGATATCCTGAGGTAAAACTTTTTATAATTACAGCTTCACCTTCCTCTAACTATCGCCTGCTGCTGTCACTGAGACACAGAGGCATCACACAACATTAGCACCATCTTGTGGGTGTTTTGGCAACAAACTTTCATCAAAGTATTTACAACATATTTTATTCCTCAATAAAAACAGAAATATAAACTGCATGGAGTTGCTATTTACTTCCCTCAGTACATGTCATTTCTGAGCTATGTGGTCTGTAATCAGTCTAACCATCTGGTGGGCTGCTGAAGAGTGACGTAAAGTTTTTAAGAAATTGAAAGTTAAATGTTCTTAAAAATTATTTCACTCTTCAGTAAAAAGGGTGTGCATGATTGTGTTTACGTTAATTATTTTGGGGCATTATTTTATGTGTGGTTTTTATGTTCTAAATAGGGATGCACAATATTGGATTTTTTGCCGATATGCTGATATTTTGAGATACCGATATATTAGGCACATGTTTTTTTCCAGCTAATTGCAGAGAACATGGAGTCTCCCCTGTAGAGGAATTGATATCATGCCTATTCTTATTGTAGTGGCCAAAAACTGCCATACAGCAGACATCTTGCACCCTTCTTCACGCTTAACAGAAGAGGTGTTGTACAAAAGGTCACGTGCCTGATCACGCACATTTCTGAGCGCACCTGAATGCAGCATCCCCCCAAAACAAGGCAGTGAGGGAGACATGGCCGGACTTGTTTACTGCACCAACTACGGAGACATCATTGGACTCTTTTAATTGTGTTTGCGTCCATGAATATGTAAGTTAGTTTTGCACTGATGTTCATGTTACTCTCTGTTAGCGTCGGCTTTGGCTGCGAGTGTATTTTCGGCATGTTTGATGTTGTTAAGTCGGTAAAATGACGAGAATGTGAGCTAACTGTTAGCTAGTTAAGAGTTGAGAAAGTTGTTTAACTTCTATTCATTGGCTGTTTGTGTTTGGCAGCTGTGGACTTGGACTGGAGTCGACTCGAGTCACTGTTTTGATGACTTGCGACTTGACTTGAAAAAAAGTCAATGACTTGAGACTCGACTTGACTTGAGGCATGATGACTCGGATGACTTGAGTGTGTTCATAAGTTTGAGTGTTAGCTGTTAAATATAAAATGATATAATTCAAAGTTTCTGTCTAACTATCAAGTATGCAGCGCTAACTGGGAATCATGATTGGACGACTCAAAAAGCTCCCCGGTATGTGATTTGTCATGATTGGGTGGCTGGCTGTCAGTCAAACTCCTCACTATGGCAACACGCAACATCAAAGCCCCCAAAGAGAATCCTCATCAGTCGAACTTGTTACGGTCTCAGAGCAGACCATCATCACGGCTGCGTCTGTGCCAAGATAACACAGATACAATTCACTGTCATACTGTTAGGTAGGTTATATAAATTGGCCAATAATATAATTATTAGACAGGCTGTTAACACCTTGTGTTTTCTCTTTATAAAGACCGGATACTACAGGTAAGAGTGCTGGATGTTGGGAGGAAAAAAAGTGACTTGACTTGCCCCAGAAAAAATAACTCTAGACTTGCTTGAGACTTGGACCAAATGACTTGAGACTTACTTGGGACTTGAGCAAAGATGACTTGGTCACAACACTGGTGTTTGGAAACAGTCCAGTTTCAGTCAAGTTGTGGAAGTAGCTCTGTTGATGGAGCCAAATGACAGACTAAACACACAAACACATACTTATCTGTTGCTAGCCTTTACTTCTTCGCCGCTTGCAGAACTGTTGTATAAAAGTAATATCACACTCGAGGCCGTGCTGTTGTCCTGAATATCAGCCTCCCACAGGAAGCATAAGACAGGGAGGGAACTCTTCACTTCCTTTCAAAGACCCAACATGAATCCACCACGAGCGAGAAAAACTTCCTTTAACAGGCAGAAACATCGAGCAGAACCGGACTCACCTGCCTCGACTGCATGAGAAAGAGGGATAGAGGCAGAGAGAGAGAGATGCATCTATCTGTGTCTGTGCTCTTCAAACCTAAAATATGACAAAGATTAACACATAGAAAAAGCACACAGTTACTTTCTGACTGACTCTGAGTCAGTGTGATGATATCAGAGAGCAGTCTGTTGAACTCTCACTTAGCAGCAAGAAAAACACACAGAGACAAAAGTGAAGCAAAGCAATGAACATCAATAAATCATATTTCATCAAATCCCAAATACTCACTGTCACCACTTTAGTCCACTACTGGACAGATTTAGGATAGATACAAGACAAGATTTAGGGCAAACGTTGATGATCCCCAGAGGATGAATCCTACTGACCTGCTTAACAGCTGACTTTTCTTCTTGTTCCAAAAGCAGGTTTAAACTTTTGGCTTTAACTAAAATATATAAACAAGCATTTATCAATGGATTAGGATGACATTTGTGATATTCAGGGTGTCCAGAGGATTAACCATACACTGTAAATAAGGAGTGAATATAGCCACCGTGACGTGACTCGTTGGTTTGTTAACCAGCTTCTTGGCGCCTCACGTTTTGCATTCCGGCGGTAGCCATCTTGTTGTGTTTTTTGGGAGCTGGAGGAGACCATATTTTGACGTGAAGTCGGATACAAATTCCTACCTGTCTTTTTTTGCTTGACAGGAAGCTGTGAAATCTTTATTACTATAATTTGGATGACGAAATGGACTTACTGAAGAAGACTTTAAGTAGCGAATGAGAACATAAACTCATTAGACACACGTTTGTTGCTGCTATAAATCAAGTGAGAAATAGGCTCATTTTCTCATAGACTTCTATATAATCTTCTTCTTCTTCTGTATCAACTTCTTTTTACAACCAGTGGAGTCGCCCCCTGCTGGCCGTTAGAAAGAATGTACATTAAAGGCACTTGAGCATTGGCTTCAGGAGGTTACATCATCTTTGTATATAGTCTATGGCAGTGGTTCCCAAACTTTTTGTGCCCAAGGCACACCAAAGGACAAGTAAAAATCTCAAGGCACACCTATTGTGCAAATAGCCCTTATAACACGTGTTATCACTCATATCATGTATAATATCTGTAAATGTGCATAATTATTTACTAATGTCAAATAAAATGTGACAAAGACAACTATATTACTCATGAAATATTTATTAACGAAATATTTCAAAAATGAATTTGAAACTTTATCAAATTAGGCTTCATCAAAGCAGCAACTCACTCATTCAAACCAGACAGGTCACAAAATTAAAAATGAGGCAAAGGAAACTCGGCAGAAATTCAGCACAGAGAACTGTCAATGCAAGGAAGCTGCACTGTCCATGGTTCTGAACTACAAAATATAAATGTAACATTTCAGCAATCAGCATTGAAACATGTGCTATTGTAAATATTTTTGCCTACTTACAAATGAGTGAGATACATGTGCCTGTCGGGGCGCGCAGATTTTTTTAATCCTTGGTGGCACTGAGGAGAGGGCCACTCGCAAGTCCTGTTCAACAGAGAGCCGTGACCTCCTGTTGTTCTTCATGTAAACCAGCGTAGAGAACACCAACTCACACAGGTAGGTAGTGGGGAAAAGAAGAAGTTGCTCAATTGCGTGGTGGGAGATGCTTGGGTACTCTGATGCAGAAGCCAACCAAAACTGATCCAGTGGGAGCTCACTAAATTTGAGTTTCAGTGTGCGGTCCACACGGAGCGTTGCGCACTCCTCTCTCTCTTTCATAGTGAGCTTTTCTGTTGAGGATTCCTGGTTGAATGGGTCTCGGATCCAGTCATAGTCCTCGATGTCAGCCACACATGGAAAATAGCGCTCAAACCTCTCGTTTAAGGTCTGAAGGTGTTCGGCATATATAGCGCGCTCCCTCGCTGCCTGTGGCGCAGCTGATGCCAGCGGGAACATGTCCATGCAGCCGCACAAGAAAGCGCTTCATTTTCCCTCTTTTTTTAATGTTGTCCTTCAGCCTTTGATGTGTCACAGTCTTATAATTCCCACTTGCGCAACTGCGTTAACAGCGAAATATGGGGTTCACTGAGGATTTTTTTTTAAATAATTGTTTTTAGGTATAGAGTTTGCCTCTGTATTATGAAATGAGCGCATATAAAGTACTGATATAGTAAATTAAAAATATATTTTTTTTTGTGTAGTTGTATATTGCAATAATAACGTATGATTGTCACAAAATCCCACGGCACACCAGTGTGCCGCGGCACACCGTTTGGGAACCACTGGTCTGTGGGATAGTGACTCTGAAGTTCCCTTTTTCTCTCACGCTGTCCAGTTTTTATAAACTATTACTTCTCTGTACTTCATGTTTCCAGTGAATATGCGCCCACAGAAAGTGCGTCCTGACAGAGTGTCTGAAGTCGCTGTAAGTCTCGTCTTCATGCTTTTGGTTTCTTACCAAACATGTCTCTTCCTCTTTAGATTACTGCGACATGACTTAATGGAAATTGCAACATTTTCCATAACTCTGTGCTGTGAGCAACATAGATCACTCTCATATCATGTAATCAGTGATACTATTCATAGATACAGAGTTAAAACAGCAAAAATTAGGCAAACTTAACTCTGAAAAATTAAAACCACTTGTTCACAGATTATCGTTTTATGCCTTGTTTAATATTTCTAAAATATTTCTGCCTGGACTCAACTTAAAAAAAACAAAAATGCACATTTGATGGTTGTGGATTTTAGAAAGACAGCAGCCACGCCCGCCCCCATCACCATCACCGACTCCACTGTTTCCACTATGGAGTCTTTCTGCTTCCTGGGGACCATCATCAGCCAGGACCTCAAGTGGGAGCTGAACATCGGCTCCTTCATCAAAAGGGACAGCAGAGGATGTACCATGTGCCAAAGTCACTGATGGTGCACTTCTACACCGCCATCGTTGAGTCCATCCTCACCTGCTCCATCACCGTCTGGTACGCTGCTGCTACTGCCAAGGACAAGCGCAGGCTGCAGCGTATCATCCGCTCTGCATAGAGGGTGATTGGCTGCAATCTGCCATCTCTCGAGAACCTGTACACCTCCAGGACCCTGAGGTGTGAAGGTAAGGTCGAGGTCGACCCCTCTCACCGCGGTCACAGTCTCTTTGAGACCCTCCCCTCTGGCAAGAGGCTGCGCTCCATCAGGACCAAAACCTCCCGACACAGGAACAGTTTCTTCTCCTCTGCTGCCAGCCTCATCAACAAGGCCCCGACCCCCCTCCACCCCCCCACGTGATTCTCATCCAGCCCCTCAGTCACTCAACACTTAACGAGTGTTAAGTCTCAAATTCAGACTGTGTTACATTAACATTATTTTTAACTTTATACTGTAAGCTCTTTGCACTCACTAATATCCTGCACACCTGTACAGTTTTTAATCTCACCTGTTGTACATATTTTGTATTATACGTAATATTGCTTTTTATATTTTTATTCTTACTGCCTATTTTTTATCTTATTTATTCCAGTTCTGTGTTCATCTTTCTGCACCAAAACCATCAAAACAGATTCCTTGTATGTGTGAACCTACTTGGCAATAAACCTGATTCTGACTCTGATTCATTTATCCAGCTTAACAAAGAAATCACATTTCAGTTTTCAACTTCTTGACATTTAGAGATACAAGGTTTTAACCGGAGAATATTTTGCATCCTGCGTGGAAAAGACGAGGATGGCTGCATCCTTTGAAGGACGCGGGGTAAAGAGGATGAGTCATTCACAGCCTGTCTAGACGCTAAAGCAGTACTGACATGGGACGTGTGGTCTACGGAGGATTTCCTGTTTGTGTCACCAGCTGGCCTGAGCCTTGCATCACTAAACGCCGCTTCTGTCCCCTAGCAACAGGTAGCTAGCTGGCTAACTCGCTAACATAACCAACCTCACGTAAGTGAACCTATTATTTAAAGATAACTTGTTTCAAGGCCCCTTTTTTTTTTTAACATTTGCATCTTTGGCTCTTGGATTGAGTTGAAACCAAAAGCTTTTACATTTAAAGTGTGTTCCTCGGCCGTTTAAGAGTCCACCATCTCGATTCTTCGACACGCTGCTGTGACGCAGTCGACCTTTAAATACGGCCTTCGAAGGATGTAGCCCTTAAACTGGGACACAGCTTCTGCATGTTTTAATGAAAAATAATCACTTCCTGGATCATCTGTAAAAGATAGTCTGTGTCTAAATGTACGTTTAAAACCTGGCATTAGTTCTATTAAAGTCCTTCAGTTTGAGAAGTTTATCGTACAAGGAAGTGAAATGTATTTCTGTGTAATCTGTTTTCTGACACATCTGCATTTTGTGCAACATGTTTTTTAGTGGGCGGTGTGTGAAGTCACTTCAGGAGGAACACAGGCGCTGTGAGGCTTGCGTCAGGCTGGGTGGTGGGTTGGTCTGTTTCTCAAGTTATTCTCACATTAATTCAGCCACAAAGAGGAAACTGCCCCGTATCCTGCACATGCAGACCTACACTTGTATAAAGTCTCACTCAACGTCCGCCTGCTGACAGAGGATGGACACAGAATGGCTCTACTGGAATTAATCATCGTTGTTGTGCTTCTGTTTGAAGGTAAATCTGATTTCTTTTTTACATTTTAATCAGAACTTTACAGAAATGTGATATTTTCACGTTTCATTCAGGCTAGTTATAATGTAATGACACGTTTGCTCTTTGTGCTCTCGAGGTTTCTAAAACCTGCTGAGCTTTAATTTTAGTCTTCAGTTTAACTTTTTCGAGCTTTTTGTGTTCAGTAGGACTTGATGGGTATAAAAGCTAAACATTATTTTTTAAACAGGAAGTTGTTTTAGAAAAAATATGTAGAATATAAGCATTGAGTTATTTCACTGTAAAACACAGTAAAGCCACCGGTGTGTAACAACTCATTATTTCAATGCCCGAACATTAGCAAAAAGTTACAAGAACCGCGACACAGCCGAGACTTGTGATTTGATCTATTTCCTTCACGTCAGAGTTGTTTCCTCCTTTTACATTCAGCAGTTCTTCTGCTCTCGACGGAGAAATATTTCCTGATGATGTATCACAGAAGAATAACAAATAAAAGTCACGGTACATTATCTTTTAAAACATGCAAAGACTTTTTATTGTTGTATAAAGTAGTGACTTAGTCTCAAATCTTACCAAACTACGTATGTCTTACTTTTACACTTTGCAACAAAGACCATGAAGTCCAAATATCCTGTATCTTCGTGCTTTCATAAAATGTGACACATTTTTATGCAATATTAGAATAAAAGGTTTATTTTAAATTTCTGACACAAGTTTCAAAAACAATATTTATATAAGTTTTTGTATCTTGTCCACTTTTGTCTCAGGATCTGCAGAGGATAAATTTGGAAGAGATGGCAGCCATCTTGTTTTTAACTGATCATTGTATTGTGGTTTTGTACGAGATGGAACAAAGAGTCTGAAATGAGGACAGCAGGACAGAATGTGGCTGCAGATGCAGAAACTAAACTCAGAACTGGATGATGTTTTCTGTTCCTCATTTCAGAATGAGATGAAATAAATCCTCAGATTAAGTGTTGATCTCCAGAGAGATGCTTTTATGTTTCATGTGTCGTTTCTTACAGAGCTTCTTTTCTTTCCAGTGGGCAGCGGTCAAGAAAGGATTCATCGCTTCCACCGACCTGGACAAGATGCCACCCTGCCCTGTGGCACTCATTCATCCAATAGACCTTCCTCATGCTCAAACATTGAATGGCTTTATAACGGAGCTGAAACAGGGACTTTAACTGTGGCCAGAAATAGAAATGTTGTTGAGAGGTCACCCCGAGCTGCCAGGCTGAGTGTGGACGCTGACTGCTCTTTGGTCATTAAACACATCACTGCTGAGGATGTTGGTCTCTACACGTGTCGGCAGGGTGATAATTATGATCATATAGTGGTGTCTCTAAATCTTCTGACAAGTGAGTCTCTTATCTATAATTATCACATTTGTGCTTGGGGTCCGTAAGCACACATGTTGCATGGAGTTGAAGGCCTCACTGGGGACAGACTTCAACATGAAGGACCCTCTCAGTTCACAAGCATAGGTGGATTGGATGGCTAAAAGAGGAGCCAATGTGATTGGTCGTTTGTGATTGCAGTTTTATTCCTCAAAAAGTCCCTTTTATACCAACTTACAGTGATTGACGTATCAGTTAGATGATCAATCTTCTTCAAAGATTTCTTTGGTTCATTTTATTCCTCATTCAGTTTGTTGAAAAGCCACTGAAGGATCCTGATTCCACTTTGGCTGTTTTTACCCAAACACTCATCAGAAAAGATGAAAAGACATTTTTACATTGAACTTTTGCTTGTTTTCTTTCAGTCTCTTTGTTTCCGGCCGACGCTGATCCAAGGAGGGGCGATGAAGTCACGTTAGAGTGCTCTCTGTTGAGATACACACGTCTCCCTGCTTGTCAACAGAACGGCCTCCGCTGGGTGGATGAGACAGGAACTGTTCTTAGTGAAGGTGTGGTAAAGCTTTCCAGACAGGCTGACTGCTTCTCTCGTCTGACTGTGAAGCGTCAGAGCGGCAACGACAGGACGTACACCTGCCAGTTTGCTAACAAGGACAATAAAGAGGAGATACAGGCCGCCTACACACCTGTGTTCACAGGTAGGATCACTTGTAATCAGTCAGCTGAAAACCCAAATACGATTCAAAACATGTAGAAATCCTGAAAATCGATTGTAATCAAGTAATTAGTCTTTTATTGGGTTTTGTAAGAAAATTTATGAATGGCATTTTATTAAATGAATTCCTCTGACCACAGATCCCCCGTCTGATCCTGATCCTAATGCTGACCATCAGAACTTCATCCTCATCGGTGCGGTGATCGGGGTGGTGGTTTTGTTGGTTGTCTTCGCCGCTGTTCTCATCAAATACAGGAAAAAAGCCAAAGTGACAGAAGGTCAGTTTAAAGTGTTGACAGTAATGTGATACACGTGAGGCACAATATCAATTAAATGAGCTCTTAGATGACAGACAGACTTTATCGATCCCAAAATTCAAAGGGGAATTTTTGGATGCTATGACATGATACACTATGCTATACTATGATACTATATATACACATATATATGCTGCGCTATGATACACTATGCTATAATTATATATACTGTATATGCTATGGAATGCTGTTCTATGACATGATACTGTGTATATGCTATGCTTTGCTATGAAACATTATGCTATGATATTATAATATATATGCTTTGATAGGCTATGCTATGCTATGCTATGCTATAATATGACATGATATATTGGAGCTATAATGCACGCTGACTGTCACAGCCCGGCTCTTAGACTGCGACAAAAACGGGAGACACACAGGTTTACTAATTAAGATAGCAACAAAAGTAGTCAAAACTAACAAAACAAGTGGATGTGAATAATCTGTAAAGTCAGCTGTGCATGGTGTGGATGAGTGTAAATGTGTTGCATGGATGTTGTGGTGTGCAAACAAAGAGCAACACAGAGGTGTGTGGTGAGAGGAGGTCTGCCCAAGACTGGCTGCTACTCTGGCTCTAATGCATGAGGCACGCCGGGCCCAGGTGTGTCCCATACTCCTGATAACATCCTAACAGCAGAGTGTACCAAGTAGAGGGACCGTGACATGACCTATGGCTGGACCATGCTGTCTACATTATGAAACATTTAAACATAAAGTCCAATAATTAAAATAATATGAGGATAACTTATCTAAAAATGTCACTGCTGGATATTTCTTGTGCGGCTTCCTGACCGCAGTCGGTTTGTTAGATGTGACTGGTTGTAGCTTAACTTAAATATTACTTAATATGTTGGTATTATGAATTTAAGAGAGAATTACCTTTGCATTAAGTGTACTTGCTATGGTTAGCAGCAGTGTAATACAAACATCTGCAATCCACTCCAAAAGG
Source organism: Semicossyphus pulcher (assembly GCF_022749685.1). Lineage (NCBI taxonomy): Eukaryota > Metazoa > Chordata > Actinopteri > Labriformes > Labridae > Semicossyphus > Semicossyphus pulcher. The sequence goes on along the minus strand of NW_027211615.1, from coordinate 27,934,573 downwards.
AGTGTTTTCATTGTGCATCGTGTACAGAAGAATCATATGTGAAGACTTATATTTAATTTGTATCTTTTGTTTCAGATGCCCAAAAACTCGCCCAACAACATGTGAGTAAACATTATTTGATGCCACAATCACTAAAGGAATTCTAACTGAGCTATTTCGAACACCTACTCATATGCTTCTTAAAATGTACCTACATTAATTAAGACAATATTTACTGTTCATTTATTACAACATTTTGCCACTGATCAGGCATAAATCTGCAGACTGTATCTACTGAGGTTCTTAACTGTTGTATTTGGTTAATTAAGGCAGGAAATGTTCATCAGCCTATTCAAGAAAACGTGTTTATTTGGAGTTTGGTTTGCAGTTATTCTATCCATGATGAACAGCCTTCTTGTTAAGAATCTCTGCTTTATAAAGTCTAATAAAGTTCCAGATAAATTCAGCAGTTGTCATTGATGGTGGTGCTTTATGACATAAGGCCCTTCCACCTGTTAAAACTCAGATGCCTCTGGTGGCCAGAAGCTGTATTGCAACAGTACACATTTGGAAGATTGATTTTCTACAACGTTACAATTTCATTTAGCAGAAGCAAAAGCGTCTGAGAAAGCTGAGATTTTTCTTCACTGTGAAAGTTTACATAAATAAACCTTAACGTTTTAATCCTATATAAAATTCAGAAACAATACCACGTGTTCAAAATGCAGTAATAGTAAACCTTTGTGTTGTTTTCCATCAGGATGAACCAGAGAGCAATCTGACCTACGTCACTGTAAGCCATAAAACACAACAGGAGTCTCCTAAGGGAAGGGTGAGTGACTTAGAGCATGTGCCCACTAATGGTGCTTCTTGCGCTAGCAGCGCCTGCTTTCTTTACACCAATGCAGCTCAGCGTCCTCAGCGCATAAACGCCTTCGGTGTTACCTGTTTTTGGTTGCTGTGCTCTGAAAGTTGAAACTAGTTTAACTTTTAGAACAATGCCGTGCTCGTCAATGTCACTTCACGATCAAAATCACGAAGGGGCGGGACTTCTGATAACAACTTTGTCAACAACAATGGCGGAGGAGAAGTTGCTCCTTTCGTTGTTTCGAGGGTACAATTTGCAGGTGTCGAGCTGCAGCTGACAACAGGACACGATTGCTTTCATTGTTTTTGTTTTCTTTGTAAAATTTCTTTGAATGAAAAAAATATACAGAGTGATTTGACTTGACAATCACTACCATGGGAAGTGGAAGTGACGCCACACAACTTTCGTAACCTAGCAACAGTAAGCGCCGGTGATTAGCACTTTGCATTTGAGGTCTTTGGGTGCTGCCAACGCAAAAAACTGAATTAGTGGACACAGGCCCTTATACCTGTATTTACTTTTTCTACTTCTACATTTGCTTTACGGTGCTGTACATTTTCTGTATTATTACTCTAATTTGCATGTGCGCACAAATTTAGACCCAAATCTTTGAGCGACAGCTAAAATATGATTACAGATCATTTTTGTGGAAACTGTTTCAACATGATAAAGACTGCAGGAACAGAGAGCTTCATAAGGAACTGGATTTTAAATTTTTGTGTCCACAGATTTAATTTTTATATATGATATTATAAAGAGATGCATGTCAGCATCAAAGATATCAATTTAAGCTCTATCAACCTCTTTCCAGAATGGTAATAATACTGGACACTTAAAACTTTGCTACTATGCTATGTCCTCTCCAGTAACTGGACCCTACCAGGGGGTGATATTTACCATATTCCCAAGGTGTAATAAAGAACCTCATGCTCACTTTCCAAACAAATTCCCTTCAGTATTTGAATTTTGATATCTTTAGATTTCCATTTAAAGAAATGGAAACTGTATATCATATTTATACCAATGGTTCTGTAACAGGTTTTAAAACACTTGGCAGAGGAAGGTTGTTCCTGATTTTTTTTTTTTTTCATTAACTGTCAAGATGTACATTTAAACCGGAACCAGCAGAAAACCAAAAGAGCTCATCACAACATGACTGTTATGTAACCATTTTGGGAGATAATCATGTGACTCATGTACAATATCACTTTTTTTGTCATTCCAAAAGGCCAAAAAGGAAGAGGATGTGACTTATTCAACGGTCAAGTCTCCAGTGAAGATAGACGATGATCCCAGCAGCCTCTACAGCAATGTCAGCAAACCCCGTTAATCTAAAGAAATGTTACTTCCCGCAATGTGTAAAATCCGTTAACAGTGTTTCGGCATTTAAAGGAGTAGACAGTTGAGTATGTGCCTCACTGCTTATGAAAGTAGTAGCTGTGTGTAGTTTTTGTTGGACTTTCTTTGTTTCTTCTTGGTCAAATCATACATGGCCGTTATCTTGCTATGCAGATGATACTCAGATTTACTTAGCTCTTCAATCGAGTGACTTTGTTCCCTCTTTCAATGCTTCAAACAAGTAAATGGGTGGATGCAGTTTAATTTCCTCCAATTAAAAAAACACAAAAGAAACATAATTGTTTTTGGTAAAAAGACAAAACGTTATTGCTCGACTTGATTCCAGAGCTATAGAGATGAAAACCCAAGTTAGAAATGTGGGTGTTTTTACAGACTTGGATCTGTGCGTATGCAGCAATGTCGAGGCAATCAGTTTGTTCAACGGCATTTTATCATCATGGACAAATTAGTCACGATTTAGAGACACTAAATCAGGCTTCTATTTCCAGAAAAGACTAATGACTAATGTAAGAGTTTATGGTCTAGAGGACTTAAGACTATTCAGAACTGCTGCAAGGGTCCAAAGGACCAACCAAAAGAACTGAGCATGTAACCCCTGTTCTTTCATCTTTACACTGGATTCAGTCAGACCAAAGTATATTTTGAATTAGCATATAAAGCAAGACGAGCAGTAAGATCTTTAGAAAGCAGTCTCCTGGTTGTACCTCTGAGTCAGGTCCAAACAGGGAGGAAGCAGTTCGAGGCTTCCATGCCAAAAACAGATGGTACCATATACTGTACATGAGAAGTGGACATAGCCTCTTGGTTTCTTAAGTGAATCCATTGGCTAAAAGGGGGCGACACGAGTGATTGTATGAAGTAACCCTACTTCTAACTTCATTTATCACCTCAGTAAACATTTTTCTAATTCGTTTATAGTCTCAGTCGCTAGCTTTACATCTTCTTCAATACATTGTGATGTTCATTTTAGCATTTAGAGTAAAATCAATGATGACACAGAGGTGAGTGTACACTCTCATGTACACTCTGTTTTCCAAATATGGTCTCTTCTGGTTCCAAAAAACCAAGATGCCCACAGCCAAAATGCCAAACTGAAGGCTTCAAAATGAGGGTTCACAGACCAAGGGGTGGCACCACTTCTTATATACAGTCTATGGATGGAACCACTGAACTGATGAACTCAGATGTGATTTAGCTTCAGGCATGTTCAAATCCAAGTTAAAAACTCTGTTGTTCTCCGGAGCCTTTGATTGATTGTTTTTACCTTTTGTATTTTAGGTATTTAATTTCATTCTCTCTCATTTTGAACATTACATTTTTTTCTGCATTCATTGTTTTTAATTGTGTTTTTATTGCTCATTGTTTTTGGCTTTGCTCAGCCTATCAACTGTTGTATTGACTTGCACATTGTTGGTGATACTTCTGGGCGTTGAGCGTTGGGCAGCAGCTCTCTTGCCACTGTTCATCATTACTGTTCAGAAAGTTTGGGTTAATTTTATTTTAAATTATTTTATTATTATTACTGTATTTTCTAGGGATGCACCATATTTGATTTTTTGCCGATATCCGATTTTGATACCGATATATTAGGCACATGTTTTTTTATATCTGATTGCAGACAACCTGGTAGTGGAATTGATATCATGCCTACTCTTATTGTAGTGGCCAAAAACTGCCGTACCACAGACATCTCTCACCCTTCTTCACGCTTGACGGAAGAGGCGTTGTACAAAAGGTCACGTGTCTGATCGCTCACGTTTCTGAGCGCACCTGAATGCAGCATCCCCCCAAAACACGGCAGGGAGGGAGACATGCCCGGACTTGTTTACTGCACCTACTACAGAGACATCAGTGATCGCCGACGGACTCTTTTTATCGTGTGTGCGTCCATGAATCTGTAAGTTAGTTCTGCACTGATGTTTAAGTTACCCTCTGTTAGCATCGGCTTTGGAGTGTATTTTCGACGTGTTTGATGTTGCTAAGTCGGTAAAATGACGAGAATGTGAGCTAACTGTTAGACAGTTAAGAGTTGTGAAAGTTGGTTAAGTTCTATTCATCGACTTTATTCTTTATTTGTATATTGTTGATAACTTTGCGCAGGTTGATGTCGTAGCATTAAGTCATGCTTTTTTAGAGCATCATCAAGCATTTAGACAGAATTAAAGCGTTGTTTTATCGGTGGAAAATATCCGTTATATTCAAGCCATAATCTGCAAATACCGATAACGTGCCGATAATATCGTGCATCCCTAGTGCTTTCTTCCTTGGTTGGCTGCAAACCCTGCCCAGGGGATTAATGAAAGCTTATCTTATTTAACAGTTAGTCACTTTCCTGCTGAACTTTCTTTACTTTACAACCTGACAATAAGTCTCCAAATGAAACATTGATGTTTCTCTTCTAATCTGCTGTGTCTTAGTTCAGGTCTTTCTATCTTTCTTTGTCCAGAGCATTATAAATAAACATGGCAATGATCGCATGTCATGTGTCTCATGTTGTGGTTTTAAGAAATGATGAAAGAGACAGTTTCATGTTCCTCCCTGTTGAGTCACATCGTGTTTCCTGTAGCACTCATCAGTGCAAGCGTCACAGAAACTTCCTCATACTTTTTATACAAATACTTGAATCACACTTAAAACTTGCAAATCTACTCTTTTAAAGATAATTTTGTACATTTTAAACTGTAAATTATGTCAGGTGTTCAAAATTTCAGGAAAAGACTACCACGATTCAGTAGAATAAACACATCTCTTTAATGAAATTGCTGAGAAAATTGATGCTTGTACAAGGACCTTTTTCTGTTCGGCTCACTGCAGTCTGCACGCAGTTATCTGCACTCAGCCGCCCATAAAAAGGATAACCTTTCCTAATACATTTGCAAGTTATATACTCTATGTGTGATGCATGTGATGCAAATAAGCTTTAGCAACTAAGCTTCAATCATTGGTTAAAAACTGATGGAGGGAAGTGACGGTTTAGACTCGTTGTTGGTGGAGGGACAAGTCCATGTCCACAGCCACTCGATCTATCCAATCAGCGGGGTCAACACCCTATAAAAAAGATCCTCCCTGCTCTCACCTACTCTGCCTCCCACTCTTGGGGTGCTGCAGGGATGTGGCCTTATCTGTAACTTTCTGGGAGATACAGGAACTCCTTATATTGAGTTTGTTTTTCACTTCGCAGCCTTGAACTTATCTTGGTGATTCTCAGTCAGCAGTTTCTCACACTCTAAACGGAGGTCTAAGAACCTTTATGAATATTTGTGCTCTTTAGTATGATCCATCTGAGTAACCTGGCTTAAACTCTCTTATGTATTAATCCATCGTAACACGGGACTAATGATTCCGACCATCTCATTATTCAACAGGTCACTTCATTCTGTAGGTTTTGTGGGCATAATTACAGATGTGTTAACACAGTGCTCAAGGGGGTACATTTTTTACATTTTTATTCCGACCTAACAATTAAAATGTAGTGAAGTAATATTTTTAAGATTTGTATCCTTCCTGAGACTCTGGACAGCCTGTTTAAGTGTACTTCAAATGTCCCTGTCATGATGTTAAACTGATCTTTGATCACTCAGCTCAAAGGCCGACTCCTGCTCCTGTGTCCCGTTCGGCTCAAAGGCCGACTCCTGCTCCTGTGTCCCGTTCGGCTCAAAGGCCGACTCCTGCTCCTGTGTCCCGTTCGGCTCAAAGGCCGACTCCTGCTCCTGTGTCCCGTTCGGCTCAAAGGCCGACTCCTGCTCCTGTGTTCCGGTCGGCTCAATGGCCGACTCCTGGCCCCCGGCCGCATCCTGCTCCCCGGGTCCAGTCGGCTCCCCGGCCGCATCCTGCAGCCCGGGTCAAGTCGGCTCCCCGGCCGACTCCTGCACCCCGGGTCCAGTCGGCTCCTGCACCCCGGGTCCAGTCAGTCGGCAGTAACTTTTGCAACCAGATGGATGTTGGCTTGTGTTCTTCCTATCCTCGGTTAATCCAACCAACACTGTTTGTATTAAGGTGATGTGTTTAGTTTTGACTGATCTATTTTGGTGATCATTGATGTACAAAGATGCACTTAGATATTTGCTCCTGTTATCCGCTCAAATGGCTAAACAGCAACTACACTTCCTTTAGATTTACAATCGACTTAACTGTTGTTCTCAAACTGGCCTTCATAAGAACCATGTCTGTAAGGTTCTCAGTCATCCAGGTCATGGTCATTCTAGGCTTAATCCAAAAGGCAGCTGGACTTGGTTGAAGTTCTTGAAGACGTTTCACCTCTCATCCAACAGGCTCCTTCAGTTCTAACCTGACTGGTGGAGAGAGTTAGAAATATAAGCCTCTGTAGGTCATTAGTATGCTAATAGATGTGTCAGGGGTGAGTCGTTAACCTGAGGTGTTGACCGAGTATCACTGAGAGTCATTAGTACCCACTGGTGTTGATGGGTCGTTGAGCTCACATGATCCTGAATCATCACTCAGAGCTGAAGAAGCCTTTCAGATGAAACAGGTCATGTATGTATTGATATTAACTTGGACAAAAGTACGTCCAAAGGACCAAATATTTCTGAAGCCAAAAATAAAACCTTAACTTTGTATTTTGGTACCAAAGGAGACACACTTGTGCACGGCCAAGTCCTGAAAAACACGACCCATCAGGCGTAAGAACTCTGTCCACTTTCAGAGAGCAATTTAACAGATTTTGTGTTAAACATATTCACTACTGATGCAATGATGCGGGTATTACACTGTGTGAACTGCTCTTGTAACTGACATGGATCCATAACACTGGTGCAAGCAGCATGTTCAGGGCCTCCTCCTCCTCACAGGCAGGAAACGGCACACAGTTTATGGGGTGAAGGGCTGAGGGTGAAACCCACTCGAGGAGTCAGATCCAGATCATCCTCTGAAACTCCAGGTGGAGGAGTGAAGCGAAAGTTCTGCAGGAGGGTGGCGAAGAAGATGAAGAGCTCCATCCTGGCCGAAGCCTCCCCGAGACAAATCCTGCGACCTGCAAGTGAGAATAAAAAAATATTCATCTCATCTGTGAGGAAACTGACAAGAAGAGATGGCTGAGTAAAACAAACCTGCAGAAAAGGGCATGAAGGCATCTCTCTTGACAAACTTCCCATCTTTGTCCAGGAAGTGGGCGGGATTAAAGGCCTGTGGGGTGTCCCACTCACTCTCATCGTACAGGACGGATGTCAATGTCAGAGAATAAAAAGGCCAAATTTTAAGCAATGGCATTATTTCAATGCAACATAAAGTGTTTTTACAAGCTCAGGAATTAACTGCTACATTCAGGTTAACTATCACATTTTGTAGTTAGACATAAAGATGGTTTTATTCCCAATAGGACCAGATATTTTATCCTTCTCTCAATCTATCCGAGTTGGCTATATGTTACAATAATGCCTGCAGATGTTGCAGATATTGTCCTCATCTCTGCAGCACAGCCGGATCTGCTAATCCAAGCTGAAATATCCTGGAAAATCACCATGGATTTGTGGTCTCCAACCCTAGTTTATATTGTAAACTAGCATCAAATTGAGCGCAAAAAGCAAAGGACTGCGTCTAAAAGTATGAGTGCAGAGGATATTACAGACAAAGATAAGAAGAAAAAGATTTGAATCCTTTCTTTCCTTACCATGGCCTTTATTACTTTCATGTGTTATACGCAATGGATCTCTCTCTCCAAACTCATCCGCATTGTTCACAAGGGCCTCCTTCATCGTCTTGTATCCCGCCAGAACCACCACTTTTTGGGACCCAAGATGCACAGTGAACATGGATCCATATTTTTTGAAAGCTAAAAACAGAACAGGCAATGTCATAGAAGTATAAGTGTACAGTTTTAGTGTAAAAACCCACATAAAATACCCCCCGTGTTCAAGGAAAAGTGCAACAAGTGTCAGCTTTAGTTTAGTCCAGCAGTTGGATCTGAGCTGTAGTCTCTGCAGTCTCTTGTAATACCTCCTTAGCTTAAAATAAGCTAAGTTAGCACTGAACAAGTCTTCAGAAATGTGTCCTGCAAACTGCAGGGATCTTTATACTTATGTTGTAAACAAATCTGTATTTGATCTGACTACATGTAAATATAAAGTTTGTACTTAAATACAAATGGGAAAAAAGAAAGGAATTGAACTGGGAATATAAATGAGATGAACGCACTTTAATCCAGTCACTGACTCACCTTCACTAATGAGTTGTAAGGTCGTTTGAGGTCTAGTTGCAGCAGGTTACCGAGCAGGGGAAGAGGTTTTGGCTCCGGAGGCTCCTTCTTGTCTGCCCGGGAGCTGAAGCTGGACGTGAAGACAAGGTAGACCAGCAGCAGGACCACCAGTGTGTAACCCATGTTAAAATATAAAATCATATATATATATCATTTAATTGTTAAAAATATGTCCATTTAATCTGTTGAGAGTCATTTAAAAGTAGTCAAACAGTACTTTTAATGGAAATGATTAAAAATGTGGCTGTAAGCAATTGCAATGACACTTCCCCTTTAAGAGATTTGCTGCTTTTCATCTTTAATGCACAGTGTGGCAGACGAGGGAGAGACGACACAGAGGAGACGGTAGCAGGATATGCAGAGAAATTAACTAGCAAAAACTGTAGAAAGAGTTGATTTAAGAGCTAACAATTGATGCCTACTTGGTTGTTGATTCATTAAGAGTTTGCTTGAGTTAGTTTTTGGTGTTTGTTGCCTTTGAAATCGATCGGAAGATACTTTTTTCGCCGCGAGTGTGCAACGAGAGGACACGCGACGCAGGATTCAAGATGGCGAGCCAGACCCATGGACAACGCTAGACCAAGCGGCAACCTCCGGTGTTGAAAAATGAAGCCAATGCGGAAGTGCAAAAAACTGCAGTTCCTCGAGTGGCCACTTGAGGCTGGCTCCAGAAAACAAGAAATAACATTACAGCAGGTGGGAAAATGCCCATTTTTACAGCTGAAATAAACATGTTTACAGCCTGGTACAAAAAACGTTTTTGTTATAAATAGCTAATTTTATTGTTCATGATAACTGTACGGGGGGTGAATTTTTTTATAACACACCCGTTTTAAATATATTAAGCCTTAAATCATCGGGGCCGGATCACTTGATTGACAGGTGGATCCTGCTGGCTGTCTGCTAGATGTGAACACAGACACACAGACACTGAGCTTAACTTCACCTGTTTGTGTTGTTGGAGACTTTTGGTGATTTTTTCATTCAAAGTTTGGACAAATAATCTCTCTGTGGGATTTATGGAACTTTCTGTCCGTGCAAGAAGTCAGAGCTCCAGCTTTTCGGTGAGTTAAATGCTAGTGTTACTGTATTGAAATATTTGTAGCACTAAGTAGCAGGTATACTGTGCTCCCTTTAGCTGCTTGTTAGCCTGTTCAGTGTTTATCAAACATTTATTTAATCGTCGGCCAGTAAATAGGAGTCAGGAGTTGTTGGCTTTTCCCCGGAGAGATTACAGCGGACTGCAGTGATGAGAAGATCGGTTATTTTAAGTTTCCCGTTACGTGTCGGCTCGCCGCTCTCTCACCAGGCGAGCGAGCAGCGAGTCCGCTACTTCTTTAGTCTGATAACTAAACACCTGCAGTCAGTCACCGACAGAATCTCCTCCTGGCTAGTCAAACTAGCTAATTAATTATTTATAAAGTCTATGGCTAATAACTGCTATGTACACTGAGGAGCATATAGCCTAGCTTCATAGCCGTAGCTGGCTGATTCATGTGGCCCGCCCATAGAGCTCAGCCATAGGCTTTAGCTTGGTTGCGCTCCGCCTCCTTGCCTGCCTCTGGATTAGCCGGCTCTGGCATTTCCTATATGGCGACCCCCAGTGGCGGCGCAATCCGGGCTTCAAAACGTTGCTTCAGAAACCAATGGGTGAGGTCACTGAGACTACGTCCATTATTTATACAGTCTATGCGCTTGGCCTCACAACTCAACTTCATCTTGCCAGTGAGGGACTCCGCTGATACGGATGAACTGTTGGTGAACTCACTGCCAGAGCGGTAGGAGTGTTGGAACTTTTATTATTTGAACTGAACTGAATTTGGGAAGGTAACATTGAATTGAACTGAATTTGAGAAGTTACCTTTGAACTGAACGTGAACTGAATTTGAAGTGTTACAGTTATACTGTGTTTGTTCATGATTGTCACTGTTTTGGACAAGGTATAATTGTGTTCATCTTCATTTTGACAAAAAGGGTGAATTTACTTCTTTAACTGTCAAAGGAGGGAAAAAGGGAGTTGACTCAAGAAAATAACTAATAAATAGCTTAAAATAGGTGCAAACCTTGAACCTAAACCAAGAAATAGATTTACAGACAGGTCTGATCCAAAATAAAGAACCTAAAAAGGGAAAAAAGTGAACAACTTATCTTTTCTTTTTCTATTTTTATTTTACCTGCAGGAGAATTAACCAGTTATTGAAAAACTGTTTCACTTTAACATAGTTTTGCCTTATTTCTGTGTTTCTATCAGTAAAGTGCCGGCTTTTGCATTTAAAGTGTATGGTCTCTGGTGTTGTTTTTGTTCTGTTACCCCAATCCATTAGAACCTAGGACTGGTCCAGTAGCTTTAATTGAGACACATATGCGACACTAGTGCTACAAAAGCCCCCGCGAGTGAGACAGAACTGGAGGTCTGAAGAAAAACATTCAGTATCCCCATGACTTTCTAAAATCTGTTCCTAGGTTGTGTTGCACTGACAAAATAAGCTTCCTTTTATCAATGAAAGCCTTTCTTCTGTGGCTGCCAGTTAAAGGGTAGTGATACCGTTTTGAAGTCACACACAAATGCCAGTAAACATTTGCTGTTCTTTTTTGTTTAACTGTTGAACGGTTGGTTCCTGTGTTATCTGAAATGTCACTGTTGTTGACTTATAAGAGAGAGGTGGAGCAGAAATCTGGGGGTGACTCAGGATTCACACAGGGCTGAATCTTAATGTGGCTATAGACATGTTTCCCCCCCAAAAGAAATTGCATACACATTTAATAATAATAATTCAACTTTATTTATAGCACCTTTATTACAGGGGGTTAGCTCGTCAGAGTGCTTTTAAAACAAAGTGAAGAAGTCAAAACAGGAACATTTAAACCATTGTAAACATTGCGCAATAAAACATGCAATCAATAACTGTCAAACAAAACAGGCTTCAGATAGCAGGAACAGTTGTATGCTGTTTTATATAACAGGTATACAACAATAGAGAACGTAACAAAGTAGATTGACAGCCCGTCAAAAGCGATGTTGATGAAATAAGTCAAATGTCATTTAATAATTTGACAAAGTAGGGAACTACAAGCAGCGCAGGAACTTACATGCTGGCAGTTAAAGTCGAGGTGAAATGAAAAATGTCATTTTAATCCTTTTAGATCACATCCCCGGTAATATTGTGCAGCGATTTGACAATATAGGCCAAAAAAATACAGAAAATCAATTTCTTCATATTCTTATATCAAAAGCAGATTATTTTTTCTTCCTGTAAAACAAAATGTCACGTGTGCTTAAGCTAGTCCCAACCGATTTCAACAAATAATATCATGACATCCACCTGTCAATCAATCTGCAATATTAAGCCGCAGAGCGCCAAGAATGATATGACACGCCCACTTCTCAACGACCAAATCAAATCCCTGTAATGATATGTCCTGCCTGCACGTCCTGTTTCACTCGGAAATACGTCACGATACGGAAGCTAGATACTCTCGAAGTGCCGTTTCAGCTCGACTTTAAGCTTTCCAGACGAGCGTTGTCATGTCCAGGTTAGCCTCTACTAGCTGTGGTAACAATGCATCAGACTTTTAAAGAATAGAGCATGTTTCCATATTCTAGGACGAATCTGGATCAACAGTGGTGCTGTCAAAATTGGTGACGGCCAAAAATGACGCTCGATTATTCCTTCAAAAAACCCCACAAATGTTTTTTGCACAATATGTCCACAAGAGATGCTCCGTAACCAAGAGTGCGCATGAGGACATACGAGAACTTGCGAGCTCGCAAACAGCCGCGGTAGTGCTGATTTTTTTGTCACAACGAATATTCATGTTAATATCAGAATATCCGTTTTTTATTACAATTCGATTACATATTCAAATTTAGAATATTCGTTGACAGCTCTGATCCACAGCACTCGATATTAGAAATAATAACCTTTGTGACACCAAAAAGTGAAACAACAATTCCTCTCGTTATAACACTACCTTGTGCCATTCATGGTTCAGCCCGCCCTGCTGTCGTTAAAAGCATGTCTGAGCTACCTGTTCCTCTCACAGGTGTTTGTTACAACCTATAACGCTGCTTTGCACTCTGTAGCACAAAGAATGTAACGCGTCATGCACTGAAAATAACACTGCCTTTGAACATAACCTTGCAAGTGAACAAATTGATACACCATTGTTAAGTTTCGACAAAATATTTCATCTTCATGTTCCTAGAAAGCTATTCTTCATATTATGATACACAGTAAGTAGTCATCATACACTGATAACATAAATGATGTTTAACATATTAATTGCTGTGTTACTGCTCAACTGAAGAAGAGAATATTACAGTAGTCCACCCAAACAAAGGCATGAATAAGTCTGAGTCCTCTAGTTTGTCGTAGCTGTTAAAATGCAGGTTTAGTTATTTTCTTGACGTAGCTGCTGAAACTCAAATCTGAGTTTTTTAACTTTATAATTCTGGAAACAAGCTGAGCAATAACCTTTCTGTTCCTTCTTGTTTTCTAATAAAATGACTCTCTCTGTTTAATACAATTACTTCATCCAAACATTTACTGATGATTAGTGATTCTAAGGCACCATAGTCACTTGGTGAAACAGCTAAGTAAATCTGAGTGTCGTCTGCCTAATCGTGACAAGCAGCATTAGTTTCTTGTGTAATTTGAGTGCATGTACAGGTTGAATAACAGTGGCCCAAGCATCAAACCCTGGGGGACTCCACGCGTGATGGTGATTTGCTACCAGCAGTAACAACATAACCTCTGCTTTCTAGATATGATCTAAACCTAGATAGGACTGTTCCAGGTGGTCCCAACCACAATCATCAAATACGACTTTATGGTCCAACATATCAAACGTTGCACTTCAATCAAGCAGCATCCAGAATCATTTTTCAGAGAAATATCATTTGAGACGTCTAACAGTGCTGTGTTAGTTCCATAATGCTCTCTGATAAATGATTGAACACATATTTAGAAGTTATTGATTTGAATCAGGGTTCATCAATGATATTCCCAATAAATGGAAGATGAGTGATGGGTCTGTAGAATATGGTTAGGAATTGATTTAGAAGAATAACAATACTTTAACCTTCTTGCATTCCTCCTCCTCACATACGGGGGGCAGCACACAGTTTATGAGTTGGGGGGTCATAGAGGAGGAGCAATTTTGGAGTCAGATCCAGTTCATCCTCTGAAACTCCAGGGGGAGGAGTAAAACGGAAGTGTTGCACGAGCGTGGCGAGGAAGATGAAGAGCTCCATCCGGGCCAGACTCTCTCCCAGACAAGCCCTGCGACCTGCAGGAAAGAACTGGAGCTTCAGATCATCTGCTATAAGACTGGACATCGAAAAGAAGCGATGTCGGAGCTCACAAACCTGCAGAAAAGGGCATGAAGGCGTCTCGCTTGACAAACTTCCCATCTTTGTCCAGGAAGTGGGCGGGATTAAAGGTGTGTGGGCTCTCCCATTCACTCTCATCATACAGGACAGATGCCAAGAGAGGATACACTGCAGTTCCCTGTAGACAATACAGAAAAGAGAAATATTCTCTTTATTATAGATGATACTGTTAACACCTATTAAATACTCGTGTAACATTCGTCACTCAGTATGGAAGGAATAGTTGGTGTTTTATTCAGTCAGACCTTCTTAATGAAGTGACCCTGGAACGTTACATCCTGGCTCGTCTTACGAGGAATGGCTATCGGAGCGATGTTGGCAAGTCTCTGTGTCTCATGGATGACAGCATTAGTGAACGGCAGGTTCTTTCTGTCCACAAGCTGCACCTGACGACGTCCTATAACGCTGCTCAGCTCCTCCTGAACCTGGTCTGGGAGATGAGAAGACTTTGTTTTTATAATTTATCATTTCTGCACCTTGTGCAGCTTGGACTGGACATTTTTCTGTTAAAGTAAGGATCTCTTCGGCTCCTTACCCTGTATTTTTGGATACTTGGCCATAAACAGAAGCCCCCATCTTAGAGTGGTTGCTGTTGTATCAGTGCCAGCAGAAAACAGATTCATAACTGTCATCAAAAGGTTTTCACTGTGGAAGTGGCTGTCGGTAATCCCAGATTCCTGCAAGTACATTTTTATGAGAAGTTATTAAAAAAGTTTTATTTCAATAGTAAAAATGTCAAAGAAGTTTTCCTGCTTTCCTCTTACAGATACATAATACAGTAAGTTAGCCATTAGCAGCTCGTAACCATTCAAAACCCAGTGAGAAGCCTTCAACTGGATTCTGTCTAACAACCACTAGAATTTATTCTTCCCCCGTCACATCATTTCCTTTACTTCAAAGCCACCTGCTACCACTTTATTATTCTGCCTTCAGTTTTCTCTAACTCTTGGGGCACAGGTCGCCACAGAGAAAATATGAAAAGTCTGGATCCGCCCCTGATTGTTTGGATAAAACTTCTTATCATTTTGCTCTATATTTATTAACAACCTTACTAACAACCTACAGGTGTGACCCTATCTGCAGCGGCATATAGCCTAGCTTCCTGCCTGCACTCCGGCCGGTTTCAAAATCCGGGGCCGTGCTGACACTTTGCGTAGTACACTTGCTATTGAGTATCTCATACAACCCCACTTCAAACAAACCGAACTATCCCTTTAACTTTTTTCCAACTTGTATGCTCATAAACTTTTATACTTGTTAACATGAATGCAGAACGCAATACACTTGGATGATGTGTACAACTGGTGCAGCATTTGCGGCACACAGATTTGCACTATTCCAATCAATATGTTTTCAAACCTCCAGATTTTGTTTTCGGACCAGGAAAGCATCCACAAAGCCTCTGCACCTCTGTGGATTGAGGGTCTCTTTCAAATGACTGAACAGCTCTAAGTTCTGCTTCCGAGTGGCGTCGCCCAATCTGTGGACTTCCTTCCTGTTAGCGATCCATTTGCAAAACATGGGGAACAGGTTGTACACCTGTGTAAAGACAATCATGCCTCCTTTTTAAAATAACATTTAACATAGATATCAGAGAGTAAAACAAATTTAAAACATTCGTCTGCCCAGCACAAATAGTTCATGTGTCATTTATTCATATTTTAAGACAACACGTGATACAGTACCTTCATTGAAGGGGAGCCCAGAAGTGGACCGAGTCTGTTTATGTGATCTAACAGGGATGTTAACACTGGATTATCATATTCAAATCTGCTGCCGTAGACCACTGAGCAGATAATATTAGACACTGGATAGTAAACTGGTTGGGTTGTATCAAAAGCTTCTCCTGCAACAAAGGAAACTGAAAATTAACATCACTTGTTGTTCTTCTTTTTGACAGGACAATGTTGTTAATAAACGTAAGTATAAAGTAAGACATTTACCTTTGAATTTCTTAAACAGTTCAATGAGAGGGTCACATTCCTCGATTATTTTGTCCTCACTCGCCCTCTTGCCCATCCCAAAGTCTCTCAGGTTTGTCAAGGAAAAGCGCCTCATCTCTTTCCATGAATCCCCATTCGACCATAGAATACCTTAGTTGAAGTAGTTTTAAAAAGAATAAAATAAGAATGCAGCTGAAGTAAAGGAACGGCATTAGATTGTTTGTTTCCTTTCCGTACCATGTCCCTGGTTTCTTTCATGCAGGATTTGTATTGGATCTCTCTCTCCAAACTCGTCAGCATGATTGACGAGTGCCTCCTTCACCGTTTTGTATCCTGCCAGGACCACCACTTTCTTGAGTCCAAAGTAGACGGTGAATACTGATCCATATTTTTTGGACAGCTAAGAACAGGGGCATTATGTCATGCATTGTATGTGTAAGCTAAAAGACTTTCCACTGAGGCTGAAACAACATGCTACTATACAAGAACGCTACCCTGTTCGCTCTGGCTCACCTTGACTAGTGTGTTGTAGGGTAACTTGTGATCAAGCTGCAGCAGGTTCCCGAGTAGTGGAAGTGGTTTTGGTCCTGGAGGCTCCTTCCTGTCGACCTTGGAGCGGAAGCTGGAGGAGGAGATGAAGTAGAAAAGCAGCAGGAGCACCAGAGCCCCCAGCAGTGAGACAGAAGTGGGGGACTGGAGAAAGAGACCTAAAATCCCCATGACTTTAGAAGACAATGTATCCTGATGTTCGCTCACAGAGAAGTTTCCTTTTCTGCCACCTTTGGCTCTGCGGGTGTTTTGGTAATGAGAGGTATACTTTGTGGCTGCTGGAATCAGTCAGTCAGTTACACGGCATTGGGTGCATCCATTTGACGCAAAAACACAACACAGGGGCAAAAGAAAAAAACATATGTACCCAGTAAAATTACTCGGACAATTAACATTATCAAAAGAACAATGCATTAAAAATATGCAAACAGGTACCTTGTCCTCCTGGAGTTAAGAAGGGAGATGGCAGTAGTCAGAGTAGTGAGTCAATCCATTGGTTTAGCTGGTGGAACTCTGAATACAGTAACAGGAAGCAAAAACTGAAACTCTACATGGAAAGGATGGAAACACTCAGGCAGGATGGACTCTGCTTTCCTACATAGTTGTTGTATGTAAAGTAAAAGCCAAACAGCCCAAGGGGAGGGATGAACTGTGAGGTGAGGAGTTGTTTTGTCCTGCAGCAACAAACTTTAGCTTACATTCAGCTTGACTGCAGGACTTATTCTTCCACAGAGCTCAAGAACTTCTTTGGCATGACTTCCGGAGGGAATCCAAATGCCCGTTGCAGCATCGGGTAACTTCAAGTATCCTCATGTATACAAGATATTACAATATTTCCACAAAATACATATGTAACTAGAACATGCTGTATGTAAATACATGCAAACTAAGGCACTGTAAAATAAACATCCTGGTTTTTCAGTTGCACTTACTTTACATACAGAACAAAAAAACTTAGAGTGAGAACAGTGTACGACTAAACACAAAACTGAAAACCACTCGACTTTAACATTGCTGTTTATTACTAAGGATTCACAACACTATTAACCTTTACGCTCGGGTGAATGCATGTGGTTCAGCTCCACTGCAGGATATATTCTGCAGCACTTGCCTCTTAAGGGTCATATGTTGCTCCCAAAGACACTATGGTTCCAAAACAGCACTGTGCAACCATAGTGTTGCACTGCTGTGTCAGACCGCACACTACTCTCAGCTGAACATCCCTGCTGTTCCCCCGGTCCTGAGTTGTACAGAGATGGAGCAACGCTGGCACAAGCCAAGAGTTATGGTCAGCATGTCAGCACTATAACACCACATTTAAGCAAGGGTTTGCTGAGTGGTTTTATTTTATATGTTTGTCAGCCTGTAGAAACAGTTATCTAATCCTTGACAGAACTGAATAACCAAGCGTGCACCAGAAGATTCACTGATGCTTAATGTGTTACGCCAGCTCCACACCAAGCCGACCGCATAGAACCAGTGGTGACAAATCTGACTGTTGCGTCAGCTCATGTTGCCTTTGTCAGGGCCAAAAAGTTGTACTCTAACAAACTGTTGCCAAGAATCGCAGTGGAACCACTCGGCCTTCTGAAAATGAGAGAGCTGATCAGATTTGTTTGGGTCATGGTCGAGTTAAAATGATAAAGTTATGTTATCACAAAAACAGAACAAAGATGTCTACGTTCTGTTTATTAAATATTGTAATATAAGGACATTAAAATAGATAAGTCTGGGTAGTAGTGTTTGACTCAAATCTACAATCACATCTAGTTTTTTGTGCAGCACTGAGAACTGAACAGCATGCAGATAAAAGAAACGGAGAGCAGAGAACAACCAACACAAACCAGTTTCTGGAGATTTCATGAATGCTATAGATGTTTGAACGCTAACTGTAAGACAGGCAACGTTTATGTTGTCAACTTCAGATCTACTTCAGTGTAATAGTGTTAAAAACACATTAAATCCCCAGAACAGAGCTGGCTTGCAACTGGCGATCAACTGAACTGTCCTCTGTCCTGCTATGAGGTTGTGAGGTTTCCTCAAATCCTTAAAAATGCTGTTTTGCATCTGGATAATTATAATAATAATAATAATAATAATTGTATTCATATAGCACCTTTAAAAACAGAATGTTTACAAAGTACTTTGACAGACAAAGCAAAGTGTCATAACCCGGCCCTTAAGGCCGTGACAAACAACTTGGAGAGACACGAGCTGCCAAAAGTAAACAAATTAATTTATTACTAAAATAACGTAAGTTAACTAAGGAGTTTACAAATACTATGAGATGTGTGAAATCTGTATCATCAGTAGTGTACATGTGGGTGTGTGAGTATGGTGTGGTGAGATGTTTGAAGAGTGCAACACAAACCAAACTAACAATGGTGCTGGCGTTGAGTCCAGAGAGCGAGAGAGCGAGAGAGCGAGAGAGCGAGAGAGACCGCCGGAAGCTGCTGTGTTTGTACTCGGAGCAATGGGCCCAGGTGCTCCATATAGCGGCAGCTATTTGACCAGCTCCTCTGCAAACAAACACATGCATTAATACAATAATCTTATACAATGCAGGGGCCGTCACAAAAGGCAGGAACTCAGGAGGATTACGGAATACAAAACAGATCTGAGGAACTTTCAACAATGAGGCCAAACCGAGGGTATTCAAAAGAAGAAAAATTTACAAAACAGGAACAGAGGCATTTCGAGCAATAAGCGATGCAAATAAAGAGAAAAATAAATGAAATAATTAAATTAAAATAAAAGAAATGAAAGACCATAAAAGGTTATAATAAATAAATAAAATAAATAAAAAGACGACATCACTTCAGAGGAAGAGAGAGAAAAAAAATTGGACTGAAAATCCTTTAAAATGTGGAATTGATCAGTGGAGAGAAAAATTTTTTTAAGTTGGTGGTTTCAGGTATCTCAGCTCTCCACACAGGATTGGAAAGTTCTCTCGAGCCTATTGATGCAAAGTTAGTATCCATGATTTTACCTGCTAGTATGAATTGTCAGTGATTCGTATTGAGCAGCCAAATCTGATTCGACTGAGAATTCTAATGAAGGGACAGACATAGTTTTACAATACACAAAACCACAGTGACTGAGCACCTAAATATACTGTGTGGCATCGTATCACACTGAATCATAATACATGAAATACCTACATGCATTGTATCGTTGACCACATATCAAGAGGCGTATCGAATTAGCCGTGACCATTTCATTTATTTTTATTATTATTATTTTTATCAACAGGGTGTGAAGCCAGGCCGGGTCAGCAGCATGGTTGTGTTGTCTACCGAGCCAAAGCAGAGGACTGTTGCTAATGGTGTAAGGTAATAATGTTATTTTATAACTTTTTTATATAAACTGTGATAGTCTTTCAGCTTCAGATTATTCCTTCTAATTTGAATTATGAAATGTAAATTCCACACAGGAGCACCCTTTACAAAGCAGTGCGTGGGGAGTTACCTGATCCTGGTGTCCTAAAAGTGGCTGACGTTTATAAGGACTTTTCAACAGATATTGCACCACTCATCACCACCGTGGCAATCAGTGCTGATGTCCCACAGGTTGACTCAGCGTTGGGGAAAGTTCGGGAAGGTAGCCCTATCTCGTACCAACACCCAGTGCCCGTGAGCCGGATTGTCTTATTCCGCCCAGATGCCCCCTCCACCACCTCTACCTCTAGATGGTTACAGATTGGAGTCTACTAGCTGCCAGTTCGTCTGCAGTCTCCAGCAGCAGCTACATCTGCAGTCACTAGAAACCAATCTGGATATGGCCAGAAAAATAGAGGCTGCTACAAGGGAACAGAGTGTTTCTGTAGAGTGGCACAGAGTCAGGAGTAATAGGGTGACATCTTCCAACTTTAGAGAGATTTGCCATGTGCGCGGTGAGAGTTCAGCCGAACACCTTGCTGAGAGAAGAAGAAAGGGTGTGGCTCAAACAGCAGTGATGAAGAGGGGCCTGGCCTTGGAGCCTGTTGCCATTCAGGAATATTGTAGGGATAAAAATGCCAACTACTGGCCTTGTGGCTTTGTCATACACCCAGATGCTCCCTGGTTAGGAACCACTCCTGATGGGGTTGTGTTTGATGCCACCGAAAATCCGCCTTTTGGGCTGTTGGAAATCAAGTGCCCAAATGCCAAAAGCTATGTTGACTGCAAATACCTGAAACTTCAGAATGACACCATGAAACTGAAAAGGCAGCACAGCTACTACTGGCAGGTCCAAGGCCAGCTCCTGGTCACAGGAAAGGAGTGGTGTGACTTCGTAGTGCTTGCAGAAGAGGACATGGTAATCCAGAGGATCTACAAAGATTCAGAAGTCACTCGAGCCATTAGAGAGAAAGGGGATCGCTTCTTTTTTTACTTCTACATGGCAGTTTGCTTGAAAGTTTGATGTCAGTGTAGTAGTGTACCCCCCCAAAAAAGATTGTTTTTAAGTGGCCAAAATATTTCATGTGGCCTATGGTTCCAATTCTCATGTTGTTCTAGTTCTCGTTGACTTCCCCTTAGCACTTACCCTTGGGGGGGGGAATCCCCTCCACTGTCATGTTTTCTTTCATTTGTCTGACAAACTTAAGTGAAAATGGTGAGATGGAAGATGACAGTAAATTCCACACAAGTCTGCATGTATTGGGAGCAAGTCTTGCAGTGTGTGTACTTTATCTTTGATGCTTATCCTTTGTTTGTCCTGCTCCTGTATTAAGAATTCCACAGATGTGCGTATGCAAACTAGATTTCTCCTTAGAGTAGCTTTGCTGCACGGTGAAGTTTATAAGTATACAATTATATATGTTCTTATGTTGCTTTTTTTTTTTTTAAATGTATAGAACTGAGCTGGTCAGATCTCTGTTGAACCTGACACAAACATAAATCTATGGAGAAAATGTTAGGGTCTGAAGTTTTCTTGTGTTGTTTCAGTTTTTTCTTGCGGCCGTTTTCTTCCTGCTAGCTTTAGCTTTAGCTTTTGGCCTAACTATTGCTGTAGCTAACAGTTTTTTTCCTTTTGTTTTTTCAGTGTGTGTGTCAGTCCTTGACATCAATGTTTCACATAAAATAACCTCTGTCACTTTGTCCTTGTTGAATTTTTTTAATTAAAATCACCTAATGTGATTAAGCCCATTGGCTTTATTATAATAAATTAGCTGAAACATGGTTGCTGAGTATTTTAACAGATTTTACTATGCTTCCTTTACCTCCTCACCAAAGAAGACCATTTTTAAAGGTCACTCAACTCTGCAGTCACCTGTTACCTTCTCAAAGCGCTGAATGAATTCAGAATTTCAAAATGTGTTTATAAAAAATACATAAAAAGAGAAACGCAACAGACATTGCCCTCCCTACCATCTCTACACAGATATACCAGCTGCTACTGTACAAGTTGAGGGTGGATAAAGTATAAAACATTTTTTACAATGTCACCACTAAATAAAAATACAACTAAACAGCAGGCAGATAAAGGCAGGAGCAGCATATCCAAGTGTCAAGTAGCCCAGATGACTGCCTGTGGCTAATATTGCTCTGGTTTATGACGGTCAGGTTAAGAACAACCAAAAGATCTAGTGTAAAAAACATGTAGCACAAAGCTCTAAGTTCACTGTTCATGAAAGAGATGATAATGAAGATGAATCTGACTGAGTAGAAAAAGAGAAAACAAATTATGAGCTGGGTACACTGTTTGGTTGGAGCCAAGGCTGAGGCATTTATACTTTACTGAATCACTACAACAGTCTCGTGTAATTCCCTCTATTGTCTAGCTGTACAATACCTCAGCATTTGTTGATTCAAGGCAATCTTATGTGGAAGAGAGAAAAGAAACTAGTGTAAATTCTTAATACCCGTGTCCACATACACATGCATGGTGTGCACACACAACCTCACAAACATTTGACCTCCATAGATAATTTCAGCCTCACAGGAACAAAGTTAGTATGCGGTGGACCAGTACAGTTTATAAGGTACAGGAGACAGAACAAACAGTCACAAATGAACATGAAAACGAGCACACCGGCTCAAAGACAGATCCTTGTAATACGGCTTTAAGCCATCAGTTCCTGGCCTGAATAAAAGACATGGCTGGCCTGTGTCCTTTTTCCTGTACATTAATTTATCAGTCACTGGCTAAAATACAAATTGCATCAGTTATGGATGCCCGAGCGTAAAGCTAAGGTAGCTGCAATATTTCATACACTGGCAGTGACAATCAAGGGACCCTTGTTTAGTGGGACAAGGGCCACACGGACTTATTCTTTATCAGCGTAACAATGTAAACAAAAGGTGACATCAAATCTAGTGGATTTTCTTAACTCGAAATGGCTTGATTAAAAAATAATGTGCTCACCCCTATTCCTGGTTGACTATTGAAGTATTTGCCAGCAGCGATGAAGTACTAATTTTGTTATGATCACAGTCTTAACTAGTCCTCAACTTTTCTATAGAGGTGCCCTTCATGTTTAGGCTGTAACTTCTGTGAGTTACAATCAATGTTTAGCTGCCCAAGCCTTCACCAGTGGTCCATTCTGGTAGTTCACCAGGAAGCAAGCCACACTGAACAGCTGATCAATGCTTCCACACACAGATAAAGGTGTGGGTTTGTCAAAGAGTTTGTTCTCCTTAACCCTTCGGATGCACCTCTCAACGTGTACTCTCAACCGGGCGATAAACTGCGTCTGCTGGACGTCCTCCCTACACATTTGTGTGTCCTTTGAAAGAAAGGCAGGTCGGTAAACCTTGCAGGGAGCAAGGCTGTCCACGAGAAATCCCTTATCTACCATAACTGCCATGTCTGCTGTGAGGAGTTTGGTAATGCCAGAGAGCTTGAAAATCTCCCGGTCGCTCAGAGAACCTGCATACAACGCAGACACAAAGGTGATTGGACCGTGGGGTGCAACGCCAATCATGGCCTTGAATGTGGTATGTGATTTATACGCTGAAAACACCTCACTCTGCAAAAGGAGAGAAAAAATCTCTGTACAGTCAAGTACCACTTGTGTAAGGGAATGATGAAAACTCCGGTGGTAAGTGAGCTCTGACTTCTTCTGGAGGTATCCACAGGCGGATAGAACCAAGCAGATTGTACAGAAAGTGCGTCCAGGTTGTAATTATTCTGCTGGCTGTGGTCCGGTGAACACCAGAACGGTTGGCAAGATCCGGGAGAGGCAGGCCCACAAACAGGTACATCAAAAACAGTGTGGCTGGAAAGCTGAGACTCTTGTGGATTCAATGAGCCCAATTGTATTCATGTGTGATGATGTCAGCCCCCACAGTAGTCATCTCATTTTAGCGTAACCATTTTATAAGCTTGATACCACTGTATAAAAGAACTTAGTGTGACCTCTAGGATAATCACAGCTTCATGAAACTTCACAGCCGTAAACTTGAGATCCGGTGCTGCAAGAGGATGTGTGACTTCCCAAGGTATACTGACAATAAGGGGAGTTTGTGAGGTATTCCCAGGAGAGAATACTCACCATCCAATTGTCAAAAATGCAATTTCACAAAAATCTCCAAATGTCAAGTTTTTGAGACCAAATCAACCTTATTGACCTAAAGTTGACCTCATTGTCAAGATACCTTGGGAATTCACACATCCTCTTACACCTGTGGGTCTCTAGTTTATGGCTGTTAAGTTTCATGAAGCTGTGATTATCCTAGAGGTCACAATGGGTCATTTTAAACAGTGATGCCAAGCTTCAGAAAATAGTCTCGCTAAATTGAAATGTCTGCCGTGGGAGCGAAAAACGTTATCATCACAAACTGAGCTCATTGAATCCACATGGGTCTCTTGCGAGTGTAATTATGACTGTAAGACTATTTGAACTGTGTTGTTATCTTTGTGTTTTATAAAGCAGAGACCACATAAATCACACCTCTCTACAGTGTTAAGCATAACCTTAAGTTCTTTTGTTTTGTGAGACCCTGATTACATAACTTACAGTTGATCTGAGTTGAGTTGGCTCATCGCTGCTGGCAGAGGCTGCCTTAGCACCGGTGATCCTCACCATCTTGGCTGTTATAGCAGGCTCCAGCAGCCTGGATTCGGCTAATGTTAAGTCTGGAGAGGGGCATCTCGGCCGGCGTTCCCAGACGTTTAGCCTTGGAGCTGGTACGGCGTAGTTGTTCCAGGCAAACAGACTGTTGAGATTTCTCTTCCCCCCAGCCGACACAACGAATTAATCTACCTGTCATGGTTTAGGCGGTGCCTGTCTCTTTTCCTGTTCTCCCCCTCCTTTTTGTCTCCTGTGATTCCCTGTCTGTCTCTCTCTGTGCTGTGTGTGTCTGTGGGCGTGGCTACTCTCCCCTCCTGCTCCACCTGGCTGGCACACCTGTTTATCATCATTTCATCAACACTGCAGTATATGAACTCCGGCTCTCCTTCCACTCATAGCGAGATCGTTCCGTCACCTACGTGGTACCAGCGCTACGGCCTACTAATCCTGTTACAAGTATTTTGGTCATTTTGCTTGTTCCTGTTTTTTAGACCTTGCTTTTTTCCTGTGCTTCAGGTGCAACATCCCGTGTGCTCAGTCTGTTCGGTGCTTTTCCAGCCTGCCTGCCTGCCTGCCCTCAGCCCTGCTCTCGCCACGACTCCAGACCTGCCCGTCAGCCCATCAGCTCTCAACATCATTTTCTTTGAACAATAAATCTCCTTTTGTCAAATCGTTAACTGGCTTCTGGTCTGTTCTGCTTTTGGGTTAAATTTTTAACACAACCCTAACACTACCTGGAAATGCCTACTACAAATATGCGTATTTGCAGTAGGAGTGAAGTTGTCTCTCCGGATCGTAGCTAGCCAGGATCCACGTAGCTCAGGATCCACCGGAAAACGGTGAAAGCTAATCTCGGCGTTGTACCTGGACGAATTGGCACATAACGGCACACAACAATGTAGTTTTTTTTTTTTTCTTGACTTTGATAAGTCCGTCGTTTTTGTTTTACTTTGAAAACACTCAAATCTATGCTCCTCGGATCTCTCGCAGTCTTTCTGATCTCCTTCCATTGACAACAAATCTGAATCGGAAATGATTCACGCGCCCCACACACATAACCCGGAAGTTAAGCTGCGTCATCTTGTGCATCGGGTGAATTGGTTTCAGCTGGCTTCATTAATTAGTATAATTCAGTATGATCTGCATGACAATTAAAATGGATGGAGTGTTTGCTGATGACATTACTTAAGGAAGCATAACGTAAATAAAACTGGTCCGAGCACTGAACCTTGTGGAACTCCCTGACTAAGTTACTCTCTGTAACTTTACAGCTCTTAGATCTAACAGGACAAGTACAGAGTCCTCTGTCAGAAGCAATAAGTAGATCATTTACAGCTTTCACGAGCGCTGTCTCACTGCAATGGTTGACCCAATATTAAATAAACCCAGCAACTGTAAACTGTAGGTGCTCTCTTACAACAGCTGTGTGCATGTACAAACCCATGCGTCAGAAAATCTGATGTGGCCTCTTGTGTTCTTCAAATATTTCTAGATATACTGTATATCCACTGCAAATATAATAGTTGTTTTCCTCTTATAAGATTCTGTGCACATGAGCGAGGGTAGCATGTTCTTAGAAAGAAGAAAATAAGAATTAGAAAGTTACAAATGAAACACAACAGTGGAACAGATGTGTGTTGTGGTTTTGGTTGATGGTCACACACACTTCCACCTTCAAAGCCGAATAAACAACAATCACGTATCATCTTTCTCCAGGGTTAGAAAACAATGTAGAAAAGTAAAAAAGTCTTCTGCCGTTCCAGTTCAGGAATTTAATGGAAATGAGAAGCCTATATGCTCCACCTAATTACGTTCAGCAACTTAGAAAAGGGAAACAGAGGACACAGTCACAATGAGGAAGTAACACACCACCAATCACCGGAAGAAGACTCTTCTTTTCTCTTCAACTCGCACCAGAAGGACAGAAACAAACGACGGAGAGGCACGATGATTCAATTCAGATGGTTTAAAATGACTTTCTTTCTACTGCTGCTTCAGATTACAGGTAGGAACACAGAGTTACTATAAACACATTCAGAGGTGGGCTGTTTTAATAGCACCTAAGAAGGGTTTTCAGGTATCTACTACTTTAAAGTACAGTACTTTACAATGTGTTACTATCGACCTTCTGTTTAATCACAAATATCTGCACTTTCTACTCACATTGTTTGATACATATTAGGGAAAACATTGATTTGTTAACACATCACATGATGTAAATGACAACTTGAAAGAAAGCAGGAAGATTTCTTCCATACAAATGATTTGCAAATTGTAACAAAGTTAATGTCCATTATTTCCAGATGGAATAATATGTTTAATAGTGTCCTTATTATAACGCACAAAAACAGACGGAAGAAATGCCGTTCTTAGGGCGACTTTTCACTAACTACAGTGAGAACATTTCAGAGCTTGTACTTGTACTTTTACATAAGTATCTGCAATTCTACTTGAGTAAAGAATGTACGTACTTTTGCCACCTCTGTATTCATTTTTTAGCATGTTGAGTTTTGTGTTATTTGGAAACGAAGGATGTGACTCATTTTCAAACTTAAGCTGTGTCTTAAATTAGTATGCTCACACTGTCAGCATAAAAGCTATTTTCATGCTTCAGATTACTTCCTCATGTTTTTCTCTGTTATCTTTCCCACAGCAACAACAGGAGAATTTCATTCCCTCAACAGAGATGGAGACGACGTCACTTTGCCTCCCGGAAATGTTACTGATGACAAGACACGCTGTGATAGGACTAACTGGGTCTTCAGAAGAAGTACAGAACTGGTTAAAGATGGGCAGATTCTTAAAAGTAGTGAAGACAGACTCAGTCTTACAGCAGACTGTTCTCTTCTTATAAAGAAGGTCACAGTGGAGGATGCTGGTATTTACAATTGTCAACAATCATATTCAGGACAACAAGACACTCTGGTTTATCTGTCTGTTGTTAACAGTGAGTATTTGTATCATGATTTCTTCAGATCAAACTGTATTTTAGGACTACACAGTGAAACATTACAATAATACTTTATCTTTCTGCTCTTCATCAGTGATCGAACAGAAAGATGGTGAGTGGGTGATACTGTCCTGCTCTGTGTCGGCAGCTGACAGGTGTGAGTACACAGTCAAGTGGCTGTATGAAGGTGAACAGGAGGACATTGAAACATTCCCTGCAGAGTGCTCGCTTACTGTGAGATTTCGTACTTCTTTGTTCAACCAGAGCTCAAAGTATCTTGATTTGTTCAAGTGTGAGGTGACAGATGGTTACACTCACAAAAAGCATCTGTTTGACTTTAGTCCTCAGTCCTCCGATGAGAAACCAGGTGAGATTATGATTTTATCGTGTGAAACCACAAAGTATGTTTGAGTTTTTGATTCATTTAAAGATTTATGATGACATCAGTTCAGAGGGTACATGTTCTTCTCACAGATACATTATTCATGTTTCCAGGTGAAGATGCTACAAAACCATCAACAACACCTCCAATAAGAACAACTGAGAGCAGCAAGACAACAGGGACCGACTCAAAAAGGCCTGCTATCAATGGTACGCCAACAACACAAGGAGAAGAAAGTAACTTATAATTCTTTTCGTGTTTCTCTCAGCTTCTGGAGCCAAAACGTTTTCTGGTTTCAGTTCCAGGTTGGTGGTTGTACGTCATTGCTGCTATAGGTTCAGTGGTTTTGCTGATAGTCGTTGTGATGGTCATCAGGTGGAAGAGAACTGAAGGTGAGAACATTAACAGATAAACATTTCATAAGACGTTTAAAAAAGTTGGATTTTTTCTGTGGGAGCTAAACTTAGCTTTGTCCTTTCAGGCGACAAAAGAAAGATGGCCGACAGCACTGTGAGTTTAACAATACTTTACAGAGCAAACGACTTGTTTATCGACATGTTTCTGAAGTTCAAACTGAGTAATGCGTGACCTTCTATTCTCCCTTCAAAAGTGATTATGTGAGAGTTTTTTTAAGGACACTGAAGGATTCCTTTAGTTTCAACTTTTATGGTTTCATGTTATCTTCCCTTAAAAATGTTGGTTTATCCTGTTTGAATGAGATATAGCGCCAACATAGAGAAGACATATCCGTGTTGTTGGATCTTGTGAAGTATGATGCTGAGACAGAGAGAGAAACGTGTTCTTTGGTGCCTTTAGGCCGACAAAATCAATCACGTTCACTTCTCCCTTGAGCACTTTAGTAGAGACTATCCTGACCTGTTTTAGTCACTCTGCTGAGTGCAGGAGGGAGACCATGTTTTTGACGCGCTTCCATCAATGAATGCAGAAATAAAGAAGGTCGGAGCTGCGATCACTGTCAGGTGATGTTCCCATTTATTAAACAATCGAACAAACGGCGAAAACTTACTTTTCAATGATACTGGAGGTGGTGATCAAGCGTAACGAGCGGTAAAAACCGTGTGTCTTCCCCTCACCCATGCGTCACTGTCAGCTGTTTCCCCTGTGCCCTTTGTAGTGAATCTACCACCACCGACCTACACCACCACCTGTGGCAAACTGGTGAGAGCAACAAATATACACAAAAATACAAGAAGAATGGCTCCTACTGACTTAGTACCTGCTGCTAGTCTCCTAAAGGTGTGGCATTACCCATGTAACACAAATACAGAAAAGGTATTGCACTATGCCTGGAGGTGATTAGCTTAGCATAAACACTGGAAGCAGAGGGAACCTGGAAGCACACCTCATCCAAAGCATAGAAATATGGCTACCGGCTCTTCATAAGCTCGCTTGCTATCATGTGATGTCTCTATTGTTTTATTCATACATAAATATTTCTTGATGAACTTCAGTTTATGGATCTGCCCACCATGTAAGCCTCATTGAGAGACTCCAGGAAGCTAACACATCCGCCTTTGGTTTTTATTTTGTGGCCTGTGTTTGTGCAGGGACTGAGCTTCAGCCCTGCAGTGGCCCTTCAGTCAGCTCCAGAAACCAGCCTGGACACGGTAAGATCACTACAAAATACAAACTTATACTCACTTGTTTCAGGTGTTTTGTTTGAACTCTTTTTAAAATTGTAGTTGCATGAGACACAAAATGACTCTTGAGTTTAGTTTTCCACTGCATCATAGAAGAAAAGGGAAGTAAGCCCTTTAGCCTGGATTGCATCAGACTACTTAAGTGTGTGGCAGGAAGTCAGGTTTCTTCTAATCGCTGCCAAAATAAAACCCCACTATGTCGTCTTCCCTGTGTAGGCGGATCCTGAAGATGGTGTGTCCTACGCCTCTGTCACTTACAAGAAGAGTTGCAGGAA
Source organism: Semicossyphus pulcher (assembly GCF_022749685.1). NCBI lineage: Eukaryota > Metazoa > Chordata > Actinopteri > Labriformes > Labridae > Semicossyphus > Semicossyphus pulcher. Next base: position 27,905,011 of record NW_027211615.1, on the reverse strand, counting down.
TGCCCAGGTAAGCTGACTTTCAGAACTCCTGTTCCATCGGACTTTGTCGTGCATGTATCTAACTGTATGTTTGTTGCTGGTTCCCTCTATCTTCTCGTGTTCAGGTTAAAAAAGAAGAAGATGAAGGGGATGAAGTGACCTACAGCACTGTGAAAGCTTCCTCTTCTTCTGCTGGAGCTTCCACTGATCCCTGCACCATCTACGCCGCCGTCAACAAACCAAACAAAAAAGAGGCTTCAGTCATTTAGAATTGTTAGCTTCGTAGGGTCGCTGCCGGTTTGGAGTGAAAACTAGAAGCGTCGTTTATCTTCACCGGTCAAACTAATCCATAAAGAACAGATTTCTAAAACTTCACCAATCCGGTCTGCCACTGACTATTGGTACGGACACAAATGTTATCTACTCATCTCAGATGCTTCAAAGGTAGGCTGGAAACAATCTAAAAATGTCCCCCAAATAAAACAACTTAATACAAAAAATACATAAATCTGACCATTCATCCCATTCTTAAAAACACAATATCTTTAAAAAGACTTGAGGGAATTTCTTAAAATGTGGCACAAACATCCACTTGGACTCAAAGATGAAATGATAATATTTTGGTGTTCAAAGGTCATGGGTCAAGGTCACTGTGATCTCTCAAAAGAAACCCATCTGTTTTATATATTTCAACATTGTTGCGCTCCTCATATTTGCACTATTGTCTTTTGTAAGCTTGTAGATACTAGTGTTATATTTAATGTTTAATGTAGGCTTGTACATATATGTTTAATATTTAATGTCTAAGTGTACATAGAGAGCAGAGGTAAACCGGAGTCAAATTTCTTGTATGTGTTCATACCAGGCCAATAAAGCTGGTTCCGATTCAGAAAAGACTCAAAAATTCATACTCTCATACAATACAATTACACCCAAATCTCTAGAATTAAATGTTTTTACCTAAAATGTCAAAGGTCAACTTCACTGTGAGAACATCATGTCCTGGAAAAACACAATTCCTGCTGTCCCATTCTTGTAAATGTGATAGCTCAGGAATTCCATGAAAGAACGTTTTTACATTTGGCACAAACATCCACCTGGACTCAAGAATGAAGTAATTACATTTTGGTGTTCAAAGGCCAAAGGTCAAGGTCACTGTGACCTCTCAAAAGGCGTTTTTAACTCAAGAATTCATACTTATATTATGAAACAATTTCACACAAATATCTAATTGGATAAAATCATTAAGTATGATCAGTAAAATGTTTTTAATTTACTAAAAAACAAACTTTAACTTCACTGATCATTATGTCCTTGAAAAACTTGAATTTTTTTACATCTGGTTCACTTATTAATTTTTTTCTGTTTTTGACAAACTACTCATCTACAATCAAAAGACTCACAAACAAACAAACACAAACTCAAACTAGCTTTCCTCATTGCTTTGCCTTTACTAGTTGTATTTATTGTCCATTGGACTTCTCGTTATTCTTGTGTCTTTTATGTTGTATTTATCGTTGGCCTGATGGATGGATGTTTAACTGCTGCCTGCAAAAGTAAATTGCCCTCTTATAGGCATAATAAAGACAACCTTGAACCTCGATGTGAGTGGGAATACAAAGTTAATCAAGTGTACCAAATATTTAGATATTTCAGGCCAACTTAGAGAAATAAGAGAAAAGAGAATACCTCAAGCGGTACGTCTGTTTTACACTGATAACTGAAAAGCTGAAGCTGACCAATGGGAAAACCAAGTAACTATTCACATCAAAAGTAAATCTGAATGTCACCGGAACAAATTCATAAAACTATACCGATTCCTACATGGAACTATGCTAAGGTTCTCCCTTTAAAAATCAATAAATAATGAAGTTACTAATAGAGAAGTGGCTCCTTTTTGGTTATGATAATGTAAATGATCATTTCATGGATGTATTGTTGTTAACAAAAAAGGCAGAAGGTTAAAGTAAGTAAAACTAAGAAGTCAACATTGTTATATATGTGTACACTGCTTATTTAAAACACTATTAATAATAATGTGGCTCAAATTGTTCTAAGTGATGAATGTGCAACTGTTGGTTGTTACCGTTAATTTTGTAGGCTGTTCAGTTTCCTTTGCATGTCTTGCTAAGTGCAAACTTTTAGAAAAATTTTTAAGGAATATAATATCATACATTGGGATTAATAAAATGTTGGTACCCTTAAGTATTTGTCTGGGTTTCTTTAATGTCTGAGTAATATTTGATGCTTTTTGCTTCAGCACAGTGTCCCTAGATTGCATCTATTAACATACGCATTTCCTTTTTTAATGACATTCATTATATATTATAAATAAAACGTTCCTTTTAGCTGTAAGATGTGACTGTTGAACATCAGGTACGTTTTTTACGTCCAGAAGTAATGAGTCTTAATTTTGTGTCATTTGTTTAATTAATGATTTGCAGTTAAATAAACACAGTGGCTAAACTTTTAAGCAAGTATAGTTACTCAAAATTATCATCAACTTCAGCACCACGGACAGCACCATCCTTATCGTCACCAAACAGACCAGAACCAGAGGCTGTTTGTCTTTTATTTTGGTGGGATCCAAGCGGGCTGCAGGAAGCTGGCGGAAGTTGAAGGATGGTGGGTGTGAATCATCCTACACTTTAAAGTTATAACACTGCTGCAATCATGTTAGAGGTCGTCAGTTGTAACAATTAAACAGTTATTTATGGAGAACGAGAACATGAAGAGTTCACATGAATTAAAGGGGAGGCTCGGGAGGTTGACAAAGTGAAACTACAAGGATGACGTCAAAGCGCTTATTATATGGATTGTGCAATAGCATCATGGTGTTTCTATATTTTTATTCATATACTTCTATTTTTATTTGTATTTCTTTTTTTCTTCCTCTTACTTCCTGCTTTCCTTTATATGGATCTGTGCAATACATGTTTGTGGTCTTTCACTGGCATGTACTCTTGTTTGCATGTGGATTGTGTTGGTTTCTATTGTCTTTAATTTGCTGATCCTACTGTATTGGTAGCGAAGTGTGTGCAGCATTGGAGTCCAAGACAAATTTCCTTAAGGGGACAATAAAGTGTATCGTATCGTATTATCAACCACATCTCCACATCTGAGGACTCGTCTAGTTAAACATAACTATTTAATGTCCTTTTATCCACATGGACACACTTTAAAAGCCTTTAAGTATCTAAAAGAACTTCAGCGAGACAAAAAGCTGGTGTCCATTATCTGCATAAATTCAACAACTTAAATAATGGTGAAAAAAAGATCCAAGTCACTCTAAGGAAGTGACGCTGTGCGACAACAGGAAGTATATGCTTTATCTCTCTTAAAAAAGCACTAGATTAGAGGCTTTGACAGTTAGGGCGTAAGAACCAGAGAAAGCAAGAAGGGTGAATTCAAGAGGATTAAAATGTGTGTACTTGTGATGCTGCTGCTCTTTTTTAAAGGTAAGAAAACAAAACACAGATAACTGTGAAAGAAACCTTACACACATTACTAGTGTTTCAGTGACTCGCCTTAGATGTCAGACAACAAAGAAGATTCTTGTTTTGAACATTGTTGTTTAAGAAATTGTTTTGTATTGTCTTTTTTATATTTATCTCTCAGCTTCAGCAGTATTTACTGGACAAGGTCCCTCCTCCTACACAGCCAGAGCTGGAGGTGAAGTCACTTTGCCTTGTGGATATGTGATGAAAGACCAGCAGAACTGTGACAGAACTTCTTGGCTTTTCCATCCTGAGTTAAGGGAAGTAGGAGAAGAGCTGGTTACTCTTGGGCGGATTAATAAAGATCACATAGTTAAAGCTAAATCAGACAGACTGAGAGTCACAGCGGACTGTTCTCTGGTTATAAAAAATGTCACAGTTGAGGATTACGGTCGTTACACCTGCAGACGAATCAACGAATCAGAAAAGCAAGATCCGGGCACTCAGGTTTTTCTCTCCGTTATTACAAGTGAGTATTTTCATCATATTGATTTAAGCTCAAAGTGTTTTGTTGAAACAATAAACTAAAACATCACAAAAATGATTATTTCAGAGATGAAGTAAACTTCACTCTTGTTGCTTGTCTCTCACAATGTCTTCATCAGTGGATAAACATGAGACGACAGATGCGGTCCTCTTGTTCTGCTCTGTGTACTCATATCCTGAGTGTTGGCACGCAGTGCAGTGGATCTATAAGGGAAGTATGAACAACACTGAGACATCACAGTATACCTGTTCAGCCAGAGTGACCTTTACAACTCCTCATCTCTATCAGAACTCTGATGAGCTGCTGTATTGTAACGTGACAGATAAGAAGAGCGGACAAACACTGCTCTGTAATGTTGGCCCACAGTCCTCATGTCAGGAAACAGGTACAATTTTAATTACATTTATTTAAAGTTAACACTATTCTGTCACATTGAGTCTTACTTCAGTTGCTAAATGTGATGTGTTTAATCAGAACTTGTTGTTTTTTATTTCTTTAAATCACATTAAACTAAATCAAAGGAGGCACATCAGCAGAGAGAGACGAAAGGCCAGAGGACGACACTCCAACAAAAGCAGGTAGAGACCAAACGTCTCACATCTCTCTCTCCTTATGATGCCTTAAGTGTGAACGTTAGAGCCACACTCAGATATTCTCTACAGCACACACGTCTGTTTTAACATCTCTCTCTCTGTGCCTCCTGATGAAGTCTGAGGTATGAATGTCAGACTGACACTTGTCTGCAGGTAGAGAGATATTAGAGATGTTCACGGTGGGAAAAGAAGAAGCTGATTCTCTTTTGGCTGCAGGATTTCAAATGAAACAGACTGATGATGATTTGAATGTTTTTATTCTAAGGTCCAGGATGGTTAAGGTTTACGATTGTGTCTGTGGGATTAGCAGCGCTCATCATTAGTGTTGTGGCGGTCAACATATGGGCCAAGGTGAAGACAGCTGAAGGTGAGAACCTTTTCAAATGTTATTTTTATAAACTACAAGATTTGATAAACCTGGATTTACACTCAGGAAACTAAAGTCGACTCTTTTTTGTCTTTACAGGGAACAAAACACAGACGGACGACGATGCTGTGAGTTTAAAAACTGAACAATGAAACACTTCAGTTTGTGGTGTTTGAAGGTTTCCTGTGGTTCTATAAATAGAATAACAACAAACAGAACGCTTTGTTTTGAATTTAAGTGGGGAAAGATATATTTATCATTTAGAATATATTTTCACAATATGATGTAAGTTGTTTTTCTTTTCACAGGTGCAAAATGACGACCATGAAGATGATGCTTCGGTCAGCTATGAAGAGGCCAGGTTCCCTTTGTCAGACCGTCAATGATCAATAACATAATCAACCAAAAACTTTATATGAACAAGAGAAATTGATTGTCGATTTCAGCACTGCTGTAAATATTGTTGGTTGTTCATTATGTCTTTGTATGTGATGGATGGAGAAATGTGCATTATAGAAATTCAGCAGTAGAGTAGTAGTAGTATTTAAGGAGGATTTAATCGCAACATTTAATATTTGTCACATGCTGATATTTGAGCGTTTTATTTTCATATCTCAGAGTTATAATGGTTACTGTCAGTTATATCAGTTGTAGTGCAGGATGGTCTCATTTGTAAGTATTGTGCAGGTATTAATGCTAAACACTGGGTTATAAAATGGACATGTTAGATGCTGTTTTGATGTATATTATCTACGGTAATAATACGACACAGACAACGGACGTTTCTGTGTATGTATTTAGCAGGCAAAATGTATTGAGCTGGCATTTGTAATCATACTTCAATGGTTATAGTAGTAGTGTGTGTGCGTGAATATTAGTGACATGGATATTTAGTTTGGCTGAATTTGAGATTAAAACAGTCATTTTGTTCATAGAGTGAACCACATAGGACAACAAAGAAACACCACAGAATACTGGAGAACATGTCACTCATTTCTGCAAAATATGAATACTGGGCAAAGAAAAAGCAGTGCGTTATCAAAATTCTCTTTGAATATAAATTGTAAGAGTCTGGACTATGTGTGTATGAAGAATTATGAAGATGTGATATTCCTAACCTGCTGGTTTAGAGGTTTTTTGTGGAAAGTCAATAAACCTGCTACCCCCCGTTTAAGAAAAACTGCTGCTGTGGCCTCAAACTTTGACCGATTTGAAACATTTCAATGGATTTGTTGGTTCGTTTAGTGATGTAAAGGAAATCATAGAATTCCACTGTGGACATTAGAGGTTGTCTGATGAGCCCAACCCCCGAAACCTGTATAAGTGACATCCGAAAGCGCCCTTGGATGTGACAAACAGCCACGCAAAGTGATTCATGTATAGATTTGTTTTATGTTCATTAGTTGTTATTTACAGATGAGCAGACGCCTCTTCACCCTGTCCTGTAAAGAATAAATCTAAACGGCGTATCGAGCCTTGGCTGTGAAGAGGTGTGAAGCTGGGTGAATGGTACATTCACACCTAACTGAAGTCAAGTCAAACTTTATTTGTATAGCACATTTAAAAACAGCCAAAGTGGCCAAAGTGCTGAACAGGCTCAAAGAATACAAACAGGTACAAACAACAGATAAGAATAAAAGAACAATAAAAACAAGGTGTCAGACTCAACTCAAGTCGAAAGCCACATGAACAGGTAAGCTGTTCCAGAGATTAGGAGCAGCCAACGCAAATGCTCGGTCACAACGTTTTTTTAGTCTAGATCTGGGAACATCCAGGAGCATCTGGTCTGTCGACCTAAGTGCTCTAACTGGAGTATGCAGGAGTTCTGCTAGTTAAGGTATTCATGAGTTGTATTTAGTTTATTCTGTGTTCTTGTCTTGATTTAGTCTTGTTTAGTTCTGTAATTCATTTGTGTTTCATTGACTAGAGATCGTCTCCTTGAGTTGTGCTGTCACAGTCCTGAGTTTGGTTTTAAGTGTTTCCGGTTTTATTTTGAAGTTCTTGCCCTATGTATGTTTTGTCTTGTTTTACTTCCTGCCTTTGTGTGTTTTCCCGCCTGTTGGATTATGGGCCCTGCCCTTATTGGTTTCACCTGCTCCCTTGATTGTCTCACCTGTGCCCGATTAGTTTCACCTCCCCTGTGTATTTAGTCTTTGTCTTCCCTTGTCCTGTTGCTAGTTCGTTGTCGTCCTTCCTCTGGAGTGTCGTCCGTCCATGTCCATGTCCATGTCCATGTCCATGTCCATGCATGTGTATGATTCTCAGTGTTCCCTGTGTGGATTTTTCACCTTCCGGTTTTCATTTGGATTACTTATTGCCTGTTTTGTTTGGACCTTTTTGCCATTGGATTTTGTTTGCCTGCACCCCTTGGATTCCTCAGATCAGTAAGCCTTTGTTTCGCCTTCTGCCTTTTTGTTTAAATAAATTATTATTTCAGTCTGCATCTGGGTCCTCAACCTTTTGTTTACACCGAAACTGTGACAAAGGTGGCGCCAGCTCATTTAAAACAAGCAAAAAAATCTTAAAATCAATTGTAGAACGGACAGGAAGCCAATGGAGGGAGGCCGGTACTGGTGTTATGTGCTAACGCTTTCGTTTTCCAGTTAACAGACGAGCGGCTGCATTTTGCACTAACTGCAGACGACGGAGGGACGACTGGTCCAGGCCCACATACAGAGAACTGCAGCAGTCTAGCTGAGAGGTAATAAAAGCATGAATAACTCTCTCGAGATCTTTGGGAGTGAGATAGACCGTTACCTGGGCCAAGAGTCTTGGAAGTCGAGAGTCGTGGAAAAAGCTAGTTTTGACAACAGAACTAATTTGTTTGAAAGAGCCGTCAAAAATCACACCAAGATTCTTAACAAAAGGACGATTGTAAGAAGCAAACGGGCCAAGGAGAGCATCAGAGTCGTCCATTTGGTCTGGTCGTCCGAGCATGAAGACCTCAGTCTTATTTTCATTGAGATTGAGGAAATTTAGATCCATCCAAGTCTTTATGTCGTTCAAGCAGTTTAGCAAAGGCTGCACAGAATCTTTAGTGTTTTTATAGGCAAGTATATTTGTACATCATCAGCAAAACAATGAAAAGGAATGTTATGTTTCTTAAAAATGGACCCCAGGGGCAGCACAATGAGAAGAGGATAGGGCCCAAAATGGAGCCTAGAGTGACCCCACAAGTAAGATTATTCGCCTAAGTGCACCGAGAAACTCCTATCTGTCAGGTACTACTGAAACCATTTGAGGGCAGTACCTGTAATGCCCACACACTGTTCAAGGCGTGATAAAAGGATCCCATGATCCACAGTGTCAACGGCAGCGGTCAGGTCCAAAAGCACCAGGCTGGCAGAGTTCCCTGAGTCAACGGTTAGAAGAAGATCGTTAAAAACTCTAAAGAGAGCTGTTTCAGTACTATGGCGTGGTTTAAAACCTGAGTGGAATTTTTCAAAAATGACATGATTATCTGAAGATGTTTGTAATTGAGTAAGAACAACTCTCTCCATAACTTTAGACAAAAAGGTAGCTTGGAAATAGGCCTGAAGTTAGAGAGAACAGAAGAGTCCAGGTTTTCCTTTTTGATAAGGGGATGCACTGCAGCATGTTTAAAAGCAGCTGGAACACACCCTGAAGTAAGCAAGGTGTTAATCAACGCCAGAATACTTGACCCAACAGTATTACAAACTTCTTTTAGAAGCTGAGAAGGAATGCTATCTAGGGGGATATTTGTAGGCCACAAGTGATGCACTACCTCAGATAATAGGGAGAGTGGTACAGGCTCAAACTGATCGAGGACCACTGGGCACATAGGAGGAACAGAAGGGTCTAGGGCAGAGGAAATGGGTGGAAACCTCAGTCCGGAAATCTTGTTGATAAAAAATAAACACTTCCACATCAGTTCTCAGAAGAAAGAGCTGAGCCGCAATGAGGAACAAACACGTCTTTGAACACTAAAAACAGTGTCAGCATACTGCACCATGTGTGAGGCATCACAGTCTGGAGGATGAGGAGTTTGTCTCATTACTTGTGTCCTTTTATCCACACAGATTTAAAGCTGCAGTAGGTGAGATGGAGAAGAGAGCAGACTTTGCTTCAAAATTTGAAAGATCACAACCTCCAGGTCCCTCACCCTCTCTCTCCGCGGCGCTCAGTCCTGCCTCCAAAAGCCCTCCCTGCAGAGGAGGCTGTCATGCACGCGCATGGCACACAGAACTATCAGGAGAAAGTCTGAAACGGTCACACACTGCCTGGGAACTTCACAGAAATGTTTTCAGCCACTCCGCCATGAAACAACGCTGAACAGTAGCCGCATTGAGAACAAGCTAACATCACAGAAGCCGCCGACATCTTAGCAATGTGAAGCAAATGCAGCAGAAATGAAGCCGGGGTAATTACCTGTCGAGCAGAACTGTCTAACTCAGCATCGCTTTTTAATCCTTTCAGGTCCTGTAGCTCTCTCCACCTCGGAAATGCCGCTCTGATGTTTCCTCTGGTTTTGTTTCTGTCTCGGTCCAACTCTTTTAGCGTGCTTTTTCTCTTTTGTCTTCTTCGGTGTAACGGTCGTTAGTTGGCAATGAAGGGATGGGCATTTTTTAAATTCCTGGTGGTTGTGGACACAAGCCGGCTGATGCTGTGCTCACTGAAGAAATTGAGCTTGAGCGAGGAGTGGTGCTGCGCAGCATGTGATTGACAGCAGCCTGAGAGACTACTCGGCTCTGATTGGTTTTTGTGGAGCGGTAGATTCTTGCAAATTGCCATTAGGAGCAGTAGGAGGAGCCAGAGGAACATGATAATTTTACCAGACTATCTCTCTCATGTACCACTGCATGTTGAAAGTGACAGTTTGAGCAAATATGACAAAAAGTTAGTTTTAATAATGTTACCTACTGAACCTTTAACCACTCCACCTTTAGCTTTTAAGACATCTATAGGAAATTCAAAGCGATGAAAAGCTGATGCGCTCTGTCAGCTGAAATATTACTACTTAAAGAATGGGGGGAGAAAAATAGTCAATTCACTGTAAGAAGGTTGGACTTACTAAAAACAGGAAGTTGTTTTTTCAAAGTCTCTACAGGAAACACTTCAGAGGGTGAGAACAAGAGACAGAGAAGCAAGATGGGTCACTTCACGAGGAGTAAAATGTCTTTCTTTGTGACACTGGTGCTTCTGTTCACAGGTAAGAAAATACTAAAGACAGACATTATTAAAAGAAACATTACAAACATTTCTAACAGACATTGAAGTCAGACGGCTAAGTTTGATGTTTATTTGAGGCATTTGGAGTTCAGAGTTTAGAAACATTTGGTATGGCTTTAGAGTTTAATGTAATCCTCTCACATAACTATTAATAAAATGTTTTATCATTGATATTTATCTCTAATTTCAGCAGCAGTAACTGGACAAGGTCCCTCCTCCTTCACTGTCAGAGCTGGAGGTGAAGTCACTTTGCCTTGTGGGAATGTGATGAAAGATCAGCAGAACTGTGACAGAACTTCTTGGCTTTTCAATTGTGATAATTGGCTAGCAGCAGTAGAACTGATTACACACGGGACTATAACTACAACTCAGATTTCAAAAGATCATTCTGACAGACTGAGAGTCACAGCGGACTGTTCTCTGGTTGTAACAAACATCACACGTGAGGATGTTGGACATTACGCCTGCAGACAGCTCAACGAATCAGGAAAGCAACATGTTGACGCTGCTCTGGTTTATCTGTCTGTAATCTACAGTAAGTACTGACATCTAAATGTTACAGTTCAAACTGTCTTGTTGGAATGATAAACTGAAACTTTATAAAAGTTCTGATTACAGTGAGGAAGTTAATTTCACTCGTTTTCTTTCTCTCACAATCTTTCACCAGTTGAAAGACAAGAGTCCATCATTTACTGCTCTGTGTTCACATATAGAGAGTGTGGACACACAGTGCAGTGGATCTATAAGGGAAGTATGAACAACACGGAGACATCACAGCATACCTGTTTAGCCAGATTGACATTGACAACTCCTCATCTCTATCAGAACTCTGATGAGCTGCTGTATTGTAGCGTGACAGATAATAAGAGCGGACAAACGCTGCTCTGTAATGTTGGCCCACAGTCCTCATGTCAGACAACAGGTACAATTATTATTTTTTTATTAAACAATATTCTGTCACAGTGAGTCTTACTTCAGTTGTTAGTTGTATGTTTGAATTTTATGTTTTTTATTTCTTTAAATCACATTAAACTAAATCAAAGGAAGCACATCATCAGGGAGAGACGAAAGGCCAGAGGACGACACTCCAACAAAAGCAGGTAGAGACAAACGTCTCACATCTCTCTCTCCTTATGATGCCTTAAGTGTGAACGTTAGAGCCACACTCAGATATTCTCTACAGCACACACGTCTGTTTTAACATCTCTCTCTCTGTGCCTCCTGATGAAGTCTGAGGTATGAATGTCAGACTGACACTTGTCTGCAGGTAGAGAGATATTAGAGATGTTCACGGTGGGAAAAGAAGAAGCTGATTCTCTTTTGGCTGCAGGATTTCAAATGAAACAGACTGATGATGATTTGAATGTTTTTATTCTAAGGTCCAGGATGGTTAAGGTTTACGATTGTGTCCGTGGGATTAGCAGCGCTCATCATTAGTGTTGTGGCGGTCAACATATGGGCCAAGGTGAAGACAGCTGAAGGTGAGAACCTTTTCAAATGTTATTTTTATAAACTACAAGATTTGATAAACCTGGATTTACACTCAGGAAACTAAAGTCGACTCTTTTTTGTCTTTACAGGGAACAAAACACAGACGGACGACGATGCTGTGAGTTTAAAAACTGAACAATGAAACACTTTAGTTTGTGGTGTTTGAAGGTTTCCTGTGGTTCTATAAATAGAATAACAACAAACAGAACGCTTTGTTTTGAATCTGAGTGACTGCGGGGAAAAGGGGCATTTATTTCTATAGTTTTATGTCAGTATCTCAAACAAGTTGTTTTGCTTTTCACAGGTGCAAAATGATGACGATGAAAATGATGGTTCAGTCATCTATGAAAACACTGGAGGCCCTGCTGCTACTGTCAGACCTTCAGTGATCGACAACTTCTGATCAATATCACCTCAAAAAAAGAAGAAAACAAGACAAATTATAAATCATTTAAAGTATTGTTTCAGTGTAAGATATTTTAGGATTTCAAACATTTGTTTTTGAGGTGAAACTTTGCCAAAGTTTCTCTTTGTGCTTGTAGAGAATAAATGATTTTATTTACAGCTCTCATGTTAGCTTGTTAGATGGTCGTAGGTTTGAATGAGCTCCCAGCCTGAACAGAGTCTCTTTATTATAACTAAGATATGATTTTAATAAAGCTCATGCATTATGTTTCGTTTTCCTGGATCATGTATTTTACAGTGGTTATCTGAGCAAGATGTGTAAGATTGGAAGGCGTAGCCTGAGACTTTAAAAGGACTTTTGTAGCTTCATTTCAAAAGCTTTAGGAGGCTTACCTGGTGACCAATGAAGGGTTAAAACCTACAGAGCTCTGCTGCTGTTGTGCCCACATTCACATTACAAAACTTCTACATCAGTTCTCAGAAGAACAAACTGAGCCGAAATGAGGAACAAACATTTCTAAGACCACTTAAAAACAACAACAGACCAAGTGTCACAATTCACTGAAAGAAGGTTGGACTCACTAACAACAGGAAGTTGTTTATTTAAAGTCTCTACAGGAAACACTTCAGAGGGTGAGAACAAGAGACAGAGAAGCAAGATGGGTCACTTCACGAGGAATAAAATGTCTTTATTTGTGACACTGGTGCTTCTGTTCACAGGTAAGAAAATACTAAAGACAGAAATGTTTGTAATGTTTCTTTTAATAATGTCATGGCCAAGAAAGCTGGCGGTGTTTAAATGTCTTGTGTCTATGTTGTCTAATGGTTTCCTGCTTTATTTTGAAATTCTACTCTCCTCTCGTTTCAGGTAACTTGCCCTGCCCCTTGTGTTTTTCCCGCCAGTCTGATTGTCTTCCCTGCCCTGATTGTTTCCACCTGTTCCCCATTACCCTGTGTATATATGGTCTGTGTCTCCCTTTGTCTGTTGCCAGTTCGTCTTGTCTCGTGTGCCAGTAAACCAGCTCCGTGCCGTCATCACTTCAGGAATTGTCAGCATTTGCTCCATGCCCGTCTTGTCAGGTTTTGTACTTTTATTTTGATACTTTGTCAAGCCCTTGGTTTTGTTAGTAGGTTTTCCTCCTTGTGAGTGATTTTCTGTTGTTCTTTAATAGTGACCTTTTTCCTCCTTGTGAGTGATTTTCTGTTGTACTTTAATAGTTATCTTTTTCCTCCTTGTGAGTGATTTTCTGTTGCACTTTAATAATTAAAGATTTGTTTATTTTCTACTTTTGCCTCCTGAGTCGTGCATTTGGGTTCGAGTCCTTGTTCAGTTGTGACAGTACGAACTGGCCGTTAGATTCTGGGTGGTACCCAGAGGTGAGGCTGACGGTGGCTCCAATGAGTTTGCAGAACTCCTTCCAGAATCTAGAGATGAACTGGGGCCCCCGGTCTGACACGATATCCTTAGGAAATCCATGGATATGAAACACATGAGTCATCATAACTTCTGCTGTCTCTTTGGCAGAGAGCAACTTAGGCAAAGGAATGAAATGAGTCATCTTAGAGAATCTATCCACCACTGTGAGAACAGTGGTGTTACCTTCAGAGACCGGGAGCCCCGTGACGAAGTCCAGAGAGATCTCAGCCCAAGGACAAGTAGGGATGGGGAGTGGCTGCAGCAAACCCATCCGTGCTCCGGAGGAGGTCTTGTTGCGGGCGCAGATGGGGCATGCCTCCACATACTCCCGGACCTCTTGCTCCATGGAGGACCACCAAAATCTCTGGGAAATGGCGTGCATGGTTCTTTTGACACCCGGGTGGCAGGTGAGTAGCGAGGTGTGAGCCCAATGGATCACCTGTGGACGCATAGTAACAGGGACAAACAAGCGATTCACCGGACAACCACTAGGTGTTGGGTTCTCACCATTAGCTTGCTTCACCTCAGATTCTATTTGCCAAGTCACCGCTCCAACCACACGGTTCAGTGGTAGGATGGGCTCAGGTTCCTTGGCAGTAGGCTCGGGGTCAAACAGACGTGACAAGGCGTCGGACTTCGTGTTCTGGGACCCCGGCCTGTAAGACAGCACAAAGTTAAAACGATTGAAAAACAATGTCCATCTAGCTTGACGGGAGTTCAGTCTTTTAGCTTTGCGAATGTATTCCAAATTTGTATGGTCAGTCCATACAACAAAAGGATTCTGCGCCCCCTCTAGCCAATGTCTCCACTCCTCCAGAGCCATTTTGACAGCCAGCAACTCACGATTCCCAACATCGCAATTCCTCTCAGCCGGCGAAAGCCTCCGAGACAGGAAGGCACAGGGGTGAAGCTTGTTGTCCTTCTCAGAGCGTTGGGAGAGGACCGCTCCTGCCCCATCATTGGAGGCATCCACCTCCACCACGAACTGTCGGCTGGGATCAGGAAGTGTGAGGATGGGAGCGGTGGTGAAGCGTGTCTTAAGCTGCTGGAAGGCCTCCTCAGCTTGAGGGGACCACTGGAACGGAGTCTGTGGAGATGTGAGGGCATGGAGAGGTGCTGCTATGGCGCTGAAGTTTCTGATAAACCGCCTGTAAAAGTTAGCAAATCCCAAGAATTGCTGAACCTTTTTGCGGCTATCAGGTGTAGGCCACTGAGCCACAGCGCTAACTTTAGCCGGATCCATTTGCATCTTTCCAGGGGCTATGATGAAGCCAAGGAAAGATACAGTGCCGGCATGAAACTCACTCTTTTCAGCTTTAACATACAATTGGTTCTCCAGCAACCTTTGGAGGACCTGGCGTACATGGCCAACATGAGAGTCCGAGTCTGGGGAATAGATCAAGATGTCATCCAAGTAAACATAGACAAAGTGGTTCAGGAAGTCTCTCAGAACATCATTGATCATGGCTTGGAACACCGCAGGAGCATTGGTTAAACCAAATGGCATAACTAGGTATTCATAATGACCACTAGGTGTATTAAAGCCTGTCTTCCATTCATCCCCCTCTCTGATACGAACCAAGTGATAAGCATTTCTCAGGTCCAATTTGGTAAAAATCTTTGCTTGTTGAAGCTGATCAAAGGCAGATGACATGAGTGGCAGAGGATACCGATTTTTAATAGTGATGTCATTAAGTGGCCCATAGTCAATGCAAGGTCTGAGGGACCCATCTTTTTTCCCCACAAAAAACCTGCCCCTGCCGGAGATGAAGAGGGGCGAATAAGGCCAGCCTTTAATGACGACTCAATATATGCCGTCATGGCCTCCCTTTCAGGGCCAGAGATTGAATACAGTCTACCTCTAGGAATAGGGGCCCCAGGGATCAAGTCAATGGGGCAATCATAAGGTCTGTGAGGAGGAAGAGAAGTAGCCTTACTTTTGCTAAAAACTTCCCCCAGCTCATGGTAACATTTCGGAACTGATATCAGGTCAGGGTGTTCAGGGTCTGTGTTAGGATGAACAGAGACAGTGTTAAATACAGGTTTCATACTCAAATCAGGACATGACTTAAAACACTTCTTTGTACACCCCTCAGCCCAGTTCAAAACTTTCCCAGTACTCATGTCAGTGTGTGGGTTATGTTCCTTTAACCACGGGAAGCCCAGAATAAGAGGGTACTGGGTAGAATGAAACAAGTGAAAACACATGAGTTCATGGTGGTCACCTACAATGACTTCGAGAGGTTCAGTCTTATGAGTCACTTTTAATATCAAGCTCCCGTCAAGAGCACTGGCCTCTAATGGCTGGGATAATTGCTCAGTGTTCAAATAAAGTTTTTGGGCAAAATCCCAGTCAATGAGACTCTCATCAGCCCCTGAGTCAATGAGCACCCCAAGAGAAATCGTGGTGTCATGATGTTTTACCTTGATATCCGATAAGGCTCGGGGAGGGAATTCAGAGGAGGAGAAACGGCTCACCAGTACCCTCCCGACTACTGGCGAGCCTGCCCTTTTGCTGGACACGTGGCGAGGAGATGACCTTGCTGCCCACAATAGAAGCACCGTCCTTCCTGCAGACGGCGACGACGCTCCTCTGTTGACAGTTTGGCTTGTCCCAGCTGCATGGGTTCCTCCTGCCGAGGAGCCGGTGGAGGGAAGCGTGTAGGGCTCTGCCAAGTGGCTGTAGAAGATGCAGTATGGGTTCGATGGCGATCAGCCAAAGATGTCATCTGGTTGCGGTTCTGTTTGCGCTCCTGTAAACGGTTGTCAGTTCTTATGGCTAGAGTTATGATAGCGTCTAGGGAAGATGGTAGGTCCAGAGGCACTAACAAATCTTGAATCTGGTCAGAGAGTCCTTTAAGAAAGACATCATAAAGAGCCGTGGAGTTCCATCCACTGTCAGTGGCTAGGGTCCGAAAGCGGATGGCATAATCAGAAACTGAGTCCATACCTTGTTTGATGTTACTCAGTGCACGAGCTTTCTCTCGGTCGGATGAGGTTGGATCAAAAGCTCCCCTCAGAGCCTCTATGAATTCATTGTGGACCCTGATCTCATCTCTGACTTTTACAACAGTCACCTTCAGAGGCCTGGTCCATCAGGAGCCGTCCCTAGAGGGAGGGGTACTGTCATGGCCAAGAAAGCTGGCGGTGTTTAAATGTCTTGTGTCTATGTTGTCTTATGGTTTCCTGCTTTATTTTGAAATTCTACTCTCCTCTCGTTTCAGGTAACTTGCCCTGCCCCTTGTGTTTTTCCCGCCAGTCTGATTGTCTTCCCTGCCCTGATTGTTTCCACCTGTTCCCCATTACCCTGTGTATATATGGTCTGTGTCTCCCTTTGTCTGTTGCCAGTTCGTCTTGTCTCGTGTGCCAGTAAACCAGCTCCGTGCCGTCATCACTTCAGGAATTGTCAGCATTTGCTCCATGCCCGTCTTGTCAGGTTTTGTACTTTTATTTTGATACTTTGTCAAGCCCTTGGTTTTGTTAGTAGGTTTTCCTCCTTGTGAGTGATTTTCTGTTGTTCTTTAATAGTGACCTTTTTCCTCCTTGTGAGTGATTTTCTGTTGTACTTTAATAATTAAAGATTTGTTTATTTTCTACTTTTGCCTCCTGAGTCTAACAGACATTGAAGTCAGACGGCTAAGTTTGATGTTTATTTGAGGCATTTTGAGTTCAGAGTTTAGAAACATTTGGTATGGCTTTAGAGTTTAATGTAATCCTCTCACATAACTATTAATAAAATGTTTTATCATTGATATTTATCTCTAATTTCAGCAGCAGTAACTGGACAAGGTCCCTCCTCCTTCACTGTCAGAGCTGGAGGTGAAGTCACTTTGCCTTGTGGGAATGTGATGAAAGATCAGCAGAACTGTGACAGAACTTCTTGGCTTTTCAGTCGTAATCCTGGGAGAACAGCATTACGACTGATTACACACGGGAATATAAGTAAAACTCAGATTTCAAAAGATCATTCTGACAGACTGAGAGTCACAGCGGACTGTTCTCTGGTTGTAACAAACATCACACGTGAGGATGTTGGACGTTACGCCTGCAGACAGCTCAACGAATCGGGAAAGCAACATGTTGACGATGCTCTGGTTTATCTGTCTGTTATTAACAGTAAGTACTGACATCTAAATATTACAGTTCAAACTGTCTTGTTGGAATGATATACTGAAACTTTATAAAAGTTCTGATTACAGTGAGGAAGTTAATTTCACTCGTTTTCTTTCTCTCACAATCTTTCACCAGTTGAAAGACAAGAGTCCATCATTTACTGCTCTGTGCTCACATGGAGAGTGTGGACACACAGTGCAGTGGATCTATAAGGGAAGTATGAACAACATGAAGACATCACAGCGTACCTGTTCAGCCACTGTGACATTGACAACTCCTCATCTCTATCAGAACTCTGATGAGCTGCTGTATTGTAGCGTGACAGATAATAAGAGCAGACAAACGCTGCTGTTGAACGTCCCCCAGAAAACAGGTTTATAGTTTTGATATTGTTTGATGAATTTTATGTTTGAAGTGTACACTTTTCTTTCTCATTAAGTCTGTTAATGATGTAAACAATGTGGTTTTCTTTTATTTTGTTTTAATTTTGATTTATTTTTCCTTCATTACATTATATCACGAACAACAAAATTAAAAGGAAGCACATCACTAGGGGGAGACAAACTGGACGACACTCCAACAAAAGCAGGTAGAGACCAAACGTCTCACATCTCTCTCTCCTTATGATGCCTTAAGTGTGAACGTTAGAGCCACACTCAGATATTCTCTACAGCACACACATCTGTTTTAACATCTCTCTCTCTGTGCCTCCTGATGAAGTCTGAGGTATGAATGTCAGACGGACACTTGTCTGCAGGTAGAGAGATATTAGAGATGTTCACGGTGGGAAAAGAAGAAGCTGATTCTCTTTTGGCTGCAGGATTTCAAATGAAACAGACTGATGATGATTTTAATTGATTGGAAGGTGTAGCCTGAGACTTTAAAAGGACTTTTGTAGCTTCATTTCAAAAGCTTTAGGAGGCTTACCTGGTGACCAATGAAGGGTTAAAACCTACAGAGCTCTGCTGCTGTTGTGCCCACATTCACATTACAAAACTTCTACATCAGTTCTCAGAAGAACAAACTGAGCCGAAATGAGGAACAAACATTTCTCAGACCACTTAAAAACAACAACAGAGCAAGTGTCACAATTCACTGGAAGAAGGTTGGACTCACTAACAACAGGAAGTTGTTTAAGTCTCTAAAGGAAACACTTCGGAGGGTGAGAACAAGAGACAGAGAAGCAAGATGGGTCACTTCACGAGGAGTAAAATGTCTTTATTTGTGACACTGGTGCTTCTGTTCACAGGTAAGAAAATACTAAAGACAGACATTATTAAAAGAAACATTACAAACATTTCTAACAGACATTGAAGTCAGACGGCTAAGTTTGATGTTTATTTGAGGCATTTTGAGTTCAGAGTTTAGAAACATTTGGTATGGCTTTAGAGTTTAATGTAATCCTCTCACATAACTATTAATAAAATGTTTTATCATTGATATTTATCTCTAATTTCAACAGCAGTAACTGGACAAGGCCCCTCCTCCTTCACTGTCAGAGCTGGAGGTGAAGTCACTTTGCCTTGTGGGAATGTGATGAAAGATCAGCAGAACTGTGACAGAACTTCTTGGCTTTTCAGTCGTAATACTTTGGTAACAGCAGTAGAACTGATTACACACGGGACTATAAGTACAACTCAGATTTCAAAAGATCATTCTGACAGACTGAGAGTCACAGCGGACTGTTCTCTGGTTGTAACAAACATCACACGTGAGGATGTTGGACATTACGCCTGCAGACAGCTCAACGAATCAGGAAAGCAACATGTTGACGATGCTCTGGTTTATCTGTCTGTTATTAACAGTAAGTACTGACATCTAAATATTACAGTTCAAACTGTCTTGTTGGAATGATATACTGAAACTTTATAAAAGTTCTGATTACAGTGAGGAAGTTAATTTCACTCGTTTTCTTTCTCTCACAATCTTTCACCAGTTAAAAAACTGAAAGAGTCCATCATTTACTGCTCTGTGCTCACATATGGAGAGTGTGGACACACAGTGCAGTGGATCTATATGGGAAGTATGAACAACATGAAGACATCACAGCGTACCTGTTCAGCCAGAGTGACATTGACAACTCCTCATCTCTATCAGAACTCTGATGAGCTGCTGTATTGTAACGTGACAGATAATAAGAGCGGACAAACGCTGCTGTTGAACGTCCCCCAGAAAACAGGTTCATAGTTTTGATATTGTTTGATGAATTTTATGTTTGAAGTGTACACTTTTCTTTCTCATTAAGTCTGTTAATGATGTAAACAATGTGTTTTTTTAAATTTTGTTTTAATTTTGATTTATTTTTCCTTCATTACATTATATCATGAACAACAAAATTAAAAGGAAGCACATCACCAGGGGGAGACAAAATGGACGACACTCCAACAAAAGCAGGTAGAGACCAAACGTCTCACATCTCTCTCTCCTTATGATGCCTTAAGTGTGAACGTTAGAGCCACACTCAGATATTCTCTACAGCACACACGTCTGTTTTAACATCTCTCTCTGTGTGCCTCCTGATGAAGTCTGAGGTATGAATGTCAGACGGACACTTGTCTGCAGGTAGAGAGATATTAGAGATGTTCACGGTGGGAAAAGAAGAAGCTGATTCTCTTTTGGCTGCAGGATTTCAAATGAAACAGACTGATGATGATTTTAATTGATTGGAAGGTGTAGCCTGAGACTTTAAAAGGACTTTTGTAGCTTCATTTCAAAAGCTTTAGGAGGCTTACCTGGTGACCAATGAAGGGTTAAAACCTACAGAGCTCTGCTGCTGTTGTGCCCACATTCACATTACAAAACTTCTACATCAGTTCTCAGAAGAACAAACTGAGCCGAAATGAGGAACAAACATTTCTCAGACCACTTAAAAACAACAACAACAGACCAAGTGTCACAATTCACTGGAAGAAGGTTGGACTCACTAAAAACAGGAAGTTGTTTAAGTCTCTAAAGGAAACACTTCGGAGGGTGAGAACAAGAGACAGAGAAGCAAGATGGGTCACTTCACGAGGAGTAAAATGTCTTTCTTTGTGACACTGGTGCTTCTGTTCACAGGTAAGAAAATACTAAAGACAGACATTATTAAAAGAAACATTACAAACATTTCTAACAGACATTGAAGTCAGACGGCTAAGTTTGATGTTTATTTGAGGCATTTTGAGTTCAGAGTTTAGAAACATTTGGTATGGCTTTAGAGTTTAATGTAATCCTCTCACATAACTAGAGGTCGACCGATAGTGGATTTCTAAAGGCAGATATAATAACGATAGTTTGTACGAGGAAAAAGCCGATAGCCGATTAATCGGCCGATATCTCCCTACCCCACGAAAAAGAAAGAAACTAATTTAAATGAACAATCTTTATCTTTATTACACATCAAATGAATGGTTATTATCATCACGGAAGCTTTCTGGCATATATTTGGGAGAGAAAAAACATAAGAATCTTATTTAAAAAGCAAATGTGTCGTTCTGCGTCAGTCTCTCTCTTTTCCTTTAACTTTACCTACACATTGTTGTTCACACTGTCACACCTTCATATATACCTTTAATTATTACTATCACTTATTGTGAGAACAAACGTGCTACATGTATATGAATGAGGGAGGAGGCTGCAGAAACAGAGCTGAGCAAACAAATGTATTTATATCAACTCAGAAATTTAGAGGAAATGAAATCCTGTAATTAAATAAATTCAGCATCTCATACAGAGAGACAGAGTACACAGTGACAATGAGGAAGTAACACATCACCAATGACAGAAAGAAGACTTCTACTTTCTTTAACACGCACCAGAAGAACAGAAACAAGAGAGGCACGATGATTCACTTCAGATGGAATAAATGACTTTGTTTGTGATACTGCTGCTTCAGTTTACAGGTAAGAACACAGAAGAACCACAAACACGATAAAACATGACTTTATGAAACATTTATTCAGAGGTGGGTTGTTTTAGTACTGCTTATGTAGCGTTTTCAGGTATCTGATTTTCACAGTAGTATACATTTTACCCGACAACACTGTTGACTCCTCCGTTTGACGACAGATATCAGCACTTTCTACCCCTCACATTTATTTTATAACATATTAGGTAAAACATTGATTGTTACGTCACATGATGTAAAAGATGAGATAAGACGAGACAATGTTTCAGATCACTTTCTCATGTTTTATTCCATCTGAAGTGAATCATCGTGCCTCTCTTGTTTCTGTTCTTCTGGTGCGTGTTAAAGAAATAAGAAGTCTTCTTTCTGTGACTGGTGATGTGTTACTTCCTCATTGTCGCTGTGTACTCAGTCTCTCTGTATTACATGCTGAATATATTTAGGTACAGCATTTTGATTGTTAATACGTCACATGATGTGAAAGACGAGATAAGACGAGACAAGATCTCAGATCACTTCCTCGTGTTTTTCTCTGTTATCTTTCCCACAGCAACAACAGGAGAATTTCATTCCCTCAACAGAGATGGAGACGACGTCACTTTGCCTCCTGGAAATGTTACTGATGACAAGACACGCTGTGATAGGACTAACTGGGTCTTCAGAAGAAGTATAGAACTGGTTAAAGATGGGCAGATTCTTAAAAGTAGTGAAGACAGACTCAGTCTTACAGCAGACTGTTCTCTTCTTATAAAGAAGGTCACAGTGGAGGATGCTGGTGTTTACTATTGTCAACAATCATATTCAGGACAACAAGACACTCTGGTTTATCTGTCTGTTGTTAACAGTGAGTATTTGTGTCATGATTTCTTCAGATCAAACTGTATTTTAGGACTACACAGTGAAACATTACAATAATACTTTATCTTTCTGCTCTTCATCAGTGATCGAACAGAAAGATGGTGAGTGGGTGATACTGTCCTGCTCTGTGTCGGCAGCTGACAGGTGTGAGTACACAGTCATGTGGCTGTATGAAGGTGAACAGGAGGACATTGAAACATTCCCTGCAGAGTGCTCGCTTACTGTGAGATTTCGTACTTCTTTGTTCAACCAGAGCTCAAAGTATCTTGATTTGTTCAAGTGTGAGGTGACAGATGGTTACACTCACAAAAAGCATCCGTTTGACTTTAGTCCTCAGTCCTCCGATGAGAAAGCAGGTGAGATTATGATTTTATCGTGTGAAACCACAAAGTATGTGTGAGTTTTTGATTCATTTAAAGATTTATGATGACATCAGTTCAGAGGGTACATGTTCTTCTCACAGATACATTATTCATGTTTCCAGGTGAGGATGCTACAAAACCATCAACAACACCTCCAATAAGAACAACTGAGAGCAGCAAGACAACAGGGACCGACTCAACAAGGCCTGCTATCAATGGTACGCCAACAACACAAGGAGAAGAAAGTAACTTATAATTCTTTTCGTGTTTCTCTCAGCTTCTGGAGCCAAAACTTTAACAATCAGGCCTTAATCATGTAACTCCTTTAAAGAAGCACTAGTTCAGAAATGTTGACAGTCAAGGGCGCGAGAACATGAGCATCAGAGCGAGAAGCAAGATGGGTCAATTCAGAAGGATTAAAGTGTCTATTTATGATACTAGTTCATTTTTACTGGTAAGGAACTTCTGAACAGACATGATTTAAAGAAACATTACAGACAGCGCTGACTGACATTGATTTAAGTCGAGCTGCACAAGCGCTGCCCAGATGCACCAATTTCCCACCTAAATTTAGCGCGTTGACGCAGGTTTTTCAGAGGCGGGAAGACCCGCTTATAGATGCCGATTGTCTCTTTTCCCACTGCCAGTGAAGTATCCTCCTGTCGATCTCTTTTCTGCTGCGTCACTGTCTGACGTCACAAACGCAGCGGAGACAGGGTTAGTAACCAGTGAGGATGTTACAGTTGTTAGGTCTTTATTGTATCTATTACTCGTTCAGCCTGTTTATCAAACGTGGCGCCGACAAATTTGGAACGATGTTCGAGCGCTGCTCGGGCGGAGAGGGCCAGAATTTGTAGCTGAGATGACGAGGAGCCGCAGAAGTTACTGACGGAGCATAGCATCGCGCCGAAAAGGGGGCGGAGATTAGCGTGTCGTCACGGGTGTCGTCATCAGAGCTGAGGTGATAATTACCCAGTTCTACTGCAGAGTCATTTGACCCGGGTCTGAATGCTGAATGCAGCATTTCTCACTAAGCGAAAAAGAGGGGTGTTAGCAGGTTTTTTGACCAGTGGGAAAGCAGCTTTAACGATGCTTTTTCCATCAGCCAGCTGTGGTTGGTCTGTCAGAGAGGGTAGGCGGAGCTAAGCGGCTGCTTTTCCGCTCTCTGCAAGTGTTGCGAGTAAACAGTAATCTACTATGGCTGAACCAACAAAGAAAAGATGGATGACTACAGATACAACTTCAACAAGAAGTGAAAATCCAAAGAAGAAGAAACAAACTCGACGCTCAGATGAAGCAAACAGTCTGAAAAGGAAAGCGACCGTCAGCCAGGAAAATCAAGTTGCAGTTCAAGTTCAAATCGAGTTGCAGAACTGTCTGGATATCTGGGAAGTGTGCTCCCACAATTAGCGTTTATCACCATAAGTGTCACAAACGAGAACGAAACTGAGATCTTCGAGATTACAACTTTAAATACCCTCAAACTAATCAGGGGGCTGAACGAGGGGAGGAGTTGATCTACTTCTCTGGTGGTGCATTCAAAGCCAACAGTGAGAAATACATTAACCTGTTAAAGTGTTCGTACTACTCATCTTTAGCAGCAGTAACTGGACATAATTCTTCCTCCTACACAGCCAGAGTTAAAGATGATTTCAAATGAAACAGACTGATGATGATTTGAATGTTTTTATTCTAAGGTCCAGGATGGTTAAGGTTTACGATTGTGTCTGTGGGATTAGCAGCGCTCATCATTAGTGTTGTGGCGGTCAACATATGGGCCAAGGTGAAGACAGCTGAAGGTGAGAACCTTTTCAAATGTTATTTTTATAAACTACAAGATTTGATAAACCTGGATTTACACTCAGGAAACTAAAGTCGACTCTTTTTTGTCTTTACAGGGAACAAAACACAGACGGACGACGATGCTGTGAGTTTAAAAACTGAACAATGAAACACTTTAGTTTGTGGTGTTTGAAGGTTTCCTGTGGTTCTATAAATAGAATAACAACAAACAGAACGCTTTGTTTTGAATCTGAGTGACTGCGGGGAAAAGGGGCATTTATTTCTATAGTTTTATGTCAGTATCTCAAACAAGTTGTTTTGCTTTTCACAGGTGCAAAATGATGACGATGAAAATGATGGTTCAGTCATCTATGAAAACACTGGAGGCCCTGCTGCTACTGTCAGACCTTCAGTGATCGACAACTTCTGATCAATATCACCTCAAAAAAAGAAGAAAACAAGACAAATTATAAATCATTTAAAGTATTGTTTCAGTGTAAGATATTTTAGGATTTCAAACATTTGTTTTTGAGGTGAAACTTTGCCAAAGTTTCTCTTTGTGCTTGTAGAGAATAAATGATTTTATTTACAGCTCTCATGTTAGCTTGTTAGATGGTCGTAGGTTTGAATGAGCTCCCAGCCTGAACAGAGTCTCTTTATTATAACTAAGATATGATTTTAATGAAGCTGTGCTTCATAACCACTCATGCATTATGTTTTCTTTAACTGGGTCTTGTCATTAACAGTGGAACTCTTTTGTTTTAATGGGGACACATTTTAGCTCTGCAATTCATTTTCTATTACTGTGTGTTTGAATCACGCTGTGTTGGAAAACATTTTGAAGTTTTATAATCAAATGTTTTAGTGTTGAAGTTATATAATCATAAGATTTATAAATTAAATGTTTTAATGCCTTAAAGTTAAAGTTTTACGGTCAAGTTTTTTATAGTTGAGGTTTAACAGTCAAGTGTTTTATAGTTAAGGTTTTATATTCTAATGTTTTATAATAAGTTTTTATAATCTAAAGTGTTAAAACTCTAAAATAGAATCCTAAGCTGAGAAACTCGCTGGGCTCAGTATGAAAGCCAGGTGCAGGGTTGGCAGCTGGCCAAGAAGAACAGGTGTCCCCCCCAGCCCCTCCATTTTCTGTTGTACAGTGCATGAACGCGCCTAATTGGCCGTAGTGAAGAAGAGGCCTGCAGAAAGGTTGGAAATGGGTCAGGCAAAACTGAGAGGAAACCAACTGAGGGAAGAGAGCCAGAGCGGGGGGGGGGGGGTCTCCAACAGGTGTTGGGGCAAGCTGAAGCCCAGCGAGGGAGGGGCTTAGAGTATATAAGACCCGAGCGGCTGACCCGTGGGCAGTCTCGTCCGGATGGACTCGGGTTTATTTCGTTGTATTTATACGGGAATAAACTCTTTCTGCATCAGATTCTGCCAGTCTCTAGTGTTTGCTTGCCTGAGTTTTTGAAGACTTTGAATATATTTTTTAACCAAGTTTTCTAACCTAGTTTTAAGAGTTTTTCAACCATGTTTTATTATCTATTGGAGATTGAAATTAAGTTGCAGATAAGAGAGTTTGTGGAACTTTTTGCCACAACAGCTGGTTACAGTTTGATTCGTTTTAAAAATGTTATACATATTTTAATGTATTTATTTTCCTGAAAAGAACACGCCATTTTGCCATTTAAAGGTCAGACCTTAGCCACGATTGGCTGACAGTATTGCTGCACTGTCACTCCAAAGATGTGAAAACATGGCTGCTCTAGGATCGGTTATTCGGCCTTATATGTACGAGCCAGAATCGGCAGGAGGTGTCGGAATGGTAAGAGGTAATCTTGACAATGACTTGACTACAAACTTGTGCGAGAGGGCAGCCTGAGGTGAATGATGACGATTGGTCGATTTCAGCGAAAGCAGGGTTCTACGTAGAAACCTGCAGCTGTTCTGAACGGCCCGTTTCAGAGGCAGAGGAAAACTGTAACTCTGGAAAAACACGGAATTATGCAGTTTTCCCTTTTTCACTGTGAACAATAAACTCCCAAACATGTGAAAGCCATGAAAATAGGAGAACATCCATTTAAAGGATATGGCCCCTTTAAGATGCAGAGCCACACTGTCACACCTTCATATATACCTTTAATTATTACTATCACTTATTGTGAGAACAAACATGCTACATGTATATGAATGAGGGAGGAGGCTGGGAGGCGGAGGAAGTGAAACTGCAGAGAGAGACGGCAGCAGAGACAGAGCTGAGCAAACAAATCTATTCATATTGACGTGTAGGATTGGAAGGTGTAGACTTGAAGAGCTTTAAGAAGCTTCCCTGGTGGCCAATGAAGGGTTAAGACCTACAGATCTCTGCTGCCCACACTCATACTCAAACACCCTCAGTTCTCACAAGAAAAGAAGCCACAATGAGGAAGAAACACGTCTCAAACCACTAAAAATATCACCCCCTCTCAAGTGTCACCATACTGCACCGTGTGGCCGAGGTGTCACATTCTTGAGGAGTTTGACTCACTCTTTGCTTTTCATGATACTATGAAGACGCCCTCTGTGTGAAAACTTTACACCTGGAGTTTCTCTTGTTGAAATCTGACTCGAATAGATTCTCTCTGATCATCAGTGGGGTCGAGAAGACAAATGAGTGACCTGTGTCCTTTTTTTTTTATCCACATGGAACCAAAGACGATGGACTTTCTCTAACAAAATGTAAAAAGTTGAAGAATGGGTGGAAAGAAAGACTCATGCCGTTAGAAGGAAGTGACACTGAGCTAATAACAGGAAGTAAATGCTTTAACTCTTTCACAGAGGTTCAGAAACGTTGACAGTCAGGGGCGTGAGAACAAGAGAAACAGAGAGAAGAAAGATGGATCATTTCACAAGGATTAAAACGTCTTTATTAGTGACCCTGGTTCTCCTTTTTACAGGTAAGCGACTACACAACACAGACACTATTAGAAGACAGATTACAAAGATTTCTAACAGACATTTAAGTAGTTGGCTGTTTCCTTGGATCATTATGTGTTGAGACGATTAGAAACATGTGTTACTGTTTGTTGCGGAATACCTGAGGAATCCCAAAACTATTAACAAAAAAAAGAAAAACGTCTTATTTTTCATATTTATCTCTAATTTCAACAGCAGTAACTGGACAAGGTCCCTCCTCCTTCACAGCCAGAGTTGGAGGTGAAGTCACTTTGCCTTGTGGGAATGTGATGAAAGATCAGCAGAACTGTGACAGAACTTCTTGGCTTTTCAGTCGTAATACTGGGAGAACAGCAGTAGAACTGATTACACACGGGACTATAAGTACAACTCAGATTTCAAAAGATCATTCTGACAGACTGAGAGTCACAGCGGACTGTTCTCTGGTTGTAACAAACATCACACGTGAGGATGTTGGACGTTACGCCTGCAGACAGCTCAACGAATCAGGAAAGCAACATGGTGACGATGCTCTGGTTTATCTGTCTGTTATTAACAGTAAGTACTGACATCTAAATGTTACAGTTCAAACTGTCTTGTTGGAATGATATACTGAAACTTTATAAAAGTTCTGATTACAGTGAGGAAGTTAATTTCACTCGTTTTCTTTCTCTCACAATCTTTCACCAGTTGAAAGACAAGAGCCCATCATTTACTGCTCTGCGCTCACATATGGAGAGTGTGGACACACAGTGCAGTGGATCTATATGGGAAGTATGAACAACACGGAGACATCACAGCATGCCTGTTCAGCCACTGTGACATTTACAACTCCTCATCTCTATCAGAACTCTGATGAGCTGCTGTATTGTAACGTGACAGATAATAAGAGCGGACAAACACTGCTGTTGAACGTCCCCCAGAAAACAGGTTCATAGTTTTGATATTATTTGATGAATTTTATGTTTGAAGTGTACACTTTTCTTTCTCATTAAGTCTGTTAATGATCTGTTATTTTTATTTTGTTTTAATTTTGATTTATTTTTCCTTCATTACATTATATCACGAACAACAAAATTAAAAGGAAGCACATCACCAGGGGGAGACAAAATGGACGACACTCCAACAAAAGCAGGTAGAGACTGAACATCTCACATCTCTCTCTCCTTTAGTATAAATGTCAGACCCACACTGGTCTGTTGGTGGAGATATTTATTGATGCTCACGTCTTAGTCTCAGACTTGTTGTTGCTCACTTATGTATCCACAGAAATGACCATAAAGACTTTTTAAATGGTGGCATGTTTAAATATTGGATTATCACTACAGTACTTTTTCATCTCTTGTGCAGTGTTGGGGTCGTCACTCAAAAAAAGGAATGCATTACACATCACTCGTAATGCATTACTTTGGAAAGTAATTCATTACACTACTCGTTGCATTACTTTTGCATCCCAGAGTCATCACTGTGATTGTGCCTGAATGACTGCCCGTGACAGATGGAAACTTGTCGCACAATTTGGAGTTAACAACATTGAGATTACTTATGCCCACGTATCAGCACAGATCTCTATCCTAATAAGGAGTTGTCAGTATTTTACCGAGTATAAGACGGCGATTCTACTGCAGAAACACGCAACACTTCCTCGACTAAACGATGCTACAAGCCTGTTAATCTCTGCGTTTGTTACCTTGTTGAAAAGCAAGCTTTGGCTGCTTGGTTGTGGTCGGCACACACTCGGGTTGAGCATCACTCTTTCGATACCAGCTTTGTGTTCGCATGTTGCTTTTGCAGGTGCTTGGTTATAGTCCATGTTGTGTTCACAGCAGTGGATCTTCTGGCCTGGACACAGTTTGCACTTAAACGTTAATTTCTTGTCCATTCGCGCAACAAATTCAAAGTAATGTCAATATCTCCATCCTTCAAAAGCTGCAGGGCACAAAAAAAAATGATTTTAATGTTTTTCATCTCCTTCCAGATTGGAAGACGTTCATCATCGTGTCTGCGGTTTTAGCAGCACTCTTAATAATCTTTCTGATCGTGGTGGCATTTATCAGACGGAAGAAAACTAAAGGTGAGAGCATGTTCAGAGGAAACTGTGATGCACAAGAGATTTTATCCAACCTCCAGTTTCACTGTGGAAGCTAAACTCGACTCTCTTTTGTCTTGTCAGGGAACAAATCACAGATGAGTGAAAACAATGTGAGTGTAAAAGCTTAAAATGGTTATACAGTTACTTAATGTGGTGTTGATTTGGGTCAGCAGAAGGGCCTGTACAAAACCTCGAACTTAGAAAATGTCATACGAATCTGTTAATCAAAACTGTAACTAGACTGTGATGTTCCAGGGACAGAACTTGAACCCTGCAGTGACTCAGCCTGATCCAGAGACCAACCAGGACAGGGTGAGATCACACACTACGCAAAGTTCAAAGTTACACCCACTTCATGTGCGGTTCTGTTCCTTTGCAACAGAGAAAAGGAGAAGTCAAGTTATGCAACTAAGCTAGAATGCTGAAATACTACTGAGAAATCATCTGTGTATGGTGTCTTCACAGGCTGACCCTGAGGATGGTGTTGCTTATGCCTCCATCAACTACAACAAGAAGAGCAACAGTAAAACTCAGGTGAGCTTTCTGGTTGGATAACTTTTGTCTGCAGGCTATGTATGTATAGAGCTAAATTCATCATGTAGCATGCTAACCACGTCCGTGTTGACAAAACAGCTAATCAGCACTAAAAATAGAGTACAGCTCAGGCTGATGGGAATGCTTTGTTTTATGTTGTTAACTTTTTAGGTAACCACAAACTTTTGACAGTCAGCTTAAGTAATATTTTAAGAGATCAAAAGTTCAAAACAATCCAAATCAAGCTCCTTAAATGTGAATATTTGAAACTCTCTTTCCTCCATGATGTTAAACTGAACGTCTTTGGGTTGTTGACATTGGAACATGTCAGTAAGGGCTTGGGAAGTAATCTTAACCTCCTGAGACCCTGCGTCCTCATACAGGGACATTACATTTTGGCTTCACAGCACCATAATAATTAATTCTGCAAAACTAAGACCCGTTGGTCTCATTCATGGACACTTTGTCCACCACCCTGTGGTCACAAAAGCACATTACACTGATCAGTGTACATTCAAGATGGCCGTGATCCCGACCAAAATGTGTTACAGTCGGTCTCTACAGAAAACTCAACCAGGTACAAAACCTCTTCAGATTTTATGATTGAAACTTGTTTATTTAATGCGTATGAACTGTTGTAGCTTGATATGGCAGACAAATTTAACAAATTTGATCAACAGCAACAAGCTACAACGCCGTTATACACAAGGGACTCACATGAGGTCCTATTAATCCCCAAAAGGTAGGAGAAATTAAAAATGCATACCAATCAAAAGCTCGGGTCTCAGGAGGCTACAGATCTCAGTTTCGTTCTCTTTGGTGCCACCTATGGTGATAAACAGTCATTGCGGGAGCACCCTTCCCAGATATCCAGACAGTGCTGCATGTGTGACGTACACGGTTGGCTCCGGTTGTAACTCTTGATTTTCCTGGCTGACGGTCGCTTTCCTTTTCAGACTGTTTGCTTCATCTGAGCGTCGAGTTTGTTTCTTCTTCTTTGGATTTTCACTTCTTGTTGAAGTTGTATCTGTAGTCATCCATCTTTTCTTTGTTTGTTCAGCCATTAGATTACTGTTCACTTTCATCAGTGGGCCATAGGCTCAGTTACGATTGTGTTACCTCAATCGGTGATAGATAGTGACTCAACAGACATTTATTTAAATGAAAATCTTTGAGATTATTACTTTAAAGAAACAACCTGTTTTTGTTAATGCACGTTTTGTTGTATGTCGCTTCATCACTCACTGTGTTCTGTTTCTGTGTTGTCTAATGTCAGGGTGCTGCCATCCTTCACTGTATTGATTGTAATGTATTGAGACATGTTACATGTTTATTTGTGTAATTTATGTGTTGTCTTGTTTCTCTTTCCCTCAGAAGGCTGATGGTGATGATGAAGGTTCAGTGACGTACAGCACTGTGAAGATGTCCTCCCCTGCATCTGAAGCCTCCGCTGATCCCAGCAGCCTCTACGCTACAGTCAACAAACCAAACAACAAAGAGGACACAGGATAGTTACAGCTGATGTCTTTTAACTGATATAACATTGATTACTTGTGACAACAAACAAGTCAGTGCCTCTCACAGATTAGACATCGTATCTAAAGTCAAAATTGTCAACATTATTTAAAATGTATTTATATTTTTGTGCAGAACCCAACTGCTGTTGTATGTTATTGTTATTTGTAGTATTGATTATGATTCATGTAGTTATTGAACCAGGAAAGGCCTCTGAGATTAAAAGTCTCTTTCATGAGAGCGTCCTGGTTAAAACAGGCTGCTGCACATTTTAACAAAGTTACAGACACACAGGTCAACATGCCCTGGCTCACATACTGGGAAGTTACTTCATGCATCTACAACCTGATGCATCTTCCGCCAACGCCTTTAAAATAACTTTTAAAAAGATCGGCTCCCCAAGACCCAAATCCTCCTGCAGCAGACACGTACCTTAAACCCCTTTTCCCTTTTATAATAAGTGTCTGACAACACTGTGGCAGCCATGCTACTTTACCTTATGCTCTCTGTTGTTGTCTGTAACGCTGTAAAGTCTCGCTCAAGGAGAAATCTTGCGCGAGACTGTAGTTGTTGCAGGAAGAAGGAGAGGAGTGAATCGTAGAAATCAGATAAATCTTCAGCCATGACAATCTTTTAGAGAGCACTGAGCGACGCTGTCTGTACACAACACAACAAACGGCACTTCTCCCTCTCCATCTTCGTCCTCTCTCACTCCTCTCTCCTTCTTCCTGCAACAACTACGGTCTCGCGCGAGATTTCAGAGTGAGACTTCTCCGTGAGCAAGACTTGGTTACAGACAACAGAGAGCATAACGTTAAGTAGCATGCCTGCCACAGTGTTTTAGGTAAGAGGGAAGCAAGCCTCACATCTCAGCCAGAATTATTTCTGTTATATTCATTTTATAAGAATGTTCATGATATATCACTGTAAAAGACGGGATGTAGAAGGTTAACTAGTAGAATAATGTAAACATTTGTACATTGTTAGTATTATAGAATTATTATTAGTACATTCCTGTAACCGAGCAAATGTACCAATCAGGGTTTCTGACCCAGGAACACAGGCCGCGACTTCACACCCGCAGAACTTAAAATAATGATTTACTGTGTACATTTAAGTGTTACTCATGTTGTTGGGAATAATCTACTTCTTGTCATGGACGTGTTACTGTATCATTTTTTATGTATTTTTTCGTTCAGTTTTAGTCTCAATAAAAATCCTCGTAGTGAAACGTTGATTTGATTGTTTTAATATCATTTAAATTTTCCTCCAGTTTCACCTGTGAATGTTTGATATGTCCTCTTGTCAAATTATTGCATGAGATGGTGGTGGGTTGTGACATCCGTTATCAACACTGAAAAAAAAGCATCTGGCTTTAGAGGAAAAAATATTGTCACTGTGAGAAAATGACACCTTATTGAAAACAGGAAGTAGATATGACATCCGTCTTACAGAAGACTCTGACAGTTAAGGGCAGAGCAGGACATAGGGAGAGGTACGATGGTTGAATTCAGACTTTTTACGGCGACAGCGGGGCTTCATTTTTCTTATTTAATTCAGAAAACCAAGCGGCTGTTAGGTGATTTTTTGTGGACTCTAGCTCTTGCATGGCGTCCACCAAAGTAAACTGGTCTTTGGAAGCTATTAGCAGGGTTCGTACACTTTTTTCATGGTCAAATTCAAGTACTTTTCAAGGACTTTCAAGGTCAGTTTTCAAACTTTTTAAGTACTGTAAGCAGTTGTTAATTGCATAATGTGATAGAAATTCATGCACACACAAAATGGCAATTTCACTTTGTTATTAACCAAACTGTTGCATACTAACACATTAACTCAGTTGTATGTTGTGCAAATCAAAGTGTGATCCATCCCATTCAGGAGGGGAAAAATAACAAAATGCTAATGATGGTAGACGGAGCGCTGTTACTCCACTGGCTGCTTCCACCGCACTCTCCACCTGCCTTGTTGCTGGTGTGGCTGTTGCTGTAGCTGTGTTTGCTGCATGGCTTCCTGGAAAAGATCCCCCACTGTAGGACCTGGATTTTGAAATGCTCTTGCAGATCTTGATGCTTTTTTCCTACCACCAGAAATAAGCAGAAATTATATTTCAAAAACTTACTCCCAGGTATCAGTAAGATGTTGAAAATATTGTGTGTATGTGTAACCACACACACAGTAGAAGACATGCAGTAAGAGAGGCATGAAGATTTGCATTGGGTGGGCCAAATGATATCAGCTGTAGTCTTATCATTTTAAGACCTTAACAGGGCACATCAGCCTGATGCGTTTCTGAGGAGAAATTGTTTTATTGTTTCATATCTTTTCTTCTGTTAAAATCGATATTGTTATTGATACTGTTATTAATAAGCCTTCAACGATCAGACACAAGCAGCGGCCGCACCACTGTCACTCCATGGTGTTTGTAGCTCTGGGCCGGTCACCGCATGACCGCGGTCAGTCGGTCTGTGAAGGGTTTCGATGAGAAACACCCTGTCGTGCCTGCGTATCCAGCGGGAGCCTCCCACTCCGCGGCCGCCGGCTCGGGCACGACACAGTATGTTTAGACGAGACACGTCACTGACCGACCGCGGTCATGCGATAACTGGCCCAGAGCTACAAACACCCCGCGGGTGACAGCGGTACGGCTGCTGGGAATCATCACATCATCTTCACGTTAAATGGCACAGTGCTTCTACATCACACATGCCGAGCATGTAGCATAAACAGGCGGTTAGCATAAACAAATAATAGGCTAATTACCATGTAGGGCTAACATGGTAGCTAGTACACCTGTGTAACTTACCTTTCATATGACTGGAGAGTGCCGACTCTCGCATAGCGATAAGTCCGATGTCTCTTTAGCAGACTTTGCAGCAGGCTACGCGTGGGTTTGCTCCACATCTTATCCATAGTTTA
The DNA here is from genome assembly GCF_022749685.1 of Semicossyphus pulcher. NCBI lineage: Eukaryota > Metazoa > Chordata > Actinopteri > Labriformes > Labridae > Semicossyphus > Semicossyphus pulcher. The sequence continues at coordinate 27,870,596 of NW_027211615.1, read as the reverse complement.
TATTTATCGTTTTCCAGCCAACATTCATTGAACCGGCAGCCTCCCGGCATGTTGGTCTCCGCACTGTCCTCTTGGGGGCGACGTTACGTCACACATGACAACAGACCAGCATGTCACACACGCAAGCCCATCAGAGAGAGCGTTTTCTTTTTCTTTTACTTTTGACTATTTATATAATTTATATAATTTCTCTCCATTTAATCGATGTGTTGAGTCAGATTGCTGTTAATTGTGAAATATATAAGATTACAATTTCAAGCATTTACAAGCACTTAGACCCAAAATTCAAGCATTTTTCAAACCTTGAAAACACAACATTAAAATTCAAGCATTTTCAAGGATTTCAAGCACCCGTACAAACCCTGTATTATGAACCATTTACTTTATACTTCCATGTCCAAGTTACCAGGTAGCAGACACACAAAGTAGTGTCTTTAATTTTACGTCATCATTTGGACTACAGTGTTCTTACGCCGGGGACACACCGGATGCGGAGGCGCCGGGAATAGCCACGAAGCGCCGAGAAGCGAGCCAATTTCCTTTTGGCGCCCATGTTAACCGATTGTGTCGAGATTGCAAGATTTTCGTTGCGCGGTGCTTTGCTTCCTCGTCCGGTGTGTCCCTGGCGTTATACAGCTTGAGAATTGTATTAAACATCAGACAAACGTCTAAATCCAAATGTCACTGGCTGCAGCTGAACAAAAAGATAGAAATCTACGAAACCCAGAGACAAGTGAGAAAAACTCTGAAATCCTCATCATCTGCCCCGACTTCTCCCTCTGCATTGATGGCTTCACTGTTCCTGCTTCCACACATGTCCGTAACCTTAGTGACATCTTGGATAAATCCTTTTCATTTGAACGGCATGTCAACCGCATCACAAAAACTGCCTTTTTCCCATCTCACAAACATTGCCCGTCTTGGCCCCTCCCTCTCGTTCTCAGCAGCCGAAACACTCATCCACGCATTCATCCCCTCACGACTGGACTACTGCAACAGCATCCTCTATGGCACTTCCTCCAAAATCCTCAATAAACTACAATACATTCAAAACTCTGCCGCCCGTCTTCTCACCCACTCTCACACCAGAGATCATATTACCCCGGCTACCTCACTGACCTCCTTCACCAATACACTCCCACCTGCAACCTCAGATCCGCCAACGCCAACCTCCTCACCCCTCTCATCTGATCCAGCACCGGACCTGGTTGCACTGAGCCTTCTCTATTTCCGACCCCTCCCTCTGAAACTCTCTCCCCCATCACCTCAGACACTCTCCCTCACACCCCTCTTTCAAAACTGGACTAAACCCACCTATTTAAAGCTGCCTCTGTGACCGATCATCATCTTACTGTTGTAACGGTTTTCTTTTCTGTACACATTTTAACTGTCATTCCTGCCCCTTGATCGTTTTATTCTGTTTATTGTGTTTACTGTCTTTGCTATTTGTTCTATACTTTGACTCGAGTAATGAAGTGGTGTACTTTGTCCACCATTGCATGGAACCAAATCTATATCTATACAAAATTCAAACAGATGAAAAGCTGATGGACTGTCTCTAACAAAATGAAAAGAAAGACTTGTGCGTTAGAAGGAAGTGACACTGAACTAAAAACCGGAAGCAAATGCTTTAACTCTTTCAGAGAAGTTCAGAAACGTTGACAGTCAGGGGAGTGAGAACAAGAGAAACAGAGCGAGAAGCAAAATGGCTCATTTGTCAAGGATTAAGACGTCTTTATTAGTGATACTGGTGCTGCTGTTTACAGGTAAGAGGCTCCACATCACAGACATTTAAGTTGCTGGCTTTGGTTGGCTATGTTTGCTTTGATCATTTCGAGATGAGGTGATTAGAAACGTGTTACTGTTTGTTCTGTTTACTTTGATCTAGGGATGCACCAATCAGGATTTTTAGGGCCGACACCGATAGTGAGATCGGCCGATCACCGCTCCGATCACCAATTTAATTGCATTTTTCCAACCTTTCTAACATTATCAAAATCATAACACAGAGAGACAACTTAATACATTATGACCTTTTTACTTGCCATTGCACTTGATAACTGCACTGTTCAGAACAAGTAAGCGTGCTGCACATACAGTATGGAGACTATTAATGCAAATGCTTCCCTGGGATAAATGTTGCCCAACTTCTAAACTTTGGCTGAAGTAGCGTGGTAATTCCAGCAGAGCGTGTGTTCAAAGACGCAAAACCAAATGACAATCGGCCCTGCAGCCGCCTCCCCTGATTACGCACAAGTGAGTGTTTTATTTGCCTTCACTGTCACTACGGGGGAAAAAACAATCTGCTCGGTGTGGTGCGCGAATGTGGCTCATAAGTTTTACGTCACACGATCAGTTAGAGAGATCGGGACTTTGAAAGTCACCTAATTCACCTAATTAGAGCCCCTATCGGCCAATTTTGATCGGTGTTTGATCGATCGGTGCATCCCTACTTTAATCTTCACTCAAAACTATTAACAAAAAAAGAAAGGCGTCTTATTTTAATGATATCTCTTATTTCAGCAGTAACTGGACAAGGTCCCTCCTCCTTCACAGCCAGAGCTGGAGGTGAAGTCACTTTGCCTTGTGGGAATGTGATGAAAGATCAGCAGAACTGTGACAGAACTTCTTGGCTTTTCAGTGGTGATAATTGGCTAGCAGAAGTAGAACTGATTACACACGGGAATATAAGTAAAACTCAGATTTCAAAAGATCATTCTGACAGACTGAGAGTCACAGCGGACTGTTCTCTGGTTGTAACAAACATCACACGTGAGGATGTTGGACGTTTCACCTGCAGACAGCTCAACGAATCAGGAAAGCAACATGGTGACGATGCTCTGGTTTATCTGTCTGTTATTAACAGTAAGTACTGACATCTAAATGTTACAGTTCAAACTGTCTTGTTGGAATGATATACTGTTATATGTTCTGATTACAGTGAGGAAGATAACTTCACTCTTGCTTTCTTTCTCTCACAATCTTTCACCAGTTGAAAGACAAGAGTCCATCATTTACTGCGCTGTGTTCACATATGGAGAGTGTGGACACACAGTGCAGTGGATGTACAAAGGTAGTATGACCAACATGGATCCATCACAGCATACCTGTTTAGCCAGAGTGACATTGACAACTCCTCATCTCTATCAGAACTCTGATGAGCTGCTGTATTGTAGCGTGACAGATAATAAGAGCGGACAAACGCTGCTCTGTAATGTTGGCCCACAGTCCTCATGTCAGAAAACAGGTACGATTTGGCTTTTATTTGATTAATTTTCTGTTTCAAGATTATGGTATTCTTTATCATTTAGACTTTCTACAGATGGTAACGAGTTTGTATTTTATGATGATTTATTTTGTTTTGTTACTTTAAATCAAAAACAACAGAATCAAAAGGAGGCACATCAGCAGGGACAGACCAAAGGACAGAGGACAACACTCCAACAAAACCAGGTAGAGACCAAACATCTCTCTCTCCTTTAGTATAAATGTCAGACCCACACTGGTCTGTTGGTTGAGATATTTTTTATGCACAAGTCTAATTGGTTTCTAAGAAAACCCACAATGTTTTCCTTACCATTGCTGGCTTCTATTTTAAGAATCCTGAAATGCTGCTCGATGTCGTAACAGTCAAAATTTGAAAATAACTCAAAGATGCTCTTAAATAAACCAGATATGATCAATGCAGGCACAGCTGCACATATTTTAGCTACACTGTTAAAATAATTTGCATGCTTTTCATCTCCTTTCAGATTGGAAGATGCTCATCATTGTGTCTGCGGGTTTGGCAGCACTCTTAACAATCGTACTGATCGTGGTGGCATTCATCAGACGGAAGAAAACTAAAGGTGAGAGCGCAGATGACTGTTATACACAAGAGATTTAATTTAACCTTCATTTTCACTTTGGAAGCCAAACTTGACTCTCTTTTGTCTTTTTAGGGAACAAAGCAAAGACGGATGAAAACACTGTGAGTTTAAAAGCATAATTAAAAACGTTATTACTTTAAACTAAACCGTGGTGTGTTGATTTGGGTCAGCAAAAAGACCACGTATGGATAGAAGCATGTCTGTATGCAGGGCTGTACGTTAACTTTCTTTGCACATAGCACTGGTGCTGCAGAGGTTCACAGTTTTGTAGCACAGGCCACAAAATTGTAGCACGATTTAAACATCAGTTACCATCTCTGAAAACAACCATAATTAATGCAGTTCATCATTTTAGGTATGACTGGCATTAATGTAGCATACAGGGCACACAAAAGCTAAACCTTAACAAGAAAGATTTCCGACAAATATGTCATTTATTTGCCCATAATGATAAATTGTAGGGACATTACAACCATATATAAAAAAACTAATATTACTAACAATATTACGCTTCCAATGAGCAGTTCAAGCCTCATAAATTATTTTGATGAGATAACTTTTCTAAGACCAAAAACTGGCATTTTCCACTGGCACTGAAATAATTTGTTATTTGGCATTATTTATTGTCAAATTTTGTTTCTCACTATGTAAAGGTTCTTACTGGATATGTGTTCAATTGTGGAACTATTATGAACTCATAAAAATAGACATAATACTCATTTGGTAATGAAAAACAAGGTGTATTAACAACAACAAAATCTTATCGTCTCCTACTTTCTGTCGGCACACACACAATCTCACGCTGTATGTGTGCTGCAGGTGTAGGCGTTAAAAGTAGCACAGTCTGGCGTTTATGTAGCCGTGCACCGGGACGAGGTGCTGCTGACAACAACCTCGACCATCCCGCTGACATCACCTGTGACGGCAGGAGCTCCGCATGCATATTCAACGACAATATTGCAAAATCCATATCGTGGCAGAACGTGACACCGGTGGCGATACTGAACCTTCCTGAGCCTCCCTGCACCAGCTACAGATCAAGAGCTGCTGTTTTGCATCAAATGTTAGCCAAGGGAAATCACATTTCCACGCTGCGTTACATCGATACGCTTCCCCCCCTTTTGTTGTCCTAAATTTCATTGGGCTGTTTGTCTTCTTTAGTTTCTTCCTCATGGCGTCGTTTGGGCTTTGGTTCAGAACTTGAAAATACCGCTTCAATGTTTACTCTCATTCAATTTAGCTAGAAGCTAGCCTAGCCCGAATCCTGTAGAGGCAAAGGAAATATGGGATTGATCCCCAGGAGTTGTGGGAATTGGTGTTGGATGTATAGACTCACTGCAGTCGGAACATGGTCTTTGATCACACGATAAGGCTACAACTACCAAGTAAAATAGTAATGTGCCATCGATTCACCAACAAGCGTCTCTGTCTCACTCGCAGACGCAAAACCGTATCGCACACGTACTACAGCGGAAAATTCAGTCATAGCACAGAGAGATTTTTATGTAGCATGTGCAGCATACAGTGGGGCAAAAAAGTATTTAGTCAGCCACCAATTGTGCAAGTTCTCCCACTTAAAAAGATGAGAGATGCCTGTAATTTTCATCATAGGTACACTTCAACTATGAGAGACAGAATGGGGGGAAAGAATCCAGGAAATCACATTGTAGGATTTTTAATGAATTAATTGGTAAATTCCTCGGTAAAATAAGTATTTGGTCACCTACAAACAAGCAAGATTTCTGGCTCTCACAGACCTGTAACTTCTTCTTTAAGAGGCTCCTCTGTCCTCCACTCGTTACCTGTATTAATGGCACCTGTTTGAACTCGTTATCAGTATAAAAGACACCTGTCCACAACCTCAAACAGCCACACTCCAAAGTCCACTATGGCTAAGACCAAAGAGCTGTCAAAGGACACCAGAAACAAAATTGTAGACCTGCACCAGGCTGGGAAGACTGAATCTGCAATAGGTAAGCAGCTTGGTGTGAAGAAATCAACTCTGGGAGCAATTATTAGAAAATGGAAGACATACAAGACCACTGATAATCTCCCTCGATCTGGGGCTCCACGCAAGATCTCACCCCGTGGGGTCAAAATGATCACAAGAACGGTGAACAAAAATCCCAGAACCACACGGGGGGACCTAGTGAATGACCTGCAGAGAGCTGGGACCAAAGTAACAAAGGCTACCATCAGTAACACACTACGCCGCCAGGGACTCAAATCCTGCAGTGCCAAACGTGTCCCCCTGCTTAAGCCAGTACATGTCCAGGCCCGTCTGAAGTTTGCTAGAGAGCATTTGGATGATCCAGAAGAGGATTGGGAGAATGTCATATGGTCAGATGAAACCAAAATAGAACTTTTTGGTAAAAACTCAACTTGTCGTGTTTGGAGGAGAAAGAATGCCGAGTTGCATCCAAAGAACACCATACCTACTGTGAAGCATGGGGGTGGAAACATCATGCTTTGGGGCTGTTTTTCTGCAAGGGGACCAGGACGACTGATCCGTGTAAAGGAAAGAATGAATGGGGCCATGTATCGTGAGATTTTAAGTGAAAACCTCCTTCCATCAGCAAGGGCATTGAAGATGAAACGTGGCTGGGTCTTTCAGCATGACAATGATCCCAAACACACCGCCCGGGCAACGAAGGAGTGGCTTCGTAAGAAGCATTTCAAGGTCCTGGAGTGGCCTAGCAAGTCTCCAGATCTCAACCCCATAGAAAATCTGTGGAGGGAGTTGAAAGTCCATGTTGCCCAGCGACAGGCCCAAAACATCACTGCTCTAGAGGAGATCTGCATGGAGGAATGGGCCAAAATACCAGCAACAGTGTGTGAAAACCTTGTGAAGACTTACAGAAAACTGACCTCTGTCATTGCCAACAAAGGGTATATAACAAAGTATTGAGATGAACTTTTGTTATTGACCAAATACTTATTTTCCACCATAATTTGCAAATAAATTCTTTAAAAATCAGACAATGTGATTTTCTAGATTTTTTTTTCTCATTTTGTCTCTCATAGTTGAGGTATACCTATGATGAAAATTACAGGCCTCTCTCATCTTTTTAAGTGGGAGAACTTGCACAATTGGTGGCTGACTAAATACTTTTTTGCCCCACTGTATATGTTGCACTGTACAGCCCTGGTAAGGATACCTGTACAAAACCTCTAATTTAGCTTGAAAGGAGTATTTGGGGGAAAATGTCATAAGAATCTGTCGATGTAAAAACTGTAACTAGACTGTGATGTTGCAGGGACAGAACTTGAACCCTGCAGTGACTCAGCCTGATCCAAGGTTCAAAGTTACACCCACTTTATGTTGATTCTGTTCTGCAAAATGTGGCAGAATGAGACACAGTCACATGTTTTCTGTATTACAGTCTAACTTCCCTTTGCAACAGAGAAAAAGAGAAGTCAAGTTATGCAACTAAGCTAGAATGCTGGCATGCTACTGAGAAATCATCTGTGTATGGTGTCTTCACAGGCTGACCCTGAGGATGGTGTTGCTTATGCCTCCATCAACTACAACAAGACGAGCAACAGTAAAGCTCAGGTAAGCTTTCTGATTGGACACAATTCATCATGTAGCATGCTAACCACGTCCATGTTGACAAAACAGCTAATCAGCACTAAAAATAAAGTACAGCTCAGGCTGATGGGAATGCTTTGTTTTATATTGTTCACTTTTTAAGTAACCACAAACTTTTGACAGTCAGCTTAAGTAATATTTTAAGAGTTCAAAAGTTCAAAACAATTCAAATCAAGCTCCTTAAATGTGAATATTTTAACCTCTCTTTCCTCCATGATGTTAAACTGAACGTCTTTGGGTTGTTGACATTGGAACACGTCAATTGTGCAATTTAAAGTGGTAATCTCAAAGATCTCAGTTTCGTTCTCTTTGGCACCACCTATGGTGATAAAAGGTAATTGCGGAGCAGACTTCCCAGATATCCAGACAGTGCTGCATGTGTGACGTCCACGGTCGGCTCCGGTTGTAACTCTTGATTTTCCTGGCTGACGGTCGCTTTCCTTTTCAGACTGTTTGCTTCATCTGAGCGTCGAGTTTGTTTCTTCTTCTTTGGATTTTCACTTCTTGTTGAAGTTGTATCTGTAGTCATCCATCTTTTCTTTGTTTGTTCAGCCATAGTAGATTACTGTTCTTGCAACACTTGCAGAGAGCGGAGAAGCAGCCGCTTAGCTCCGCCTACCCTCTCTGGCAGACCAACCACTGCTGGCTGATGGAAAACGCGTTACAGACACCCAGTCTGTAATACTGCAATAAAAGGCTTTCATCAGTGGGCCATAGGCTCAGTTACGATTGTGTTACCTCAATCGGTGATAGATAGTGACTTAACAGACATTTATTTAAATGAAAATCTTTGAGATTATTACTTTAAAGAAACAACCTGTTTTTGTTAATGCACGTTTTGTTGTATGTCGCTTCATCACTCACTGTGTTCTGTTTCTGTGTTGTCTAATGTCAGGGTGCTGCCATCCTTCACTGTATTGATTGTAATGTATTGAGATATGTTACATGTTTATTTGTGTAATTTATGTGTTGTCTTGTTTCTCTTTCCCTCAGAAGGCTGATGGTGATGATGAAGGTTCAGTGACGTACAGCACTGTGAAGATGTCCTCCCCTGCATCTGAAGCCTCCGCTGATCCCAGCAGCCTCTACGCTACAGTCAACAAACCAAACAACAAAGAGGACACAGGATAGTTACAGCTGATGTCTTTTAACTGATATAACATTGATTACTTGTGACAAAAAACAAGTCAGTGCCTCTCACAGATTAGACATTGTATCTAAAGTCAAAATTGTCAACATTATTTAAAATGTATTTATATTTTTGTGCAGAACCCAACTGCTGTTGTATGTTATTGTTATTAGTAGTATTGATTATGATTCATGTAGTTATTGAACCAGGAAAGGCCTCTGAGATTAAAAGTCTCTTTCATGAGAGCGTCCTGGCTAAAACAAAGTTACAGACATACAACACACAGGTCAACATGCCCTGGCTCACATAGGAAGTTTTTTGTCATGCATCTTCAACCTGATGCATCAACGCCTTCAATCTACTTTTAAAAAGATTTAAAGGGATCAGCTCTCTAATCCTCCAGCAGCAGATTTCCAGCCGCAGGAGCAGCGTAACTTAAAACCCCTATTCCCCATTTCAAGACGCACTTTGGGGACGGATACAAAACAAGCGTTACAAATGAGTCACAGAGCGAAGACTGTAGCCTCCATCATTTTTCCAATTAATAAAATGACTTAAGTATTGGCACCGGTTTAGCTCAGCGGTTAAATTAGCGGCCATATACCGAGTCCTCGATACGGCGGCCCCAGGTTCAACGCCCTCGGCCCTTTGCTGCATGTCATCCCACACTATCTTCCCCTGTTTCTAACTCTATCCACTGTCCTCTCCATCAATAAAGGCATGAAAGGCCAAACAAATTATCAAAAAAAAACACTTCAGTAAGAGGGAAGCAAGTAGTAGCATCTCAGTTACATGAACATGCGGCCAGATTTATTTCTGTTACATTTATTTTATGATCAGTTTCACAATATATCACTGTAGACGGTCCAGAAGGGAGGGAGTAGGTTAACTAGTAGCATTATGTAAAAATTAGCATCTTTATTAAGCTCACTGACTGAACTTCACGCTCGCAGAACTTGAAAGAATAATATATTTAAAGTGTTTAGTCATGTTGTACTTCTTATAGATGTATTCTTGTATCATTTTTATGTATTTTCTTTTTCAGTTTTTGTCTTAATAAAAATCCTGCTATCTGAACGTTGATTTGATTTTTTGTTATACGTGTATTTTTTTCAGTATCACCACATTTACTTTGGTTAAAACTCGAACACAAGCGGACACGAGATGGTTGTGGGTTGTGACGTCCTTTATCAACACTGAAAAAAAAGCATCTGGCTTTAGAGGAAAAAGCAAAGTACTGAAATATTCTACTCAAGTAGAAGTTCTGTTACTTGACTGAAATTGTTATTAAGTAAAAGTAGAAGTACTTGTGCAAAAAAATGACTCAAGTTATAGTAAAAAGTAGCTCACTTAAAAAGGACTCAAAGTAAAAGTTAAGTTACTTTCCCACCCCGCTGATTTTTTATAATAAACACATTTTGCCAAGGTTACCTTAGACATGCGTCTTCTGCAATGAACTCAAGACAGGAAATGATTGTACTGTTGGAACAATGTAAAGGTTTATGTAGTTAAAGCTGCAGTAGGTAAGATGGAGAAGAGAGCGGACTTTGCTTCAGACTTTGAAAGATCACAACCTCCAGGTCCCTCACCCTCTCTCTCTGCGGCGCTCAGTCCTTCCTCCAAAAGCCCTTCCCGCAGAGGAGGCTGTCATGCGCGCGCAGGCTACTAACAACGGCTACTAACAACAGCAACTAAAGAAGCCAGATATACAATATGTAAAAACATTAAATGACAACAACTGTAGCCGTTGTATTACACCACCAACACTATCGAAGCAGATACACATCAGCGGAAATCAGTGTTTTTGCTGTGAACGGTAATCTACAGCTAATTCTATTTGGAAAACCACTAGCACTTAGTTTGCTAACAGAGACTGTGGAAAAAAAACAGAGCCAACTAAGCACTAACACACTGGTGTTGAGAACATTTAGCCATGAGAGCACAGGCACAAAGAACTATCAGAAGAAAGCCCGAAACAGTCACGCACTGCCTGGACACATCACAGAGATATTTTTTTCACAGATTATCTCTCTCATGTACTTCTGCATGTTAAAAGTGACAGTTTGAACAAATATGACAAAAAGTTAGTTTTGATAATGTTACCTACTGAACCTTTAAAGTAATAGGTGTTCCAACTAATGCCATAAATGGCTTGATAAAGCAGGGTTACGAAAGCTTATTGTGTAATCTGTAGCCCTCAGCTACAGGTTGTAATTAAAATGAAACTTTGTTATTTTCGAACCTGGGCCCTGTGTTTTCATGTTTTGGTGGAAAGATGGACCTTTTGTCAAGGAGTAAGATCCTTTGTTTAACCAGAAACAGCAGTTAGATCGCTCTCCTTACAACCACCAGACTCCATTGACAAAAACAGTAATTTTACCTTGCAGAACACGGGAGTTGCTGATGGTCTAGTGCTGCCTCAATCGTTTAGTTTATATGTGTTATTGTGTGTTGTTTTAAAGGGTTAGTTTGGTTCTGAAATGACATGTTTTACGACGTCTAATGAGGCAGCAGTAGACCAGCAAGTCCCGTGTTCAGCAAGCTAAAATGACTGTTTTTGTTAATGGAGTCTTGGTGGCGATCAAGAGAGTGATTTAACGGCCGTTTCTGGTTAAACTTTGGCACCACTGTTTTGAAGCGATGCACGACACTTTGATCTGATTGGCCTGTTTTTGATCCGATGCATTTGATTACATTTGAAGTCAGTTTTCTTTCTAGCTCACAATATCCGTGGAAATATTTTACTCGGTCATGGATGGATGTACAAATGTAGTGAATGACTTTACTTCATTTAAAACCTACATCTTGAAGATTTCAATTTCGTTCTCTTTGGTGGCACCTTCGGCATTAAACAGTAGTAGCAAGAGTAAACTAACCAATTTACACAGACTACGGTTGGCTCCGTTTGATATGGTTGTAACTCTTGATTTTCCTCGCTGACGGTCACTTTCCTTTTTAGACTGTTTGCTTCATCTGAGCGTCAAATTTGTTTCTTTTTCTTTTCTTGGGCAACACTTACAGAGACTTCCACCTCGGAGAACTAGCATGCAAAACATAGTCTTCCTAACTGAACTTAGAGCTTCATTAAAACAAACAAAGGTTAGGACTGCCTACATTAATACAGCAAATGGAAAAATAGGCCAAAAGCCACAAAGAAGAAGTGATACTCACAGGAAGTGTGCACATACTGAAATGCATTCCACCAAGAAGTTCTAGTTAGAGACAACTGTGGAGGGAGGTCGTAGGGCGATAGAGGGATACACTGAACAGAACGATGGCTGAATTTAAATGGATTCAAATGTTTTTATATCTGATTCAGGTGCTTCTGGTTACAGGTAAGGATACATGACCCTTTACAAGACTTATTGATATGAATAATACCAGTGTTTGATTGCTCAAACTTCTTCTAAGTTCATTTGGGTCTTTAAAAACAAGTTTGAGGGACTTTTACAAACTTCTGTTGTGTCTAAAATAATCGTTGTCATTTGTTTTACAGCCAAAACTACACATAACCGCTCCTTGATTATCAGAGATGGAGAGGATGTCAGTCTGCCCTGTGATAATGTGATAAATGATAACTGTGACGGTACTGCATGGAGCTTCAGTCAACTTACTAAGACAGGAGCAGTAGATTTAGTTAGAGGTGGGCGAGTACATGAACGTACAAAATATAAACGGGACAGACTGGGAGTTACAGCGAACTGCTCTCTGGTGATAAAGAACGTCACAAAGGAGGATGTTGGTCGATACTTCTGCATTCAGCACATAAGAGGGCAAACACAAAATGGAGAGGCTGTGGTTGATGTATCTGTTGTTACCAGTGAGTATTTACGTCACTATGTTTGTAACAATAATTGTAATGAAGAAGTTAGTTTTACTCTTGTTGCCTTTCTCTCACAATATCTCCATCTGCACCAGTGACTGAACAAAAGGACGACAACAAGGTGACGTTAAAATGCAGATTGTCGACTCGGCACAGCTGTGAACACACAGTGGACTGGCTGTTTCTGGGCAAAGATGTTGATAAGGATCACAGAGACTTAAACCCTTCACAGCTTAACTGCGCGGCCATTGTCACCTTTGAGACTTCTCATTTTATTGTCGATTCAAATAAGTTATTGACGTGTAATGTGAAGGAGAACAAAGGTGGAAGGAGTGTGCAGTTTACCTTCAGCCGTCTGTCCCCAGGTAAGAAAACTAAAGTGTTTAATATCACTCCATCCTGATGTGAAAAATAACAAACTGCATTTACGGATATAGGAAGAAAGAAAGGAAGAACAGCACTTGAAAACAACGATACAACAACAAAGCCAGAAGGTAAATATTTCATCAGTCCTTGTGTACATCTCTCTGTCTATCTGTGTTGGTCTCTCAACCTTTCAGTCTAAAGGAGGAATGCCTACAGAAGAGATAAAAAAATGCATTTTATTTCACGTTTCAAGAATAAAATTGCTGCAGTGGTTAGCGCAGTCACCTCACAGCTAGGATGTTCCTGGTTCGAATCCCTTTTCAGATGTAGTGGGTCTTTCTGTGTGAAGTTTGCATGTTCTCCCCGTGCATGTGTGGGTTCCCTCTGGGGGCTCCGGCTTCCTCCTACAGTCCAAAGACTCGTTAGGTTCACTGGTGACTCTGAATTGCCCGTAGGTGTGAATGTGAGAGTGAAAGGTCGTCTATCTCTATTACCCCTTTCCCATCTAAATTTAGTGCGTTGACGCAGACCCGCTTATAGATGCTGATTGTCTCTTTTCCCATTGCCAGTGAAGTATACTTCTGTCGCTCTCTTTTCTGCTGCATCACCGTCTGACGCCACAAACGCGCCAGAGACAGGGTTAGTAACCAGTGAAGATGTTACGGTGGTTAGGTCTTTATTGTATCTATTACTCATTCACTCTGCGTATCAAACTCGGCGGCGACAAATTTGGAACGATGTCGGACGGAGCAGGGTGGAATTTGTAGCTGAAATAACAAGGGGCCGCAGAAGTTACCGACGGAGCATAGCATCGCGCCGGAGAGCGGGCAGAGATTAACGTGTCGAGCCGGGTGTTAGCGGGTTATTTGATCAGTCCAAAAACGGCCTATGTGTCAGCCCTGTGATTGACAGGTGATCAGTGCAAGGTGTAACCCCGCCTCTCACCCAATTACAGCTGGGATAGGCTCCAGCCCCCCCCATGACTCTGAACAGGATAAGTGGTTTAGATAATGGAGGGAGGGAAGGATTTCGACAATAAAAGTCAGAATAAAGTCAAAATGTCTTTTTGGGGGAAAGAGATCAAATGTGGTAAATGCAAAAAGTCACATTGCTCTTACAGTAATTAAGACTTTAAAAATTAGACTGAAGCAGGAAGTCATTTTCAGAAAAAAGGTCAAAATATCAAACTTTTGAGAATAAAGTGAAACTTTCAGTATTAGTGGTTCATGTAAGAGAAAACATATCACACTTTTTTAATTTCTGTCTTTATTATGTTGCGTTTTTTTTATATAAAGTCATATTGTCAATATTGACAATAAATTCAAACTTTCAGTATGAGTTAGATAGATAGATACTTTATTGATCCCGTGGGAAATTTAGGCCTCCAGTAGCTTACAAGACATATGAAATCACACATCTGTTAACCCACCCTCCTTAAGCCCTTGTGAAAATAATAAAATTAGAGACAAAAATAAAAATAAAGGCTATTAAAATTACAACTATACACTGCAACATTGAGTAGTGTAGTAGCAGAGTTAGTGCTACTGTAAGAAAAAAAAGCCGAATTGTTCTTGATAATGTCAAAATAGTCTTAGTATAAGTACCAGGTTTATAAATAATTGGATTAAACCGTGAAGATTTGTTTTTTTTCTGTTTCTAGGGTTGTGGTGGGTGTACGTCATTGCGGCTGTGGGTTTAGCAGCACTCTTTATAACTGCTGTGGCAATTAGAAGACGGAGGCGAAATAAAGGTGAGAGCAACGCCACGTTAACAAAATGTGCTTCTTTTGCAGCTGGTGTAACCCTCTTTCCTTCTCTATTGTCTCTTCAGGGAACAAAACACCGATGGATAAAAATGTGGTGAGTTTTAAAGTGAAACATCTTATATTCAAATATGGCATGGACAACAACTACAAGAGCACCGGGGGACATCCTTTTGCTTGGAAGCCCCAATTTAAAAGGATATTAACCGCAACTTTTCAAGGAAAATTGGAATTGAATTGAAGTGGATGCAGATTAATTAACATACAGCCAACCAGGGCTGAAAACCAATTTGTTTGTGGGGCTTTAAGGCAAATTTTTTATAAGCTATGAGGGGCCCAATGCTATTTTTTTAATCCAAGATCTCATAAACTTACAAATACAACAGAAAATAACAACAACAAAAACTGAAAATTATTAGCCCTATAGAGATGATATTTCTGGTGGAGTGTAGTAATCTATTATGGCTGAACACACAAAGAAATGATGGATGACTACAGATACAACTTAAAAAAATATGTGAAAATCCAAAGAAAAAGAAACAAACTCGACGCTCAGATGAAGCAAACAGTCTGAAAAGGAAAGCGACCGTCAGCCAGGAAAATCAAGAGTTACAACCGGAGCCAACCGTGGACGTCACACATGCAGCACTGTCTGGATATCTGGGAAGAGTGCTCCTGCAATTACCGTTAAGCGCCATAGGTGCCGCCAAAGAGAACGAAACTGAGGTCTTTAAGATTACCACTTTAAATACTATCCATGCGACCTGCACAGATGATATTACTTTACAGCTGTTTCATATAGTGTACCCTGGCAATTTATGTATTTATATGTTAAGTCCATCTTAAACCTGCAGTGAGTCCATGTGCTCCCGTCAGGACTATACACGACACGATGAGATCACACACACACTAAACCCAGGACAAAGTTAGTCTTATGCATGTTTGTATTTCTTCTTCAGAAAGGAAAATGGATGGAAGTTGATGCAAATGCATTGCACCAGAACAGAAGAAAACTATGTTAAGCTTAGATAAATATGCAGGTTCAGTCAGCTTTAAAAAAGATAATGTTATACCTGCAATAATAACATCCTGAAATAGACTGAAAGGGACATCACATAACCTCACAGCCAGGATTTAAAAGATAAAGCATGGGCAGGAATTGAACAGAAACATGTGAAAGTGAGTCATTATAAATCAACATGTCACTGAGCAGCTATGATGTTGTCTGTAGGCTGATCCTGAAGAAGGTGTTTCCTACGTCTCCATCAGGCACACCAAGAAGGGCAACAGTAAAGCTCAGGTAGGTCGTTATAATAGCGATTGTATTGAATATAGAAAAACGGGATCATCTCTATTCAATTCATGTGTTTCATTATATCTCTTTTATATCCTATAGGTTCGAGGTGATGACGCAGTGACATACAGCACTGTGAAAGCCTCCTCTGCCGACCCCAGCAATCTCTATGCTACTATAAACTAACCAACAGTTACATAGTTACATTGAATACCATTATTTATTTTACATTGATACATCAATACTTATCGCTTAAGATTTTTACAAGAATGTTAAATGTTCTGTGTCTATTGTGTTGTATATATTTGCACAACAGTTACAAGTGTTATTTTCTAGTATCAATGTGGCAGAATAACCAAGTTCTTCATCTTACTTCCTGTAACAAGCCTTTTGTCCAGAAGGGGGAAGTGTAAGTTAAACTAATGCAGCAAAGTTAAACCAACCGCCCAACATTAATAAGGTTGACTGGCACATAAATATGTACTGTTTAGAAGGCTAGATAGCTAGCTAGATAAATAGCTAGATCAATGACTGTATTTTATATATTTTTATACAGTATAGATAGATAGATAGATAGATAGATAGATATATAGATAGATAGATAGGGCTCTAGAAGCAATGATATGAACATTACCTCCCTATTTAACATCTTGCAGTCTTTAAAATGTGTAACTGCATTTGGGATTATTATAAACTGATATTATGTCTGTATTTAGTGGGCTTTGTGTATACACTTTTGTAGTACTACATTTTTTTCTACTCTTTTCAATAAAAATTCTATTTCATTGTATTCTGAGAACATCCTTGTGAAACACATGAAAATGGACAAAATGTGCAAAATCAACAGTTGAAACAAGGGGCAGGAAAATCCCATTTGTTGCAGATTTATCACTTGTTGACGCCTTCGTCTATCAAAATCCACCAATCAGATAGCGCCGAAATTTCCAAACATGGTGGAGCGCACTCTACAGCCCGCCCCTCTTTGTTGGCTTGACCAATGAGAAGCCGTTAAACGTTGGCGAGTGCCGGGGATACGAGCAGTGTAGAGATACCGGAGAGCAGTAGGTAGCTCGTAGGACCGTTTCATCCTCAATGATTTAATCATGTGAGGGGTGGAAAAAGCCTTCGTTTTCAACATGATGCTGGATTTACTGGGGAAATAGTGAATACCGAGGCGCGGTGAAGGCTGCTGACGGGGAGGAATGGACAGAGGAGGTCATTTTCCCGGACTGGGATGGTGGGAGGCAACGGCCCCCGCAGAGTAGTGTGAGCTAGCTAGCAAAACAGAAGGACTTCCGGATGATATTTTCAAAATAAAAAACGCCTTAACGAGAACACGTTTCGATTGGTAGAATTTTTAATGACTACACCTGTATTGGCACACTTAAAACCCAAGCAGACGAAGAAGTAACGTGTATATGAGTATGCTGCAACAATTTGTAGCGCTTACACTCCGCGTACGCAAGGTCGACGAACCAAGTGCTTTTACTTTTACAGTATTTCCCATCCAACGAGTTTTAGCTCGTGCGAGCTTGACGCCACAAAAAGGGGTGAAGTTACAAAGCCTCGAACCAAAACAAGACTTTACAGCCTGTGGTGGACAACGACGCCTTGTTATGAATGGGACCTACCTCGTCTCACTGTGTGTTCTTCGAGTCAAATGCCTTTTTAATCACAGCATCCATCGTTTATGTGAAATAAGTGCACCGATGGAAAATACGGTACGGTTGGATTAATAACGGTTGGGATATTTCAGCAGAAACGAAAAATCCCTGATCTCGATATGAACTTGTGACTCTGCGGCTGTTATACTCAGTAGTTGGATTTGCAGACATATCTAAATTTACTCATACATGTATATTATACTCATGATCTAGGTCTTTTGGTGTTACCATTAGGTTTAAGACCGCATAAAATTAATCATCTGTTGATAAAATCAGTAATTTGTTGATTTTTGATGACGTTTTTTGCACTTAATATTGCATTTAACAACTTCTGAATCTGTGGCTACTTGTCGGATTCTATGTATGGATTTTATTATCTGTTCGAGCATTTTCTATACCTTAATGTGCTATTTAAGAACGATCTGTTGGTCTTTTTGGGCCTAAGATTTCCACATCCTTTCCACTTTGCTGTGATATATATGCTTAGTATATTCATTGCAGGATTTGCCTTACTACAGGGATTTGTTGACATGTTGTCAAGGCTTCGTACTCTGCTGTTGCACCATCATACTTCTTCCAAAATAGGACAGGCACAGATCTTCCCTGGGTGCTCCTCTCAGTGGGAAGCACCTAATAAAAACACCACTTTACCTTTATTAAAACATGTTTGAAAACTGATCCTTGCCATACGGATAGTGTACTGTACTTTATACCTGTATGACATTTTTACATCATTGCAAGCCCGCTTTGAGAAGTCTTTGTTTTTTTACCCTGCCAGGTTTGCCCATTAGGATCAACATGTACTGTCCAACATTAACACACAAAAAGAAGCTCTTGTAGCCGTAGGAGGATTGCCTGCTCCTACTTCTCCTCCTCCTACTTACCCTCTTCGGATCAATGACGGGACCCAACTCCCCCAGCCGGACCAGCACCTCTCCGGCCAAACTGAGCAGGCATGGCCGGTCCAAGAGCACCAGCGCACATTGCCTCCTCCGCTGCAGCACCCAGGAGGAGTCCTCAGCTTCTCCTCCTAACAACGGTCCCAGGTCCCCTGGGGAGGAAGAGGAGAAGGATGGAGGGGTTCTTTTCTATGTGAACAGGACCGGTTTTCCCATTGAGAGTGTGACCTGGGACAGGATGTGGTCCCATGTGGCTGCTGTGCACCCTGAGGGACAAGAGATGGTGGACAGGATACGAAATGCTGCATACCTTCCAAAGGTAAGTGATTGGTCCTCCCTTAGTATTTATAGTTGTCGATAAAATAACACTTAAGGAGAAAATATTTTAACTATTTGCACTAAATATTTTAACTATTCGCACTATTTATTAACCTCTTGTAAATATAACAACTAGTTGGATTATATCGCTCTTGGTTCGTCTGAACTAACCTCTGCTGAAGTTTGTGAATGAAGTTCGCCTGTGTTTCACACATGTTGTCCTTACTTCCAAGCACTTACCTTTTCTCAAATTATTAGCAGTTGCACTGCTGTTGACCAAGGCACTTGCAGTTTGCAGTTTGGTTTATTGTGTTATTGCCTTTTTAGTAAGTATGTTTCATAGCCAAAGGTATATTTACAATTCTAGTATAGTTAGTGTAACTGTCCCTGCCTCCCTCTGTTTTTAATCATCTTATTGTTATGAGTAATATATATTTTTAGCGTTCAAAGTACATATTATTGATCCTGATCAGCGATATAGTATTAAACTCTTTCTGAAAGCATGTTATCATTGGTCGAACTTGAGACACGAAAAATTAACACACTTAGATGCGAGAGATGTTCACATGACAGAAGTCTCTTAGAGGTTCATGGAAGTGCTTTCAGTATTTATAGGCTCTTTATGAAAGGGCTTCCTTGTGGAACCCTCTGGGGTTCCCTGTGGCTACTGCACTGTGAAGGAATCTGAAGGTCTCTGCAGTTTTTAGCATTTGAAGAAGCCCTGTTGGGCTCTAACGCGACGAGACGGGATGGGTGAGGGTTAGTCAGAGGTGCCTGTAAGCTGCTGAAGCATCCTGTATGACGAGACAGGCATACCTGATAGGAGATTTTGAGCCTGATAAGGAAACTGATTTTAAGCTGCAAACATTTTAAAATCAATACTGCGACTTATGTGGGGGATTTTTGATGTTGAATGAAAATACTTGGATTGTGTACTGAGTTTGCACCGATATGGCTTCTCAAAAGAACTCTCTGGCTGCTCTCTTAAATGAATAACTCTGTTAAAGAAGATGTAACATTTTGTTTGGACCTCCATCTGCTAAGCTGTTGTGTTGAGAGGATTGTAAGCTATGGAGTCTGCAGCCTCTTGGTTATAAAACTTTCTAGATCACCCCAAACATTGATCCCTGTGTTATATATTCTATATATATTATATTTCCTTATACAGGAAAACATATACACTGACATAAACACATCTGTACCCATATCAGCCCCGATCATGTTGACTTACCGATCTAATCGGTGAGGCTCTAGAACATTCATGTTTGCAGGCCTCACCAAAACCTTTTCTCAGTTGATGGCATGTTCTCTCCTCACGGAAAATGTTGGATGTTTGCTGAACAATGTTTATTGTATCAATTTATGAATATATATTAATAATCAATTCATCTGTGGATCATTTTAGTCTACAGAATGGCTGATAACAGCTGTCAAAACCCAGTATATTCAGATTATAGAGATAAATGATAGAATTGCAAAGCTTGATTGAACATATAATTGGCATTTTATAATTGGCCAATGAGTCATTGATTTATTGACTAATGTTTGCAGCCGTAGACCAATTTATTAATACAGTCATTGTTTAAGCACTGGAAAATATTCAATAATAAATACGTGCATCTGCAAACCGTGGCATTGCTTCCTAAAGACGTCTGCTCTCTCCTGCTGTGCTGTTTGTGACGACGTCATTACCTGTCTCACATACAGCTTCAGCCACGGTGGCTGCCTGTTGAAATGTGTGTGTTCACAGTTACACAGTTTAGGTGGTAATGTCAACCTGTATTCACACTCTGTTTCACAAGTACGCACACTCTCAGGTGTCACCTCATACTCACAGACACACACACAAATGCATCACATTACCATGACAACAAGCGTGCTAAATTAAGGCGCCAAACCTGTCAAGTGATGTTAACTCTGCTTTTATTTTTTGATTTTTCACAGTGTGTGTGTGACTCATAGTGACTCCTAACTCCTGAATCACACATGTCAGACACACACACACACACACACACACACACACACACACACACACACACACACACACACACACACATTAGATCCATGGCATCTTGGCTACAAAAATACTGCACGTCTGCCTCCTAAGGATTATTTATGAAAATCAGGAACTGAAACTAGACAAGCAGGTTGGACAGTTCATGTTTCTTATCAAAAATACTACCACAGGTGTAAGCTTACAGTAAACAGTGGCTCCAACCCAGAATGCAATTATGCACATATCGAAGTGTCTTTGAAACGTGTGCTCTGTGTGCAGCTGATCCTGACCCCTGACTGCTTAATACAGAGTATTTAAATGCAGCACAGAACCTTCTGTATTTAGTTTATAGTAAACTTTGATTCATGCGGCACAAACTGTAAAACCACGACCCATTCCCCGAATAAAACATCCAGAGTTGGTACTGAAATAATGCTGCAAACAACCAATTGACAAAAATTAATGAATATTTAAAGGAGCTATTCAGGATTCATATTAAACCCCAAAGAGTCATGTTCACATCTTGAACCTAGCTTAACATATGACTTGCTTACATTCAAGCCTATAAATATGTACCAGCATTAGTACTAGTAGTAATAGAGCCTTTAGTTTAATATGGAAGCCAGTGGAAGACACAAAAGATGTGCTGGTTTTAAGCTCACACGATGCACATCTTTGTCTGCTGCTGCCGAGGCCCCTCAGCCCGGATTTTTCTCATACTTTTCCCGTCAGTGATTTGGATGAATGCTCGTTGTGTTTCAGGGAAGGAGGGAATCTGGTTGTTGTTTAGCTTTGCTAATGGGCCATGTGGTCATTAGTGACCCGGTTGGCTGGCAGTGCCGAACTCCTTCTGTTATTGTGGACATAAGGACGACAAGAGGACATGGTGTGCACACAAACAAACAACGGCACTATTTTTTAGAAAACAATTGTTTTACTATTTGTATTAATTAAATTGAAGATTTACGGATACTTCCAACAAACTAGGCGACTAAGCTTCGTTCAAACTTTTAAAGATTTGAAAAGTACCTCGTTGTCCGTGTTGTTATGTTGTATTGTACTTGGTTTCTCATTAAATTAAACTCGACAATCGTGTTAAAAAAGGTTTTAAACGAAGTCTGTTTGAGTTTAATTGTTGTCCCCAGATACTGCATTGATCAATATGGCTGCCGTGTGCATGCACCTGAAGTGTCCGTTGGTTTACGTTGCAGTATTGTTGTATTGTTGACATGCAACCTGACCCTGTAATGTGTGTGTGTGTGTGTGTGTGTGTGTGTGTGTGTGTGTGTGCAAAAGGTGGGGCAACAGGTGGTTACCACAGATGCAGTCGCTAATACACTGACCCACCTGTGCCTGCGGAGAGGGAGGTAGGGAGAGGGAGAGACGAGGAATGACTTTCAAACAGTGTGAAGAAATGTCCAACTAACAGTAGAATTTATGGGTGTGACTCTGTTTTAATTATTAAATGAATGAAATATGCTAGCTGGGGTAGGTTGTTTTGTGTTTTTGAAATTCATTACAGCTGCTGTGTGCAAAAACAATGAGTAATAAAGAAGACGTTTATAGTAAATACAAACTATGATGAGAAGAAATACAAATACAAATTTAGAAAGTACAAGTAGGCCCTGCAGGTCGCCCTCAGGTCAACTTAACACCGTGTACATCTGTGTTTTTGTCAGTGACCAGAGTCGAGTCCATACTGCCAGTCTCTGTAGCCTCATTAAGAGAATTGAAGGTTTGGCAGAGGGGATAAATAATCCCTCTAATACTATCTGGGCACTGGATAATCTGGGATACAAACTGGACTAGAACCCCTCTGAGCAAAGATCCCTGACCAAGCTCTGTAAGCAAATCTAGAAAGATGTATAAATGGAACATATTCAGTACCTCTAAAATGTTTGTTTCATTTCATTTTAAACATCACTATTACGCAGAACCAGTTTGTGCTTCATGCTAACTGGATGCACTCTACAGAAGCTAAGCAGAAGACAGATTTCTTTTAAAGGGCCAGTTCGCCAATTTTCAACCTCAGTCCTATCATGCTATTATGTGGAGCCAATGCCATTATGGTAGAAAAAAATACAATTTTACTCTGTGCCTTAAGAGGACGCTATCCACTTCTCCAATGGGCCCTGGAAAACCTCTGCCAGG
Organism: Semicossyphus pulcher; assembly: GCF_022749685.1. Lineage (NCBI taxonomy): Eukaryota > Metazoa > Chordata > Actinopteri > Labriformes > Labridae > Semicossyphus > Semicossyphus pulcher. The sequence goes on along the minus strand of NW_027211615.1, from coordinate 27,847,733 downwards.
TGACACGTTTTAGTCTGGAAAAGGTTTTTCCAGGGAGCTCGCTAAACTACACTTCCTCAATCGAGGACGCCCGCCTCCGATGTCATGTCTCGTTTTATATCGTCAGATTTGAAATGTAGACTGCAGACCTGAAGAATTTTTAGATTCTGTCCTGCTCTGATCCCTTGCATACAGCGAAATGGTAGTATTTCACTCCAGCGTCTCTCACTAGGCCGTTCCTTTCAGAGGGAGGGGCGCAATGCATGCTGGGTGTTGTAGGAATGTAGACTGGGCGAAACGAAGAGCTGTTTGAACAACTTTCTCCACAGCTATGGCGCCAATTTCAAATATTATCACTTCTATCGATTACAGGGAACACCAGCTTTGACTGACAGCGGCTTTTTCCAGGGGCGACTGCTCCTTTAAACTAGGCGTGTTTAGCATCTGCAACAGCTTCACCTGATGAAGGCCAGAAATGTTCTCATCCAACTAGCATTTCTAAAGTTAAAGGAAGGAGCGCGAGACCTTTCCTTTGTCCTTGCCTTTGGATGTGTTCACCTACGCACCTGTCTGCAAGAAGCTGAAACTGTATGTGGGCGTTAGGGATAAGATTTTAGCATATGCAGTAGTACTTATAGCTCAGTGTGTCTGCAGAAGCGTGTGTATTTGCTGTCAATTCAGGATGCAAATATCTTCTGGTTTGGACTCTGTTATGTGTGATACCCTGGCAGCTTGGATTATTATTGACAGATGTGCTCTGAGGCAAAGACTTACAGACTACAGCATAGTGTAATCTTTAGTGTGATTACTGTGGTCCTGCAGCAAACACAAAGCTTAGCACCGAAGCCTGTCATCTCCTTATATATAACCAAATCAAAAGGACGGGGGGCAAGAGACGGGGAGCGTCAGGTGGAGACTTTGCTTAATCATTTGTTTCTCAGCTGTCTCTCCTGCCACACACACGCAAAGAGAGAGAGGCTTTCCTCGGGATGTCCCGCTCTAAAGATATCTCTGCAGCGCGAAATACGATCCGTCTCTCCCCCCGCTTCATCTTACTCGGTTGTTTTTATTTTTGCTGCACACAGAGCAGAAGTGCTTTAAAGGTTACAGAGGGCACTGCTGTCTGAAGCATCTCGCGTCACAGAGGTCCTCGTATCTTTTACTTTAAATGCTGAGCTGTAAAATACTTAAAGTTGATATTTTAAAACAGACGAGCACCGTGGAGCCTGAGTAACTGTTTCTTCACTTGTGCTGTTTTTATGTTAAGACACTTCTTTATAGTCTAAAAGATTCTGCAAAGACTGTGAATCTTGCAGGATCACAATTTACAAGACTACGACAAGATTCCTGTGCAGATTATTTCCCATCATGCTCCTGGTGAAACTTAACAAGAAGGAAATGGAACAATGGAGCGAAGCAGCATTTGGCCTCGGCTGTCCCTCTGTGTGCAGTGGTTTGCGATTGTCTGCAGGGTATGATGTCTTTTGTTAGCAGGGTTAGCATTGCAAGCTAGCAGGCTGCTAAGGAAGCATATCCTTCTTTCCTATTACTTCATCTCTCACCAGTTCACCAGAGCTAACACTGTGTCTTAACATCAAGCATCACACTATGAAGTCACATTCAGTAAGGACATGTGACAGCAGCCCTTGTGTGTGCAGTGACTTGTCCCCAAAGTCCTCTCCATGTTTACCTGTTTAGTGCATCTATTGCTTGCTGACAATGTAAATGTCATTGAACTCTATTATCTGCGTGAACCAAGACTAGAATTATAACTTAATTATGATAAATATGTTTGATTTAATCAGAACGTCAAGATTACAAACAGGCTTGACAATCGAGATGACAGAAGTTCTCTGAAAACTGTCATGAGTTTGGTGTAATGCTGGCTTTAAACTGCACGTGTTGGCTCTAATAAGAAGGAATAAACATCATTTACTCGTGTTCTCCTTCAGCCTTGTATAGATTTTGTTTTGCTCTCCCACCTCTCACTGACATTTCGTTTTTCTTCCACCAACCACCTTCTCCTCTCCCATCCCCCATTTCCTTCCAACAATTCAAATTTGAAAAACCAGGAAGGTCATAACCCTCTTTTCCCTCTCTCTCTCTCCTTGCTCTGCGTTTATGTCTCTCTGTCTCTGGTTTCAGTCCCTCTGGTTTTGGTCTCTGCTGCTGGGAGGGTTGGGTTGCCAGCCTGCCTCCTGGTTCTGGAGAGGAGAGGGATGGAGGGATGAAATATAGAGCTAAAGGAAAAAAGTGATGAGGAGGGAGGACTTAGAGGAGGGAAGGAAGGAAAAGAGAAGGAACAAACAAAAAGGAGGATTTGGGAGCGAAGGAGAACAAGCAGATCAGGAAGAGAAGGAGGACAACAGCTGAGGGGGTTGGGAGAAAACAGGAAGTGAGGTATCGACAGATTAATTCCCAGTCTAAACTGGAACTATGAAGTGATGCTCTCCCAGCTGAATGTTTGAGAAAGAGGAGGCAGGGCTGCATGTTTATGTTTGAGCCATTTGGCTGCCTCTTGTTTCCCAGGCTAATGAAGGCTACGCTAACACTTCGCCTCGATGTATTTGACACCTCATAAAAACGCCACCTCCTCTGCAGGGTCACACACAGTTTGAGTCTGAAAGAGTGCGACAGCTGTAACCGACGTAACTAACTGAAATTTTCAGGCTATGTCAATTTTCATCTGTTATGATGCTGAGTTTCACCCACAGCTGATCGCAACAGTTTTGGGGGTCGTGCGAGCTGAAATGATGCAGTTTAAATGTTTAAATGTTTCATCAGAAATAATGCATTTGTCGTGCTACTTATTGTCTTTAAAAAGGCACTGTGGTTGCGTTATCTGCTCTGTGAGACGGCTGCTTGGTGAGGTCTGAGACTTGGTCTCACTTCGTTTAAAATGCACTCTTTTCGTATGGAAGTTCTGCACTGAATGTGATGCCCCAGCATAAATGTGGCAGCTCTAACCGTCATCCCTCCGTAGCAGAGAGAGGAGAGGATGATGAAGGCGAGGGATCACCAGTCATCTCACTCCCTTACCCAGCAGAAAGCAGCTTAAGAGAGAGAGAGAGTGTGTGTGTGTGCTGATGCAGCCAGTGTATTACGCCTTAGTGAGGATTTCACTACATGGGAGATTATGTGGCAGTAAAACCGTCTATTTACTGGTCTGGGTTGGCAGGCAGACTGGTGTGTGGACTCAATGACTGTTGCCTGGCCTGACAACTAGAGGAGTGACCAGTTGGCTGATTGTTTTAGCAGCTCATTGACTCACTGTTTGTGTAATGTGAGAGGTTGAGTGGTTAAATTACTGCTTTATTGGCTGAGTAAGTTGTTGAATGTTTGTTGTGCCAACTGTCTGATTGGCTAACTGCAGTTTAAATCCCTTATAAAGATCTTGGTGTGAGTTTTTAACCATCCTTGGGTGCCATTAAAAGTTTATATGATTGTGTGTATTTGTAGTTGCATTTTTCGGTTCGGCAGTTGGAAAAAAACACATTGGAGTAGGGCTGCACGATTATGGCCAACATGCTAACCATTATTTATTCATTTTAGGGATTTTTTTGTTGTGTTTGTCACATTTAAATAAACAGAGCAACACTTTCAGTTCCATTTTGTGCTGCATTCAGGCTCATTTAGCATGAATGTGGTGCATCATGGGTAATTTCAGTGTGTCTGTGGGAGTTGGGTGGATAGGGTGTCTCTGTGCAGCGTCTCTGTTCTGGATGTCTTGACGCTGGAGGTCGGGGAGCAGCTCGTTCTTCCTCTCGGCCTTCACACACTCATCATGCTGCACTTTGTGCTGTTTTTTCAGCTGCTTCAACAAGTTAGTCGTGTTGCTTTGCAGTGCAGACGCAGCTTTCATGACCTCTTTGATGATTATTTTTTCTCGCCCTAAACCTGAAACACCTCCAAACAAGGGACTCGCTCTCTTCCCGTTTTAGCGTAAAAACATGCAGCTTTCAAAACGTGACTCAGCGTTAGTCGCCTTCATGACACGTTTACACAATTGACACTTCAAAGACGTAACAGAGAAGTGTATTCTGAGCTCGTAATGAAAAACAACAAAGAGGCATTCACGAGGATAGCTACGTGTTCTCTTCATGTTTTCAACAGCTGCTGTAACCACGACAACCAGAGATGCATTCGGCTGAAAGTCACCAGTTAACATTGTCACTCGTTGAACTGAAACACCAGTCTCTGTTGTTTACACTTCCACTCTAAACTTTTTAACCTTTATTAACACCAAAGAGGTTACAATAAGTGTATGCAATTGTCGGAACATACATACAACCCTGAGCAGGCCAGAGGAGTCCAGAGTCCAGTTGTTTTTAGTCCTTTTAGAGTTTAAATAAAATGTAGTGTGATTAAAATATCAAAAGTCCTTGTAGCGTTTGGTTCTTCACATTTTCACTTTAGGTGCCATACTGTTTGAGTTCAACCATACAACGAGGAAAGCAGGGTGTGGAGCCAGACTTGTTTTGGATATGAAATTTACCAAGAATAATCGGAAGTTGAATTGTATAGGAGATATTGCTTTTCATCCCATAGAACACAAAATATAACATCACATCAAAAACATTAATTTGTACATTTCTTCCACTCTAAACTGCGACAGCAAGGAATGCGCTCATCACATGACATGCCGGCTCCCCCAAAAGTGAAGCCCAAACCTCTCCGTCGCCCCCTGGGGGAGCGGCTGTTAGTTTAGGGAGCGCTTGATTTGATGTGCAGCAGAGTTTTCTACGGGCGGAGCATTTTAAACGTCAACATTCATGTTTATTTAACCGTGGGGAGACAAAAAATCATGATCAGGACTTATATTGGATTAAATGTGCAGCCCTGCATTGGAGTAATGCGATATTATGTTGTCAAAAACTGGAATCGTAACCTCTGTTTCACGATACGGATAGTGCGCCCAGAATCTTGCCGATGCACATCCTCGTTTAAAAAGAGAAAGATGCTATCAGAATTTATAAAGCTTTAAATTAAAGAAGGAAAGCTGGAGGTCAAATGTGCTCCGGTTTTATACTCGCACCCATGTATCCGGGCTCGCCCTCCATGTTTGCTGTTGTCTTCCTCCTTGACCCACTTTATACGCTGAAAATAAACAGTGAAGGAAAAACCCACAGGAAATGATAGGGCTGATGGTTCACCCTTCCTGCACACACACACACACACACACACACACACACAGGCTGCCTGTGTTAGAGGAAGTGTCGGTTTGTGTTTAAGCCTGACTCACTCTCTGCTGATGTGGTCATGTCCTTTCATGAAGCCACATCTGTGACCTCCAGTTTCCTCCCTGAAGTTTCGTCTTGTTGAGGTGCAAAGACAGCGGCGTGGTTTCTCTCTGCTCACAGTGTGGGTGTCTGTTGGCCCAGCGCTCTGCAGTAAGGTGGTGCACGCTACATAACCCCAACATGTCGGGTTACAGACCGATCTTTGCTGTGCGTCAACCATTTCGTTACTATATTATTTACTTCCTGTGGCTTTCCGCTGTCAGCTTTCTACTACAGATTAAACACGAGGTTTGTTTATCTGTACAACACAGGCCACTACTAAATACCACATCCACCACGAGTGGTATCAGCGGTGATAGTATCAGTGGAAGTAGCTGTGTACTTTCTTGTGATCTAAATGTTGTTCACAGGCCTGTCCTTCTCAACAACCATTACGTTTGCATGGAGAAATGGATTATCCTACATTTTCTGTAGCTCTTAGACGGCCTCTGTGTCTCACTGGTAGCTAAGAAATAATATGCGTTACTGGTGTGTTAGCTTTGCATGCTTGTTCTTTGATGTGAGAGTTGTATAAATAGTGGAGGAGTGTTTCCCGGCAGTGAGTGTGAGCTGTGATGTGTCACAGTGAGAGATGTTTACACATGGCAGGAGGTAGATTTGGGGCTCTGAATGTTACCACATGTTGATCTGCTGTTTAAATCTCTCTCTCTCTCTTTCTGCAGCACTCTGTTCCCTCCATCCCCACCTTCAAGCCGTCCATGTCCGTCCCAGATTGGCTGGTGGCCGTCCAGAACTACATGAAGGCTCTGCAGTATCCTTTTTAACACAACACAGAGCACAGTGCATTTTACCATGTTAACAGATGTCATGATGAGAGCTAAACGTGCTTTGTCTGTTTGTGTCTTATCACATCCAAGCTTCAGCAGCATTCGACAGTAGAGCAAAGGATAAACAAGTACAACATTCTGTTACCCCTAACTCGTCTATCAGATACAACCACACAGGCACACAGTTCTTTGAAATCAAGAAGAGCCGTCCTCTATGTGGGTAAGTAGACCCCGGCTTGTACCTACCATACAATACAACAGTATTAAAACACTGACACCCCCTCACATCTAAGCACATTTCAGTCACAGTCTGTAAGGTTTCACAAAGAGATGGCAACTTGCAGGGTCACTCAGTAAAAGCCAACATAGATTCCTGTTGAGATTATTTCCCAGCATGCTTCTGGTTTATAGCGAGCTATAGCTGTATTTGAATGAGCCAATACGAAAATCTACTGATAAAATTAAACAAGTTTGGTTTTAAAGGAATGTCAAGCAGAATAAAAGACTGGCTTAAGACTTCTCGGGGAGTTTTATGACCACGTTACATCAAGAGATTGCCATAACTGTGCGTTCACCCGAACGTGAAGCAAATATTCGCCTTGCATTACTCGCGCGAGTTTGACTGCCAGATCAAAATTTGCGTTTAAATAACAGGCGAATATTCGTCCTTTGCTTCCGGAATGGTGGAGAGGAAGCGGGCCTTACCTCTATGGTTACCAACGGCGTCAGGAGAATCTTGATGTTGATAGGCTTTCGCTACACCACATGACGCGAATTTGTGCCACCCGATGCAATTTGCTTCTACTCGCGTCATTGCATTGACTTTGTATGGAATCTTGTCGCAAATTCGAGTCTGTTGGTGTTCGGTGTGAACGCACAGTAAGGGGAGCGAAACACAACTTTGACATTTGTCCATCCATCAGCAAGACTAGGCCAACAGATGAGTCTTCACAATGCTGTCGTGATGAGACCTATTGATCTCTGACAGCAATATTAACATCTCTTAAAGTCACAGGCATGGAGAGTAAAGTAGGTCAACACTTCCGGTATGCTTTTTCAAAGTAAAAGCCGGATCTGGAATTCTGACTCCCCTCGTTTGTACACAATGCTTTTATTTTGAAGTGTTTCCCGGGCCGTTGTTGTTGTTATTTTTTGGCTGACCGCCGGGTTCAGCCCTACGCATGGGTCTGTATGTCGTTAAATCAAAACCTTTGTTCTGTATAACTGAAGGAAATCTGTCTGAGATCTAAAACAAAAACATATTACATCTTGAGCTGCGAGATGATGTGACCTTGTTTAAAACCTGATGTGTACTGCTCCTGTGAATTTCAATATTTAAACAACTGCTTTAAATGAATTCTTCACATCTCTTTTTTTGCCCATCCTCTTCTCTCTCCTTCCTCTTTGCTTCCTCTCTCTCTCATTCCCTCCTACTCTCTCTTCCCTCTTTTCCTTCTCTGCCTCTTCCTCCTTTCTCCTCTCCTCCCCCCTGCTGCTACCCTTTTCCTCTGCCCGTATTCTGCTCCTCCTTCTACGCTCCTTCTCCTTGCCTCCTACTCTCACACGTGCTCTTCCTTCCTCTGCCACTTCCTCCTTTTTATCTCCTCCTCATCTTCATCCCTCTCCTGCAGGTTAATGGAGACTGCAAGAGAGATGATCAGGGAGTCTCTGCCAATCAAATGTCTCGAGGCCGTCATCCTGGGAATGTATCCTTACACACACACACACACACACACACACACACACACTCGTGCGCAGCTCTGGGCCAAAAGGTTATTTTTTGTTATCTGTGGGTGAAATCAATGAGACATGTTGCTCTAATGTCCTAATGCCCCTCCCTCACCACCACCAATCTATCCAGCTCTTACAGAACCGTGTTGCTTGGCAACCAGCCCTCTTCAAAGTTTAACCCCCCCCTCCACACACACACACACATCCACACACAAACACACACAGAAGCTTAGTATGATCCAGAGGAGCTTAAATTATAAAGCAGCAGTATGGAGAGTGTGCAACATTTAATTTTTAGAAAATCCACCGCGTTGTTTTATCTAAAGAGATTTGGTCAGCTACAGCCGAAGCTCTGATTCGACTACAAAGACTACAAAGACGTGTTTAACAGCTTAGCGGTCGCTTCTCATCATTATGTGCTGATGTGAAGCCGCTGTGGACAAACATCTATCGAAGGCCGCTCTTGATCCTTGCTCCTTGATGAGCTCTAAACCCTGTCTGTCTGTGGCTGCAAATTTACTCCATAATCACGCATTAAATCTGATATAGTTTAACTACTGTAACATGAGCAATTACAAAGAAAAGTCTTCCTGTTTATTGTTGCCAAAATCACACTTAAAAGCGTTAACAAGATAAATTCCTAAATCAGAAGGATAAGAAAAAAAGATTTATAATTTATGTTTCCATGTCAGACACAGTGGGCCTCTCTGTGTGGAGTCTGCATGCTACTCCGGCTTCCTCCCAGGTCTAAAAACATGCTCGTTAGGTTCACTGGTGACTCTAATTGTCCGTAGGTGTGAATGTGAGAGTGAAAGGTGTGTCAGCCCTGTGATTGACTGGTGATCAGTCCAGGTGTAACCCCGCCTCTCGCCCAATGACAGCTGGGATAGGCTCCAGCCTCCCTGTGACCCTGAACAGGATGAGCGGTATAGATAATGGATGGACATTCTCTGGCAAAGCAAGGGAGTTCAGTGCCTCACTCTAGGGCACCTCAACAGTGCTAAGGATGTGAACTGGCCCCTCTCCAGCTCCCAGTCCACATTCCAAACTAACTGCTCTTTACTGGACTTGAACCAGCAACCCTCAGTCCACCAGACTAAGCTAGTGCCGCTCCAGTAAATGAGATTTTGTAAGACAGATCAAGCTATTTGATCTTGTGTTGGACATTAATCTGTCTACATGAAACTTACAATTTATCAGTTAAAGGAAGTAAAAAAACAATATATCCAATATCCTTAGATCAGAGCTTCTGCTTGATTACATACAGTTAGCGATTTATGTTTTCACATTCTATTTGTGTGCTTTTTGCCATCATAATATACCAGTACAGGCTACACGAGTAGTAGTCGTTTATTTAGTCAGTATTTAACAATTCCACCACCAACCCAAAAACACATTAAAGTTATATAAAACTTACAAAAAAATACACTGAGGGTTTAAAATGGTAACTCTCGAAGATCTCAGTTTCGTTCTCTTTGGCGGCACCTGTGGCGATAAACGGTAGTTGCAGGAGCACACTTCCCAGATATCCAGACAGTGCTGCATGTGTGACGTCCACGGTCGGCTCCGGTTGTAACTCTTGATCTTCCTGGCTGACGGTCGCTTTCCTTTTCAGACTGTTTGCTTCATCTGAGCGTCGAGTTTGTTTCTTCTTCTTTGGATTTTCACTTCTTGTTGAAGTTGTATCTGTAGTCATCCATCTTTTCTTTGTTTGTTCAGCCATAGTAGATTACTGTTTACTCGCAACACTTGAAGAGAGTGGAAAAGCAGCCGCTTAGCTCCGCCTACCCTCTCTGGCAGACCAACCACTGCTGGCTGATGGAAAACGCGTCACTAACTGGGCGCCGCTTGTGATTTTTTTCTACGAATCTCACCACAGTCACCCAGTCTGTAAAACTGCACATACAAAGGCTTTCATCAGTGGGCCATCGGCTCAGTCACCATTGTGTTACCTCATTCAGTGATAGATAGAGACTTAACAGACATTTATTTACATGAAAATCTTTGAGATTATTACTTTAAATAAGAATGAAAAACCAAAATTAGCGACTGAGAAGATGCAGGCGGAAGCTTATTATACATACCCTTTTTACAAACACATAGCTTGTAGACAACTTTCTCAATACTTAGTTTAAGTTATACAAGAAAAAACAAACGTACATAAAAGTTTTCTTGTTCTTCTTTCTAGTTTTATTACAGGATATGGAGCCCTGTCCTCCAGGGTATAAAGGAGCTAATATATGGCGTGTGGTGTGAACGTGTCAACCCATGAGAGATTTCTCTGTTTCTCTGCGAAAGAGTCTTCAAGTTTCACATTTGCTGCTTTCACTGTGGCTCTCCTCTCCCGGGCTGTCAGGGTGGCAGCTGACAGTGACTGTAATTGAGACTGACTTTAGCCCTCAGATGAAAGGAGGAGGGAGGGAGAGAAATGGAAAATGTGGCAAGAGTTCAAGAGGAAAAAAAAAAAGCAGGAGGGGGGAGAGAGAGAAAGACGGGACGTGAGAGCCAGAGGGAGGGAGAAAAGATACGACAATCTATCACTGTGATTGCCCTTTAAACAACCTCACACGCTCACACTCATATCAGGGAGCGACGGCGTGTTTGAGGAGTGTCACCTTTCCGGCCCTGAGGTCATCCGGGTTGAAAAGGGAGCAGGCCCCAGCGAGAATTGAACTCGCGACCCCTGGTTTACAAGACCAGTGCTCTAACCACTGAGCTATGAGGCCTTACCTGCCTCCTTCAAGGGACGAGAGACAATTTAAATGTTAATGACAGACGCGGACACACCCTGCTAACACAGCTGGCATTGTTAGGATAATGTGATACCAGCCTAACCAGTTGACTCTCTACAGATTATGCTCTCCTTATGCAGCCCAAACAGTTTCCACTGGTTTTGTTATCAATAATAAAGGATGAGGCAGTGTTAGGAGAAGAAAGTGGTAGATAAAGCAGCAGGGATTGAGGGATGAATAGCATCTGTTGTTGTGGCTTGTGGCAGTTGGAGCTGTCCGTCTTCCTGTCCGTGTCTCTGGCTTCAGTCCGTCCTCCGCCGCTGGTTCCTTTCCGTCCCTGTTAACACTGATCCGCCTTCTCTCCAGGATGTTCAGGGTTTATCTTGGGTCTCAGCAGCTCTTTGTTTGGGGTTTGTGTGTTTGACTTTCAGTGTCTTTTTGTATCAGACATCAACTGGCTGTTGTTTTGCAGACTAAGGCTAGAAAACAAAGCAGCCTGGTGTTGAATAATAAAGGACGAGCTGATCTCTAAATAACAAAATACAGAATAAACAGAGTAATATATGAAGACTGCAGAAAGTTATTAAATTTGCAGGAAGTTTGGAGGCTGCAAAAAAGACTACAGATGTCTGGAACTAAAAGTATGTGGACACCCAGATAGTTGACCATAGCCTGGATGAATACTCTATTCTGATTGGCTGCAGGGCGTCCATTATCCCTGACATTGAACACTGTGTGTTCGTTATTGGATGTTAATGCCCTGGGATCTAAAACGAATAACCATAGCATCAGGAAGCAGTCAAAAGCTCTGTGTATAATCTAATGCATCCTGTTAACACAATGAAACAACAATGTTAACAATGAAATTCAACATTTTAGAATACAGAATAACTTAACTTACAACTTATCTCACATATCTTGCTGTACTTGTTAAACATACATTCAAGTCGGGGCGCAGGTTTAGCTCAGCGGTCAAATCACGCGTCCCATGTGCAGAGGGTTGGACTCCCACCCTCGCCTCTCTGCCGCGTGTCATCCCTATTCTCTTTTTCCTTGTTTCTGACTCCATCCACTGTCCTCGCTCTCTAATTTTGCATTATAGGCATAAAAAAACACACGTTTACTTCTGTAAATTGCACGTAATGTTTTTGACTTTGAGCCTTGTTAGCATACTATTAGCTTTGTGGCTCACAGTTGAGTAATACGTTTCTATGAGCTGAACAGACTTGGAATATCTCCTGTTACTCATCGTATGTATGTTATGCTCTATTTCCCGGCATAGTGAGCAACATTTCCACTTTATAATCAACCATGAGAAATGGGTCCATCCATCGCGACATGTTTGAGGCGTCAGGCCTCCATTATTCTAAACATATGTGAATGCAAGAAAATCTCACCCAAAACTGTGGATTGTGAAGACTTGTCTTGTTCTAGTTGATGCCGAAGGTGTTGGATTGGGTTGAGGTCAGGGTTGAAGGTCTTTTAAGCCAGATCTGGGGGAAATAAGGGCGGAGTTTGAGATGACAAGGAGCCGCAGAAGTTACAGACGGAGCATAGCATTGTGCCGGAAAGGGGGGCGGAGGTTAGCGTGTCAACACAGGTTTTGTGTTCCCATCAATGCTGATCAGAGCCGAGGCGATAATTACCCGGGTCTACTGCAGAGTCATGTAACCCGAGTCTGACTGCTGATTGTAACCTTTGGCTATTCTGTCCTGTAGCATTAAAGCTCCTGTGAGCAACTTGGTTTGTTGATTTTGGCGACCCCTGTGGACAAAGTGGTACCTCTTATCTCTTTGCTGATCTTGTCTTGTGCGTGTGTGTAACTCGTGTTTTTTAACGAAAAATCTCATCATGCTTCCTTTCTACATTCAAAAAGGTCACTCGCTGTGAGTCTTTGCTGTGGAAAATAAAGAGAAAAGGCTGATTTGGCAGCACAAAGTTCATCGCCTCGTCTGACGCCTACCCCCCGGCAGTGGATACAGGCATTAAAAATAACTATAAAGACTTAATCAGTCTGGTCACTGCTGGTCTTGTTTGCTTTTGTAGCTCATATTGAGGCAGCGTTATTAACTTCAGTCTGTTTCATAACCAGCTTAATACTCCTCACAGTCTTTTATTTAAACCAGGACACTTGTTTGTCCACATACTTTAGGGATGTTTTTCCCCTCTGTTCCTGAAACTCACAGCCTGGTGTTTCCTTATGATTAAGAGGAGCAAAAAGCACATGACTCAGTGAAAAGCGGCGCACAAAAGGAGGACTTAATGCCTTTTCTTATCTTGAATCTTGCCGCTTTGAAATTTAGCGAGGAGGGGACTGGAGAGAGAAACTCGAGGGGAGAACGTGTGAGAGGGAAAGACACAGCGACACGAGGGAAAGAAATGATGACAGAGAGAATGATTTTAGAAATCCAGTGGATTAGCTCTGCATTATATCCTCAGATAAGGTTTCTCACTTACCTGAGATATGTACAGAGAAATACAGCAGGCTGTTTGAAGGATTGCATGAAGTGTAGGAGTCGTTTAATCCTGTCTACAGTCAGGGTGGGAATAGGCGGACAGATAAAGCTGATCCTTGGTTTATAATTATTATGTTAAATTTAGTCTTAAAGCCTTAAACTGTGTCTTATAAAGAGAGGGTTAGGACAGCTCTCTCATAGTGGTTTCCATCGCAACCAAGACGGAGATTCAGAGAAGGAGAAAGAGCTACTATTAGCAGCGTCACATGTCCTCCATCACGTGACGTGTGTGTGTTTGATGAGCCATTCATCAGAGAGGACCAGCAGGGTGTGTGATGCTTCTGGAGACATCTTCTGGAGTCAGCTTTAGGTGGAGCAGCCCGGCCTCAGACATAAATGTTAAGCAGTGAGACTTAGCACTGTAGCAGTTACTGTGATCCTGAGTGTGTTTGATTACACGCATGCACCGACGACAGCGGTTGCAGGAGGTATTACGTTTTTAGGTTGTTCTTATGTCTGTATGTCCATCCTTCCCACTTTTGTGAATCTGATATCTCAGAAAGACCCGGAGGGAATATCTTCAAATTTGACACCAATGTCTGTTTGGACCCAAAGATGAACTGATACGATTTTGAGATGTTTTTCTCACATCCGCCGCAGCCTGCTGATACGCGATTCGGCAATATTATTCGGACTTCAAACGTACAAACGCCGTCCCTAACATACACGTCCCGGCCTGCAGGTTCTACATTTCTATGTAGATTAGTGGACAATGTTCCCTGTCTACCCCTCACGTATCTGTTTGTTCTGCTGGTGAAGGAAGGGCTGACGATGACATGTTCTGCAGAGAAACATGCAGAAAGAGACACATTATTGGTCCCTCTTGCAAATATTTGTGGTGCAAACCTCTCGTATTTAATGCAGGCCTACTTACGCTGCGGTTTGTTTAAAGGGTAATGTATTCATCAAATGTTTCAAGACACAAACATATCTCTAGTCGTGGCCACAGCTGCACTGTCAGTCTGATGAATGTGAAGTGCAACTAGATATTTCTTGCTTGTGTGGAAATGCAACAGAAAATGCATCACAGTTAAGATTATGGTGCTAAACTAGAGAAACTGCTCCCTAACTCATGCAGAGGTTTAGTCATTTAACAGGTCAAAGTATGAACTTGTAGCGGCTGCAGGAAAACGGCAATCTGTGTCCAGCTAAAGGACTTCAGTAGGCTGTGGAGTTTCAGAGGTTTCTTCAGGGAGTCGCCCAACTTATTCACGTGAACAGGCTTCCCTTGGGCACAGAGGCACACACTTAGTCATGCCGATACATGCTGGTATGTGTGTGCGTGTGTGTGTGAGATCAGTGGTCTAGTTGTGTTTGTGGCCCTTTGTGAATATTTCATGGAAACACAGCAGTGCTGGTGCATCCAGGCTGCTGGGGTGACGGGCAGACGTTCTGACCAATGACGGGCCTCCCTGGACTGAACAGAGCAGATGGTGAGCTGCTGGCCGACAGAGATGCCGTCCAGATCTGTGTGTGTGTGTGTGTGTGTGTGTGTGTGTGTGTGTGTGTGTGTGTGTGTGTGTGTGTGGCTAAACAGATTGCTCCATTTGGATCCCAGTCAGTGTACTCTGAAGTCCACAGCATGAGTTCTGTCTAAATATAGACCTCATTCAGAACCATTTGGATTCAAGTTTTTAAAGTTTCCTTCTGAAACATTTTATCATCAAGTTGTCGACCTGTTTCTGTGAAATGAGCTCAAACAGAACCAACAACAAATCACAACAACAGAACTCTTCTTAACTTTCTTTTTGGATCCTTATGTTATTGATCTGAGTTCTGTGTGTCCATATCACTTCAGCTTTATGTTCACTCATTTCCAGGTGTCCTTTTCTCTCGATGCATGCAGGTTTTACACCTCAAAGGGTGTGTTGAAAAAACGTCATTGTTTGCAGAGAAATCCAGAAATTCTCAATTTAAAATGGAAAGTTGTTTTGGAAACATAACGGCCCAAAGCGAAATGAACTCTTCCAAATTTAGAACTTCATGTGAGCCTTGTTTGTTGGCTTGGGAGGCAGCACGGAGGTGCAAAGTACGAAAGAGTTTAAGGCACGGTGGAGAAATGTTTCATTTTGCATTTCAGTGCCTGCAGAAGATTTATTTTGCTTTTTGTATTTAAAATAAAGTCGATACTTCACGTCAGTAGAAAAAGGAAAGGTGTGAAAAGAGAAGAGTAGATAAAAAAAAAACTGGTGGAAATGATGTGGATGGTGTCATGGCAAACACGACCCTGGGAAAAGGTATACTTGCTCTCATCTCGGGCTTCCACGGCCCAATCCCAATCTCCACCCTAAAGCCTAAGCACTGAACACTATATTTAATTGTTGTCACTTACAGATAAACGTAGTTGCGACTCGTTGATCGTGCATATGAAACCTTGGTGTTAAAGGGCCAGTTCGCCAATTTTCAACCTTAGTCCTATCATGCTATTATGGGGAGCTAATTTCATCATGGTCTGTGCCTTTGGAGGACGCTATCTGCTTCTCCAATCGGCCCTGGAAAACCTCCGCCAGACTACGTAAAACGCATCATCTGGAGGCCAGGGAGCTCGCTAAACTACACTTCCTCAATCTAGGACGCCCGCCTCCGATGTCATGTCTCGTTCAGAACCTTCAGGTTTGAGATGTAGACTGCAGACCTGGAGAGTTTTTAGACGATCCACCGGTATATTCTCGTCGTATTTCAGATTCTGTACCGCTCTGAGCCATTGCCTGCAGCGAAAACGGTCGTATTTAACTCCAGCGTCTCTCGCTGTGCCGTTCCTTTCAGAGGGAGGGGCGCAATGCACCATGGGTGTTGTAGGAATGTAGAATGGGCGAACCACAAGCTGTTTGTACAACTTTCTCCACAGCTATGACACCTAAGGATTGAGTTGAGAAGAGGTCAAAGGTCAGTAGGTGCACGTAGTTACTACTCGCTAGTTCAACTACCAAACACACACCCTGAGCATCTCCTCAGGCCCCGGAGGTGCCAGCTCGTCTCTGGTTTCTCTGGTTAAATAAGAGAAAAGACAACAATGAATCAGACAGATTCAGTCAGACGGGAGGAGCTGCATAAACACAAACTGGCAGGCACTGAGCCACTGTTTACCCTGTGTGGTATTTTCATAGGATTGTCCCCCCGAGAGTCAGACTGAATCTGATTTCACACGACTCGAGCTGCTGTGCTGCCTCCTCTGCTGGGACATAAACAAATACACATTCACTCTCAGGTTTGTTCTCAAATGTTTATTTCAGGTTTTTTAATAAAAAAAAGCAGCTTGAAAAAGGCTTTTTATTCAAGTTAATTTAACACATAAATTATAATTATAATTATAATAAGAACCAGAAATGACTCCCCTTGAGATCCTTCCTTAACTCCGATGTGTTGACCAGCTACCTGACCAACGGCCTGACCTCTCTCGAGCGTTTCCCCATCAGCTTTAAGACTCAGTTCTCAGGCCACTGCTTCCACCACGTCGTGCTGGGCGTCTACTGCAACGGCCGCTACGGATCACTGGGCATGAGCCGCCGCCAGGACCTGATGGACAAACCGCTGACGCACCGCACGCTGGGAGAACTGGTGGCCGAGTTCGAGAGCTCCTACAAGAGATACCAGCACACTCTGAAGAAGGTAAGAGGGGGGAGAGGAGGGTAGAGGTGTGTTATGGATGTAGGAATATTAAGGGTGTGTTTGATTTTAACCCCTGCCTCTCCCAGGTGAAGATTGGCCTGTATGTGCCTCACGACCCTCACGTCTTCCAGCCAATCGAGTGGAAGCATTTGGTGCTGAACGCTGCAAGACTGGGAGCTCAGGAGATGAAGAAGGAGCTGGAGAAACACGGCCGGGACATGAGGATGAAGGTAGACGCACACACGTAAACACTCCAGGGTTCGATACTTTTTGACTTGTTTTGACAATTTTAATCCAAAAGAAATCCCAGAAAGTCAGTATACCATCGATGCATGGAAGCCTTCTTCATCAACAGAGCTTAACAATAGCAAATCTTCAGTCATGAACTGGCTAATCTTCTCCGCCCTGGTATCACAAAGGAGCAGCTAACACTGCTATTAGCTCTGTACTCCTTGTGCTTAATGCTGAGAGTCAATCGTGCGAAACGAGCTGCGACCCAGCCCACACATCAGCAGCGCATGACCAATATAAAACAAGGGGAGGTTCAGCAAGATGAGTGAGTCATTCATATTAACTCGAGTTAGTAAAAAGAGTCGAACCTTTATCATTAGAGAGGACAGTGGATGGTGTTGGAAACAGGGGAAGAGAGAGCGGGGGAAGACACGCGGCAAAGGGCTGAGGGCGGGAGCTGAACCCGGGGCCGCTGCATCGATGACTGTGGCCTCTGTATGTGGTCGCCGATTTAACCGCTGAGCTAAACCAGCGTCTAGGTTGATCATTTAACTAGTTTACCTTATGAACATAACTTAACTCGCTCCGCACATTCACTTTCTTAACTTTGAAACAAACACGACTCTGAGCCCTGCTGGCTGCCATTCCGTCTCTCCTATAGGATGGTGTCACGTCTGACTAAAAACATGCAGACATTATCAGCAGCTGCCTAGTTTTAATCTCTCATAAGCAAGTAGAGTTTGCAGCCTGAAGCTGTGAAAGAAAATTGGCACCACGCAGCAAGAGGCAAGAGAAACAGGCTGCAGACAAACCACAGAGTAAATCCAGCAGGACGGAAACAACAACAGAGTGAAAATGGGCTGTTAGGGAGTTATCGGGCCGGTCTCCAGGAGTGGAACAAAATCAGTTCAGAGTGGAATTACTACTGGAGGCTTTGTGAGCCAAAACACAAAACAAAGAATTATTACTGCATAGCTGAAAACAAGAGAGACTCCGACATCAGATCGAGACACAATAAAACAGTTTGTCGGGTCCAAACTGAGTTTAACAAACTGACTCCATGTTTTCTGCTGCGTTTCGTTTTCCTCTCACGGTGACTCAGATTAGATTTTTCGCGCTGAGATGAGTTTATACGGTAAACAATGCGACTGATTAGCTGCACGCGTCCTCTGCTTCAGCTCCTCTGTGCGCTTCACTTTTTCTTTGGTCTCCCTGTGAAGAAGTCATTTCACATCGAGATATTTGGTTTCAGCTTTAACTCCAGGCTGTGTTGTTGTGATGATCTTCGCTGCTAAACTCACCGAAAGAAAAACAACAATTCAAGGACTTTTGTTTCCTTTGAACTGAACAAGGGAAGCACCTTTATTATGTTTTTCCATGAGGGCAGAGATGGATGTGGTTTCCTTTGGGCTGAACATGGAATACTGACTGTCGGGAATGATTTGGGGCATGATGGAGAAGGAAGGAATGTGTGTGTGTGTGTGTGTGTGTGTGTGTGTGTGTGCGCGAGGAAGAAAGTGTGACACAGAGAAGTGGTTGTTTGAGGTTACATGTTGAATGAACCGCCGGGTGTTTCTTTTGCTTCACTTTGCTGTTTGTTGTTTGGCAGTTTTCTGTTTTCATGCATCACATGCGGTTCCATGAAAGCATTATGTGGGTCTGTGTGTGTGTGTGTGTGTGTATGTGTGTGTGTGTGTGTGTGTGTGTGTTGCATGTGAGATGGATAGTGGTACATGGACTGCAGTGTCTGCATGTCAGCATGATATGTAGGTCAGCGAGTATGCAGCTGTCACACACACACACACACACACACACACACACACACACACACATGCACATGGAAACAAAGTCAGGCTCTGATCAGCTGTTCAGAGGTTTGTGGGATTTATGTTTAATCTCTACTGTACTCCGCAGAATGTCAGTTTATTACAGACCTTAGTGTGTGTGTGTGTGTGTGTGTGTGTGTGTGTGTGTGTGTGTGTGTGTGTGTGTGTGTGTGTGTGTGTGTGTGTGTGTGTGTGTGTGTGAGTGCTCAAGTTCCTCCATGTTTATAAATACACAGTAGTAGGTAACTGACCTTGAGGTGTGTTTGTTTATCCTCTCCCGATACAAAGGGCTGTTTGAGTGTTCAGGCTAGAATGACTACAGTAAGTCATTCACAGTCCTCACAAGTATATATTTAAACTATAGGTTGTGTATAAGAGCTGCATGCAGCCTGGAGCGACGCAAATCTGGAAGTAGCTGCAGTTTTTTTTCATGTCCAGCAGGGGGCGACTCCACTGGTTCCTCATAAGAAAGTCCAATTGTACAGAAGTCTGTGAGAAAATAAGCCTCCTTCTCTCCTGATTTATTCCCTCAGTAAACATTTTCCTGTCTCAATCTGTAGTTTCAAGTCGTCTTCAACACAGTGTGATGTTTGTTTTTGTAAATTAGAGGAGAAATAAGAATTAAAAAGTCCCTACCAAGCTTTAACTCAGCTTCCTGCTGTATACAAGACACTAGTGCTGTCATGGTACTTCATTTTTCTACCGCGGTGAAACACTAACGCCCCTTAAGGTTCGGCGCCGCCTCAGCCTGCTGCCGGAGTGAAGCGGGTGTAGCGGCTAAACTATAGCATGTCGTGAGACTGCACACGGGCTCGTCTGCGCCGATTAGATGTGCAGAGGGTTGAAACAGCAGCGCTCTGACAGTCGGGTTTCTTCTGCTGATTACTGTGAGTTCTAAAAATGAGTTTGTTCATCATGTATGGTTCTGTTTGGAAAGATGAGGTGGTTCCCTGAGACGTATGGACAGTGAGTTCACTGCATCTCTTTAGATTTTAATGCCGGACATTTACCTAACAACATCACTGGGTCTATATTTTTAAAAAAAAGGTGTTCTGATGGTCACTGGGTTCACCCCGCAGTTGGCGTCACATAACTGTAGTATTGCGGTCCTGCGGTTACCGTGACAGCCCTACAAGACACTAAGATGTTGTTTACTTTTAAGTAAATACATTCTGTTTAAATCCTGTTATTCGACGGCCAAAATCAGCATCCCAAATAGTATCACAGCTACCCTGATTCATTGATGCACCTTGCTCACCAAGCTAGCTCTATCATTTACTGTTTGTCAACACCTCGCTCCTCCCGAGCTCCACCCTCTCGTCTAAATATGGTCATCCAACATGGTGATGGTCAAAATGCCAAACACAAGGCAACACAAACCACTGGGTGACAACACAATGACTTAGTCCACTTCTTATATACAGTCTCAGCTTAGAAAGCGTGTCTTTCTTTGACTGTGAAGGACTCCCAGCATCGCACTACCTGCCTACTGCATCATGGAGTAGATCTAAAATAACATGTCGTGTAATATAACATGCTTTAGCATTAGGCTTAAAAAAACTGCAAGACATGTGAGATGGGGAAAACATGCAAACACACACACACACACACACACACACACACGTACACACACACACACACGTACACACTGACCCATATATCTGTCAGAATCACATGACGAACATGACCAGCTGTGGAATATGAGCCACTTCCTGGCTTTTGCTTCGTCCGGGAAAACTTTCCATCCATGTTCATCCTGCAGCTCTCCCCTCCTGCTGAGTGCTTGATGATCGCTTCAAACAGCTGTTTAACACTCACACAGACACAAACTGCTTCATTTGTAGCTTTAAATTGTGTTTCTCTGAACAGCTCATTTGTCACAGGAGCAGTTTTTGGAGATTGAGGGAGATTAGAAAGGAAGAGAGCCTCACACACGCTTCTGCACAGTGGGCTTGTTTTCCTGGGGTCCCCCTCATTGCAGCTGCGCTCTCTGCCCTGTGGCTGAATAGCAGCAGTGATTGTTTTGCGTCATGCTAGCTTAATTTCTGTACATTAAAATGCCTGTGTGACGATGCAGGCGGGTGGTGATAGAAAACCAGCATGTGTGCTGAGCCTCACCATTTTCACTGAGTGAGTTTGTGGCAGTTTGCTTTGTTTGCTTCGTCATGACAACACGGACTCAGAAAGTATCCAAGTACAGTCGAAACTGATCAATCAACAGACAAAATGTGGGGATTACATTTTTGTTTTATGTCACTGTAAACTGAATATCTTTGGGTTTTGGACTGTGAAGAGAAAACAAGCCCCTAGAATAACAAGGAATTTGATTAAATGTTTAATTGATTAATTTGGAAAATTCTCAACATTTAATTTCTAACTATTCAAAGAGGCAGAAAAAGATTTAAAAGACAGGCCGTAAAATCCAAAATATAAGACGCACCGGAATATAAGACGCAGTCTGCTTTTGGAAGTATATCAGAGGGAAAATGTTTTCTACAGCTTTAATAATATAAACTTGTATAAAATTTATTTCAACAATATTTCAATTTATTTTCATATGAAACACACACAAATTACAGCCGACCATCTGTTTTCACCGTGTCGAGTTTGCGGTCCTGCTGGCTCCCGGTGCGGTCGTTGAGCTCAGCCTACGGTAACGTTGATTGTTGTGAGGATCATGGCGGCTGCACTGGCAATCATGACGTCGCATGTCAGTGACAAAGCTTTAGCTGGATTATAGCGCCATCATCTGGGTAAAATACAGTAACACAATAAAATACTGTCTGCACATACTAGTATATTGGTCACACCGGTATGTAGGCTGCAGCCCACTTTTTAGATGCAGAAAATGTATTAAAAGTGCGTCTTATACACTGAATTTTATGGTACAAAGAGAACAAATTATTGGCTTGTTCATCATTTAATAAGGCATGTTAGCTAACATGCATGTTAAACTTCTTTTTGCTCTGGTTTGGTCTTCACCAGCTCCTGAGAAACTTTCCGGCTCTTTAGCAGCTGTTTGTTCCACTTTCTTCAGCAGCAGGGCTCTAACGTTGTTGTGTGGTAGAGGGTAGGTAGCTTACAGTGGGTCGATCACAGCTCGTTTGCTGAAATGAGCAACTAATAAGAGCGGTGCGACTGAATTACAGCGTAGATTTGCTTTAAATCAAAGCAACAAGCTAAAAGAGGCTAATAAGTTCAGAAGAGCTACAGAGTGGATGGTAATGGATAATAGTTTTACACAACATCAATGTAAACATATTGATTAATACAGGTGAAAACAGTGATGTTGACTGTTGTTGTTTCAGATCCTTAAATCATCCAGTGCCCAGTCACCAATCAAGGAGCGGAGCCGGGGGAAATCCTTATCACCACGAAGACGTCAGAGCAGTCCCCAGCGACGCTTCCCACACCGCAGAGACAAATCGTGAGTGTTTGAACGGTGGATGCTCGTATCTATCAACCCCCATGCGTTCCCTCCTTCTTCCTCTCCTCCCTTCCCCTCTCACCCTTCCTCCCTGCATGGCTCTGCTCCCCGGGTCAAGGAGAGTTTATATCTGAAGTCTTTGTTGCTGACAGCTCAGCATTATCGCCCATCAGAAGAGTCCTTGTTCTGTTAAGCTGACACCAGGCGTTGTCATCATGGTGTGTGTGTGTGTGTGTGTGTGTGTGTGTGCGTGCATGTGTGTGTGTGCGTGCCCAACACTCAGCAGCAGAGTGCCTTTCTCTGTCTGACAGAGGGGCAGGATGTCAGGACACTGATTCAGCAGGAAAACACTTATCCATGTATAGAATCAAAGAGAACATAGCACCAAACCCCATTGAGAAATCAGTCAATTTAAAGCCCCTTTGCTCAGTCTTCACCAAACATTTATTATAGAACCGGAAAAAATATATTTTTGAATAATTAGGAACTGCTTCTTAATTCGGCTTGAAAGGAATGATGACTGGATATTTTAATAGATTTTAAGTGTATGAATCTCTGAAAAAACATCATATCTTACTTACATTTGGGAACATTTGGGCAAATGAAAGACAAGTTGTCACACATATGGCCTTTTCTAAATAGTTTTCTTGGTTTGAAAATATGTCAGACAAGTGAAATGAATAAAGTCTAACGTCGTAAATGTAAGATCTGTTACAGAAACATGCATGATGAGTTGTAGTTGAAATCCAGGTGCATGAAGTTCTTTCAGGGTTACCAGCAGCTCTTAAAAACAGGGTGACTCACCACTCAGATTCAATGGCAGGAAAACTTTGACACACACACACACACACATGCAGGACGCTGACCGTGTTTGTGTGTGCTGTCAGCTGTGTGGTGGGATGTAACACAATCTGACAACAGCTGCAGCCCAGCCGTACTGCAGCGTCACCACAAACACACACACACACACACACACACACTCACACAAGCTGCACCAGAATTAGTGACATACCCGCTGTGGCTATTTGATGTGGCACTGCAGTGACCTTTTTTATGAGAAGCTTAAATTATGTAGAACTGACCCGGGTATGAGATCCTTTGGGATAACAGATCATAAAACGCCAAATGTACTTAAGCTATAAAAACATAAAACATCACAGCTGATATTGTTGATCTCAGTGTGTGTGTTTGGTTTGTCCTTTTCAAGCTAATTAGCTTTGAGTGTAATTTAATATCTAACATAAAATGCAGACTGCAACATATCTTGACTTTATTGCACTCTTTACTTTTTTCTCCCTTTCTGGTGATTATAATCATCCGAGTCGTGTTGTCTCATTTCAGTTCAGTTCAGACCAGCTTATTTTCCCTGTGAGAGGCGATCCAAGAGCAACTAAGCAACTATTTGAAGAGAAAACTAATGTTTCAGTTATTTGCAAAATGCCAACAAGTTCAGCTTCTCCAAAGTTCCATTTTCAATCTTTTAAATCAACGTAAAGTGAATATCTTCAAATGTTTGACTGTTGGTCAGACTGAACAAGAAACTTAAACATGTCAACTCGGACTCTCAGAAGTTAAATGGATATTATTTATTTATTTTTGCCATTTTAGACGCCAGACGATGAGGTAATCTAGAGCACAATCCTCAGATTAAAAGAGAATGAAAATTTGCAGCCTTATTACATAGAAATCTACGGAAACCCTAGGCGGAAATGCATCCATGCATTTCATTTAATTTCTGGTTGGTTTCTCGCGATCTTGACTTATTTATCTCGCGATGCTGCACCTCTGTAACATCATGATCATAACTCGTATCCTCAGAGCTGCAAAAGCACAAACAAACATAGAAACAGGCTGAACTCACCTCATCAGTGTGAGCGATGGCAGCATGTCCTGCTCTGTAACATCACAGCGACCAGCCTGTTGTTCTGAAAATTACCCCGTCATCAGGAGAAAACCAGCTTTGTTATCTCGAGATTACGAGATTATTAACTCTAGATTTTGAGAAAACAACCGTAAATTACTTATCACGAGAAAATGGGGTAAATAAAATGCATGGATACATGTCTGCATATGTATTGTTTTCACAATCCATATTGAACTTGCCGGTACATAATTCAAAGATTATAAATGTGACATGTAGCAGTTACCCAGCTCTGATTCAGGTTTCCAACATTGTAACATTTTAAAGGATATTTTCCAGAGAGAAGATTTCTGAGTGGAAGTTGTGGAAAATCGGGAAAAGTTTTCTAGTTTCAGAAACACTCACGACTGTAGCTCGTAGTTTTTCAGTTTGTACACATAAACCTCAAACCTTCTGAAACAGTTCATCTTGTAGAACTTAAAACATTAGCTCATATATTTATTAGAAAACAGGACGTCTAATATTCAGACTGATAAACTCTCTTGTCTCTCCATTCTGTATTTGTTACCTGCACACTTGATTTATGTTTCTCTCAGCGTCCTGACCTTCTGGATCGATGATGTAACACATTCTCATCAGGTTAAAAACAGCACAGGTGTGATGAGACGGGGTCTAACAGATTAGTCCGTCTGACTTGGACACCTTTTTAAATATGTCAAATGAAATAGTTTAAATCCGGTGTGATCAACACGGCAGGAGACCTTCAGGCCGGTCCGACCCTTCGTCACGCTGTCTGTCATCACGTCTGCTGACGTGTCCTCCAGCTGAACTCTGAAACCTGTTAGCCGCTACAGACGCTAAATATTTTCATGATCCAGCTCAGAGAGGTGAAACTTATTATTACACACTTTCTTATTAAATCTACGCTCATGCTGTTAACAGAAGCGGCTTGTTAGAGAGAGGACAGTTTTCCTTTTGAGCCAAAGGACCTAAAAAGTTTCCTTATTAGTGTGAGTGTGCTTCGGGGTCCAGTGAAACTCTTTGTCATTTTGATCTCCGTAAAAGTTAATCGTGTGATCAGCTCAGAGAAACAGTTGAAGCGATGAGAACGGCAGACCAGCACTTGAAAGTGGTACTTAAAAAGCTATTACTGTTATCAGCAGAGCACTTAGACACTTAACAACATGCTGCCACTTCAACAGAGAGCGACTGTAATGATGTGCTGCTGCTTTAAACAGCCCACAGCACGGACGCTTCAGCGGCACAGGCTCATTTAGCAGCGTGAGTAACACATCGCTTTACACCACACGGAGCAAATGAATTGATACAACAGGAGTTAGAAATATAAACCATGGTGGGAAATACATGGAATACAAATTACAAGACAACTTTGTGAACTTCTCCTGGATTTAGAAAAAAGATGAAAGAAAGCGAAGAAATGGGAGCGAGAGAGTTCAAGATGACAAGAACAGGATGAGGAGAAGAGTTAGGGAGGGAGAAAAAATTTCATGAGCAGAAAGGGCAAAGAGAGAGAGAGAAGGAAGAAAGGTGGAAGAAAGGAAAGGTAATGAGGACAAGGTCTGGCAGAGGGCAGGAAGAAGGGAAGACAGAGAGAGGACAGGAGGAGGGATAAAAAGGACTGTCAGTTCTCCAATTTGGCTTCAACAAATAACTTCCTTGAAGTGTCAGAGAGAGAGAGAGAGAGAGAGAGAGAGAGAGAGAGAGAGAGAGAGAGAGAGAGAGAGAGAGAGAGAGAGAGAGAGAGAGAGAGAGAGAGAGAGAGAGAGAGAGAGAGAGAGAGAGAGAGAGAGAGAGAGAGAGAGAGAGAGAGAGAGGATTAAAACTGATGACTTTCTGCCTTTTAGAAGTTCTTACTGAGAAATGTGAGAGACTGATTCTCCCTCGTTTCCTCTTCTCTTCTCTTTCACTTTAAATGTGCGCCGCAAACACTTTTATTTTTATTCAACCTTTTTAAGAACTTCCGCTTTCCAAATATAGAAACTAGAAGCTTTTTCCTCCCGTATAAAACATTTAGAGTCCCGGAGGTTTATTCTTGACCTCTGAAACAGTTTGATATAAATAATGTTCGAAGGTTGAAGTCTGCAGAAAAAGAAACAAATCAAAAGGATGGTTTCTCCGTCTCTTTTACTGTCGCAAAGCTTCGTTCGTTATCAGTTGTCCATCATCAAAGTGATTAAAACCTTTGTTACATAATGAAACGCTTTGTTTCTGTGTTCATGCTGCGACAAAGTGATTTTGTTCTTCTTAGTAGAGATGTCTGGTCAGCACTTCTATAATCTAACAATGAGGCCTATTTTTAAATGATTTGTATTTAAGAATCTTAAAGATGAAGATTTTCAGTAATAAGTGAGTCAGTGTATCCTAAACAAAAACATGTACAGAACTAATAAGTTAAGTAAAGAAGTGTTGCAGTGTTGCACCTGTTGAGAAAAATGATTAAAAAGTTAATTACGATAAAAAATACAGGCGAGATACAAGATGTCTGTGTGCTTTAACGTCTCAGAAACTCCATTAAAGGTTCCACACACGTTCAGATTCTCTTCCTTTGGTTATGTGAGTCAGCCTCTCCACTACAATACAAGACGCCGTCTCCTTCAGCCACACGTTTATCGAAGGTGCATCCGAAGCTATCATCCTCCTGGCCTGCACGAGTCCAGAGTCTATCCAAGTTTTGAATGAACAGTAAAATCTTTTGGATACTTATTGTACTCGTCTTTGCTTGATGAGGCACTCTTACTGCAACAATCTCAGATACAGTCTGAACAACTGTTTGCCAGTGTTGTTTTAGTTTAGAACAATCCCATACACCGTGAAACAGAGTGCCTTTTTACGGTGCAACATTTAGGAAGGACTGTCACCTCACAGCTAGAAGGTTCCTGGTTCGAATCCCGGTTGTGTGGAGTTTGCATGTGTGGGTTTCCTCCGGGTACTCCGGCTTCCTCCCACAGTTCCTCTCAAAGACATGCTCGTTAGGTTCATCGGTGACTCTAAATTGCCCGTAGGTGTGAATGTGAGTGTGAAAGGTCGTCTGTCTCTGTGTCAGCCCTGGTGATCAGCCCAGGTGTAACCCTGCCTCTCACCCAGTGACAGCTGGGATAGACTCCAGCCCCCCCGTGACCCTGAACAGGATGAGCAGTGTAGATGATGGATGGATGTTGGTTTGGAGACAGTTCGGTTCCGTTCTAGTTCTACTGTGCAACGTTTAGGAAGAAGGATTTCTGCAGTCCTCCGCCGTTCTCTGTTATCATTTCTCCTCTCTCTGTCTCTCAGGCCAGCGTCCGTGGACAGGAAACCTCCGGAGCTCAGCACCCTGAACGACGGCTACCAGATCCGCATCTGATCTCCTGCTTCGCCTCCCAATCATCCTTAAATCCGTCCTGCCTTCAAATCCACCCCGATCCACGAGTCTCTACCTGCCACCGGTGTGTTCAGGAGAGGAGTCACTGCAGCACAGAGCCACTCAGCTGGAGTGAACACAGACGAGGAGGATGATAAACACGCTAAAGTATGTGATAAGAGCTTCTCTGAGCGGGAAACAGGAAGAACTTTCTGCTTTCAACACTGCAAGGTGGACGCTGTGGTAGCAGTGAGTCCTTGAACACAGCCTCATTATCACAGGCAGTCTGAGAGCGGCCGCTTTTTCTTTTACACCACGCTGCTGAAGCACTTACCCTCCGACGCAGGACAACATAATATATCAGTTTATATTTAGATCATAACTGACAGGACGAAAGTACAGAAGTCACCACGTGTTTCAGTGTCTTAAAGACGACCCTCAACAGGACGTGAGAGAGGAGACATTTAACGTACAAATATCTTCAAGTGTTCTTTATTGGTTAGCAGAGACAATAAGCCACGTCAGCTTGTCTTTGCCTAAAACAATCTATTGAAAGTTTAGGCGGAAATTAAAGGTAGTTTTCTGAACATTTTGGGCCGACAGTGAAGCAGAAATTAATTCAGTAAATATCTTAAATGATAAAATACACTGGACTGGGTCTTGAAGAAAAGGCCACTTTCAGGAGTGACGTTCAAGGTACAATTTGACTTTCCAAAACCTCCCCCGAACCAACAGAAGTTTAGATATGATGACTAAGAAGGAGACTTCAATATGTGGAGTCTATTGATCAGAGAGGACGAGGCGAGAATAAGCAGAGGAAGTTCAATTTAGTATGCAGGCGAATCAAAGACGACGGAGTCGATAGAAAGGAAAAGGGAAGGTTAGAAGAAGAAGAAGAAGAAGAAGAAGAAGAAGAAGAAGAAGAAGAAGAAGAAGAAGAAGAAGAAGAAGAAGGGAGTGAGAGAAGGAGGGGTGATGAAGAGAGAGGGTTCACTGCAGAAGATCAGAGAGCGATCATGAGAGCACTGCGGCAAACCTCCTCTCTCCCCTCCTCTCCTTCTCTCTCGCTCCCCTCGTCCTCTGCCCTCTGTTGACACATAACTGAATACATTAGCACCTCTGTGTTTCCATCCAAGCTTTCAGAAACTCCTCAAACACCAGCGTTAAAAAAGAAGTTATTAAACCAACACATACAGGCACTTGCTGAAACTCTATACAAGGCAAAAAGAGGCGGTTTGAGCAGGTGAAATATGAACTGAAAGGTCGACAACATTATTTATTAAACACATTGATCTCTAGCTGCAGGAATGTTGCTAATTTCTGCTCGTTTCTTTCACCTCTTGTTGCCTCAAATTAAATCCTCAAAAGACAAACAGTTCTTTGGTTTGAACAGCTTACAGCTCACGTCCACACTGAACCCGCAGCCTGTGATTGAAGTCGACATGGACTCATTTTTCAGGGTTCACAAGGCACAAATGTTGGGAACCACTGATCCAGACCAGTGAGTTTTCAGAGGCTTGAGGAGGTGAAAGTTTCCAGTGAAGAAGAAGAAGAAGAAGCAAATACTAGAGAGACATTTCTGCGTCATTCCTGAAAGTCAAAATCTCGAAGATTTTCATTTAAATAATTACTGTTAAGTCTCTATCGCCGAATAAGGTAACACAATGGTGATTGAACCTACAGCCCACTGATGAAAGCCTTTGCATCTGCAGTATTACAGACTGGCTGTCTGTGGCACCTGTGGCATTAATCTCCGCCCCCTTTCCGGCGCCATGCTATGCTCCGTCGGTAACGTCTGCGACTCCTCGTCATCTCCACAAATTCCGCCCGTCTGCGTCCGAGCAGCGCTCGAACATCGTTCCAAATTTGTCTGCGCCGAGTTTGATAACCAGACTGAATGAGTAACAGATACAATAAAGACCTAACCACCGTAACATCCTCACTGGTTACTAACCCTGTCTCGGGCGCGTTTGTGACGTCAGGCGGTGACGCAGCAGAAAAGAGACCGACAGGAGGATACTTCACTGGGAATGGGAAAAGAGACAATCACCATCTATAAGCGGGTCTTCCCGCGTCTGAAAAACCTGCGTCAACGCACTAAATTTAGTGGGAAAGGGGTATAAGTGACGCGTTTTCCATCAGCCAGCAGTGGTTGGTCTGTCAGAGAGGGTAGGCGGAGCTAAGCGGCTGCTTTTCCGGTCTCTGCAAGTGTTGCGAGTAAACAGTAATCTACTATGGCTGAACAAACAAAGAAAAGATGGATGACTACAGATACAACTTCAACAAGAAGTGAAAGTGAAATAGATTATCACCAAAGAGAACGAAACTGAGATCTTCGTAATTATATCTTTAAACATGTGGTCCCAAAACCCCCACGAATTCCTACTTTAGACCAGTATTGTATTTGCTAATAAGAAAACAAAGCTGCCTTTAAAAGTACATCCTAAAATTCACTCTAAAGTATAATCTGTTGTTTGACATGTAAGCAGAAGGCGCGCAGAGTGTCAGCTGTAGGCGACCTGCGTGTTCACACATTAATCCAACAGGCTGATGTCCAGCTGGCTGCCGCCGTCACAGCTGGAATATAAAATGACTTTCTGGACCGGCCGCGTGTCCGCTCAGACAAACTGGGAGCGAAGGCAGATGTTGTTGGCTGAGAGGAACAGACGCCTCATTCAAGACAGATTCGTGTAGAGGTCTGGGCGTGCTGTCAGGACGGCGGCCTCGGGGTCATCCAGGGGCTCCGATACGATGGTGGTGTATTCTTAAACATGGATGGTTTGATGCTCTGAGAAGAGTATTTAATGTAATTCTGTAACGTGAGGGTGCTAATCCTCTGCTTCGTGTTGACAGTTACACATCAACACAGTCGTAGTTTTCGAGTCCGTGCAGCTTCAGGAGACGAACGAGCGTCTTCAGTCTGTGAGGCGTCGGCACAGAGTGTCCTGTCGGAGTCCGTTCACTTGTGTTTGCACTGTTTCGCGCTCGTGTGCGTGACGTATCAAAATTCTCCCGTTGAGGCCTTCGATGTATGAAGTAGTTAACATGAACCGTTCTGATACAAGTGCTTAAAAAGACTGAACACACGCAAACGTTATTAAAATGTCACTTGCACCCGAAACATGCATTCATCACACACACTGTACATGGAAACACATACGTTTGTACATTTAAGCACACCTGTATTTATATAGTTTGTAGCCTTCACACTGAGAACTGTAAAAGTCTGTTTTTAAATCAAACATCTTTCAGAGCTGTCTAAAGGTTTGGATGATGCAACCGTCTGATCCTTCAAACTGACTCCTTTAGTTTCCTTCTGAAGGAAACAGTGCTCCGCTAAATCAAGCCCACGTACTGTAACATCTTTGTTCAGTGAAGCTGCACCAGGTGGGGTTTGGAGACGGCTGCAAACTTTCTAGAAGTCTACAGTGTTTGTATCTATCACTCCCTAAACCCTCTCCCTGCACACTTTGCTTGCACGCTTGCATGGAGCGTCAGCCACACTGAACGCTGTCCAATACATCTGTGTGTGGAGGGGGAGTCCACGAGTAGACCGATGCTGGGAGTTCATCTCAAAGCTCGGCGCTGTATTTAATCCCTTCACCTCATGCTCCATTCAGCTGTGAGCGTGACACCGCGATGGAGTCCGCTTTGAGAAAGGCCCATAATGTCTATTTAAAGGCACTGCGCTGTGGAGCGATGTCTTCACGACTCTGTGCAGCTTGTGTTGCATACAGATGAGATGATCGACAGTCCTGCCAATAGATTACAGTTGTTGGAAGAAATGTAGCAGCGAAACAACAAATATAAGGAGTGACTGCAAGCTAACTGCGAGCTGCGAGTAACGAGGGACTGCAAGCGAGCAAACATGGAGGTTAACAAAAGTTAGAAAGTGTAAAAATTCTCTCCACAACTGTTTTATTAGGAAGTAGATTGATTCCAAATGCAGCCACTTTTCCAAACCTGCCCGGTGCGACTTTAACTCGTGATGTACGGAGCAAAGATGATCCTTCGTCTCTGCAAAGTGTTCAACACGAGCAGCCTCATTTCACTTGTGTTGTTTAAGTCACATCCATCCTCAGCAGGAGTCTGTGTACAGGTCGTTTCTGCATCCCATCTTTGATTGTTTTTATCTCCTTTCTTTGAATGTTTGTCGCTCGCAGAACGAGTGTTTGTTGCCAACATCTTTATCCGAGCTTTTTGTTACAACGACGAGCTATGCACACGCTGCGTTAGAGAGCAAAAAAACTCAAATCCTTGTCTTCCACAGTTCAAACGATGGAAAGGAAGGAGTTCGATCGACACAACAAAACACATTTCAATCTGCACAGAAATAAACCATAGAATAACTCCAGTCATCAACTATTTGGTGGCTCAGAGTCCACAGCTTTCCCTCCATGCAGACCCAGTCTGAGCTGTTAGCGCTGATTCAAGGTGCTGTGAGGAAAAGCAGAATATTTTATACGTATTCCTGATGTTTGGCCAGCAGCGGACCATAGCACAGCCCGGAGACGAGATCTGACACTCACAACTCTGGCCCAACCCGACCAGCTCCACGTGTTGACGTGTGTATCAGAGGTGATGCTTTTTAGAGGCTCGATGTTTGTTCGCGTTCAGGAGAAGCACAACGCTGCTTTGCTTTAAAGTATTCACTCACCAGAGTTGTGGACAAACAGACGGAGACGTTTTCGCACCGAAGAAGCGACATATCTTGGAGTACTTTTTCAGGAACACCGTTTCTGACTGATGTATTTTTGGAGCTTCGTAAAAGGAGATTAAACGGCTACAAAGGACCTAAAGTTCACAGATTTCACCACAAGGACAAAAGACAATAAAAACTCTGGATTTAAAGACTTCTGTGATTTTACCCGACGACAGTGACAATTTACCGTGTTAAGACGAAACAACCCAAAACAGTGAACGTCAATGTAGCGACTGAAATCAGCTTTACATCAGCGTGCGATAAAAACGTTATCTGATCGAATGTTTTCTTTTTTCTGATTTTTTTTACAACATTGTTCCTGGTTTGACTCGTTGGATCTGTTTGATGGAGACGTTTGGGTTTGATTCACTGATTGTATCATTTTGAATGAGACGGATCCGTTTTAAAAAAAGAACATCTTGTGTTTGTAGCAGGTGTTTTTTTTTATGGCCTTTGATTTGTTTCCAAAGTGCTGATACAACGTCTCTCATATCATGTAAACCCTTAACTTACCATACTGTGTAATGTACTGTAATCTGATCAGATATCAGCCATTTATTGGGAAACCTTTTACACGCCGGACACAAATTTGGCGACACAACTTGAATCTCTGCAGGCCGACGTTAGCAGCGGCAGCGCCACTACACTATAACTGCTACACGCTCATTTATCCTGAAACATCTGAGACACTTTCTGGCTTAAAAATTGCTGTTGCTCGTGATAACCGAAACAAATTCAGAGGAACAAATCTGGAGAACGTTTAAACATATTTGGTGGATGAGAAAAATGTCCGCCTGAAGCATCCGGCGCCTCGGCAGGTCGGCTTTAATCAGACAAACATATCTGTGTTTCATGTTGTGAGTCTTTGCTGTGTGTCGTCTGGAGGATTTGCCAATATGCATTGTGCAACAAAAAAAGTTACTGATTCTGTCAAAGTTGTTTTTGCACTACATGAGATGTTTTATTTTGAAGGTGTCATCGAGTGTCTGTTTTGATTCTGTGACAAAAGAAACGTTCCGATGCCTGTTTTAAGGAACGTTTTCCTGTTTGAGACGGATCTGCTTTCACTCGGCTTTTTATCAAACTCTGATGATGTGTGTGTGTGTGTGTGTGTGTGTGTGTGTGTGTGTGTGTGTGTGTGTGTGTGGGATCCAAAACCACTGTTACAGTATTCAACCAGCATCTAACTGATCAAAGAGCACTCATTGGACTGATTCTACACACACATTATTATTATTATTATTCTTAAAGGACTCTTATTTTGAAAGAGCGCTGTTGAGTCCGTCCGGCTTCCTGTGTGAGGGCGTGCTGTGGTTTTGTATTCCTGTGGAGAACACGTGACGCCCCCGGTCTATATTATTATCGTAACTCTCCCACTGTTCGGATCTCAGTGGTGTGACAGCAGCTGTTTTTATCAACAACTGTAGCAGCATGTGTTTTAATAAATGATCTATGTTTTTAAATGTGTCTTCTTTCACTGTTCACGCAGGTGTATGACGGAGACGTGGGATTGGTTGGAAGAAGTTCTGCCACTTCAATAGTTTCATTTCAGGATTCACAATGTTTTACATCAGTGTGATGATCGCAACTATGTTAGCAAAATATGACCTTTAACGAGTTTACTGTGATCAGCTGGTTAGAGCCTGGTTAGACCAATAACACCGTTTTTAGCTTTTCACAAATACTTTACGGAGCCAGACAAGAAGAGAGAGAAGAGGGGTGATATTCCCATATAAGATTTTAAATTTTGACGATTAAAGGAAAAACTTTTAACATATAAGTGGTAAAAATTTCAAAGAAAAACATCTCACAAATTCAGAAGATCATTCTGAAGGACACAGACGTCGCACACAGGTGTGTTTGGGTCATCCGAATTGAAGCTATGTGGTTTCTTGGAGAAAAGCAGACGCTGTTTTCTGAGCGTTTTGGTTGAAATTTTTGGGGTATTTACTTAAAAAATGGACCTTTAAACTTAAAAAAAATACCCAAGCTTTTTGCTCGTAAATCTACAACCTTACTCTCAATAATCCAGCAATAATAAACACCTCCCCGGTTTCACAACCTTTTTGTCTTATTACCAACAATCTCAGATATCATCGGCTGTAGTCTGACGGAGTTAAAGCCTCTGGGGACGACGGGGAACATGCTGGGCGTGTCGTTAGCGATAAACGATTTCCAGTCAAGACTTCCTTTCCCGCGTGCTGCATTGTTCACAGAAAAAGAACCAGTTTTTCTTGTGATCGACTTTAATTAACGGCTCTTCAGTTTGCTGAAGTAACAACATCATGATGCAGATTAGGAACAACATGAAGCTTTGTCAGGTCTGTCCTCAGGAGGAGAAGAAAACCACCTTCACATGACATGTTTGTTGAATGGAGGGCGGAGCCATCGTTTATGATGCATTCTAGGGAGTCGGGACATCTGAGCGCTGAGCGGCTTTCGTGACACAACGTCAAGGGAATTAATTTCAAGTTGAATTGTTGATCTGTCACAGATTGTTAGCTGTTAGCTTGTTAGCTGCAGATGTCTGTTTATAGAGATTAATAAGAAGCTAAATCGTTGTCAGGTAACACTGATGGGAGCCGGGATGTCGTTACGGTGGATTACGTTCCGCCTGCTTTTGTTCTCCACACGGACTGTGTTTCCTGCATACATCACATCCTGCTGATACCTGATTGGTCGATACTGCTCGTACTACAAACCTACAAACAGAAACCAGAACACTTGCAATCCCTAAGCTCCACATCTCTGCCTGTAACTGTGCGTTCACACCGAACGCGAAGCGAATATTCGCCCCGCGTTACTCGCGCGAGTTTGACCGCCCGATCAAAATTCACATTTAAATAACAGGCGAATATTCGCCCTTCACTTCCAGGATGGAGGAGAGGAAGCGGGGCTTATCTCCATGGTTACCAACGGCGTCAGGAGAATCTCGATGTTGACAACATATTTATCATATTATTACTTTTTTCTTTTAACTCAGTATTACTGAAAGGGCCTAAAAACTCCAGTTAATGTTTTTATGGATTTATTTGTTGTTTATGGAGCTCAGGCTACAAAAATACTGATGAATCTACCTTTTATAGAGTTCATATCATTTACATATTTATCTACAATGAAACGTTTGAATTCAGATCTTTTTACGTAAATATAATGACACTTTTAATGATTCGAGTTATATTGGTCAAACATTACATAACCAATAGAACCACTGCTCATCTACACTACCACTACATGTTTACCTGAAAGGATGAAAGTCTTGCAAAGATTGAAAAGGCTGCTGGAGGAGCTGACAGCTCATCACAACATAAAGCTGCTGTTACATAATCCTCGGCTGTCAGCAGCTCACCGCTCACAATCAAAGCGAGGCAGCGTTCAGGCTGCAGGAGAGGAAGGTGAGAAGAAGTCAGGTTAACACTGGTGTTAACTGAAAACAAGTAACTCAGATGTCTGACGTCCAGTTGTGATCAAAAGTTAAAGATGCACAGAAGGTAAAAAATAACAGGAAATACTTTAGACAGTTCAAAACCTCCACATACAAACTGCACTGCTCCTCTCTGTTTAAGGCGATCAGCCCTCAACATCTGCTCAGTGTCCACCAACAAAAGACTGAGGCTGTTATAATCAGAACTTTTGAATATGTGTGTGGATTAAAAGACGGAAGTTGCTGGAAAAGATCGCACCATTCTCTGAAAACCAACGAAGAAGAAGAAGAAGACGGAGAGAGACAGGAGGACTGACAGTCCTGTACACTCTGACACCACGACACAGCCTGGCTCCTCATAAAGTAATCTGCTTACGTCCCACTGCAGATGTGAGTGTGTGTGTGTCAGTGTGTGTGTGCGTTTTAGACGAGCAGCAGATTTATAGAAATAATCCTTCATTTCTCATCCATGCAGCAGCTTAGGGATTGGAAGGCAGCGGAGGCTCACCTCTCTCCGTGTGTGTGTGTGTGTGTGTGTGTGTGTGTGTGTGTGTGTGCAGAGCTCCTTCCCCCCCCTCCCTCTCTGTTGTGAGGATGAAGCCATCAAGGTGAGATGACAAGAAGCCACCTGAGCTTTTCAGGACGTCTCAATGAAACGAGGATGATTCAGTCTCGTCTTCGGTTCCAGCGGCGACAGCTTTAACACTTTACACATCATGTCTGCAGGAGGCCGATCAATGCAGAGGCTATTTATTTCCTCATGCTGTGCGTTAGTGCAAGTATTGATCCTTTCAGCACTGAACAGAGCAGCTACAGTCAACACGCTTCAGGCTGAAACGTTTCCAAAACAGAAACACATTTACTACAGAACTGGATCCTATGACACAGTCGTTACTTTGACCTTTGTTCAAATGTGAGAGGAGAAGTTGCACAGTTGTGCAGTGGTTAGCACTAAAGCTAGAAGGTTCCTGGTTCGAATTCCGGTTCAGACGTAGTGGGTCTTTCTGTGTGGAGTCTGCATGTTCTCCCCGTGCATGCATGGGTTCCCTCCGGGTTCTCCGGCTTCCTCCCACAGTCCAAACACATGCTCGTTAGGTTCATTGGTGACTCTAAAGAGTGTGAGCCTGACAGGTTGTCTGTCTCTGTGTGTCCAGGTGTAACCCCGCCTCTCGTTCAATGACAGCTGGGATAGGATCCAGCCTCCCTGCGACTCTGAACGTAATAAGTGGTATAGATAATGGATGGATGGATGATTCCAGAAACCTGCAGTATCATCCAGGTGATGCTGAAAGGGATCGTGAACACTCTGCCTCTAGGTTTTCTTACAGTGTGACTTCATGTCGGTTTCGATGGATTCTAACGGTAACAAGACAGAAACGTCTTCATCGAATCCTGCAGAAACCTCCACCTCTCTGCTGTTCATCTCTGTGTCTCAGACAGGTTTAATTTCTGTCCGTTTGTGCTCCCTCACTGACCAATACAAAGTGCACTGCTGCCATCTAGTGGTCGTAAACAAAACAGCAACAAAGCATCACATTTCTGTGGTTTCATCTGAGCTAAAAGAAGCGAGCAGAGTTTGACGCAGCCAAGAGAAGATGAGAAAAAACTCTGACAAACTTCCGAGCCTCCATGTGATGGTCTGGATGAAACTGTTCGAATGTAAAGAAATAAATTTGAGCCATCATGAAAAATAGAAACTGCCTGTCACCTTCCCTTCCACACTCACCTGGAGCCTGGCGTTATGCACACTCATAATCAAAGCTCCTCTCTGTGTTCTGTGTCAGAGTTACAAACTAATACTTAACAGTCTGTGTTACAAAGTGTCTCATGATGAAGAATGAAACACTTTCAACTTTCATCCCTTAAAAAAAAGAAAAATATTTCTTTCATTGATCTGGATGAAAAAGTGCAGGTACGAAACATGCAAAATAGTTGATTTGTGGTAAGAAAATTAAATTGTTTTGTTCTATAAACTAAAGGACAGTTAGATCACTACATCTGCTCTGCATCTCCCAGAAGAACAAGAAGAATGTTTTGACAAAATAACACAAACAAGGAGCAGCGAGTCAGATGTGTTTAGTGAGTGTTATGGCCACCGTGCTTCTCCTTCAGTCACGACTAGATGGCACTAAATCGTACGCACTGCTCCTTTGAGTTAACTTATCAGTGGTATGAGAATAGTTTTGTGTTCAAGGCAAGATCTTTGGAAGACTTCCGGAAACATTGGCACTAAAGAAAGACAAAACAAATATTATTTACAAAAAGAAAAATCTGGTTAACCATCCATTGTCCCGTCTCAAGATAAAAGAAAAACTGATAAAATCTTTTTGGCTCCAACAAATACAAAAAAACAAAGCAGGAAAAATCTGCAACACTTGGTAAGTACTTAGTTTTATCTTACTGTAGTACATGTTGCACCTATCCGACACTGGGCTCCTTGTCATCCCAGCAAGTCCCTCTATGCAACCACAGATCAACATCCAGCTTGGACAAACTGAACTCATACCCACTAAGTCTGCCCGGAACCTGGGCGTCACAACTGACGACCAGCTGACCTTTAAGGTTCACGTGGACTCGATTGCCCGGTCATGTCGATTTGCCCTGTACAACATCAGGAAGATCAGACCCTACCTGTCACAGCATGCAACACACCTGCTGGTACAGGCTCTCGTGATATCACACATTGATTACTGCAACTCCCTCCTGGCAGGCCTTCCTGCATGCACATTCAAACCTCTGCAGATGATCCAGAACGCAGCAGCGTGACTGGTCTTCAATCAACCCAAAACGGCACAGGTCCCTCCACTGCTCATATCCCTCCGCTGGCTCCCAGAACCCTGTTGCTTGCTTACAAAACAGCACCAGTGTCCGATCGCACTTGAAGCTGTTTGTTGGCTCTGACTGACTTCGTTCCCTCCTGTCTCGATCGTTGCTTGTGTTGTTTTAACTCTCAGATGTTCGTCGCTTTGGACAAAAGCATCTGATAAATGAAAATGTAACATCAGATAAAAGCTCAGGTGGACCAAGAGATTAGGTGCTCTTAGGGTGGACATGTGGAGTGTTTCAGCCTTGTCAATGAGGGTCTACTGCCATTTATACTTTACACAGTCACAGATATCAAACTTATAACAGCTTATAATAACAAACCAGCTTTGCTTCTGAGATGCCAACCACAAGTGGTTCCTTTACTAATCTAAAAGTACAAATAGCAGCTTAAACGTTCTAAATGAAAGTAGAGTTTAAAAAGTAGAGTGAAGTGGGGAAGGCAGCTACAAAGGTCCCTGCAGACTCTGCTGTAAGACGAACATTAGAGCCTGTCTGTGAAGCCTGTTAGGAAGCAGCCGGGAGTCTTGCTGCAGTGCAGAGTGATGCACAGAATACCAAGAGGGCTGAGTCCCGAGCATGCAGTGTGAGCGAGGCAACCGCTGCAGCCATCTGTCACTGACACACACACACACACACACACACACACACACACGCAGGAAAGGCTAATGACATGAAACTTCTTTTACTTCCTCTAAGACCGATTGGAAAACAATTTCTTCTGTCTAACATAAATATAAAACCAGCAGCGTCCAATATATATAAACACCACAGCTCCATCCCATCACACTGAAGAGGACAGACAGCTCCCTGCAGAACGATAAAGAGAACAACACAGCTGCCTCCTGACCCCAACAGACAAACAAACAGGGGAAAGAAGCCAACTCGTTATTATACACGAGCAGGACAAACAGACGTCGTTCTCTGGAAATAAAACATTCAAATAAGCTGCAGTAACTGCACACAGACTTCCTGCTTCCCTTGCATACTTGTTCTTCATACTCTGCAGCCGTCCGTACAAAGTACCTACTATTTTACCCTCCAACATCGATCGTAACCACGATTACAACATTTGAATATCACTGAGAAAACGTTTGCCTTGCAGAATCTAAACAGAAAAGTTCCCAGAGCTCGCAGTGACTGTAACATATCTTGTCACTGTAACTTCTCTCTCACACTAAACAGTATGAGAGTACGGGTAATTGAACGCACCACATGTTAATAGCTACGGAAGCCTTAAGCGGACATGCAGCCGTACATTTTATTTACTCCATTTTCCCGTGATAAAGAGTCATTTACGGTTGTTTTCTCGAGATCTCGACTTATTAATCTCGTTATTTCAGGATAAAAACGCTGGTTGGATAATTTTCTATCGATGTATAAAACAGAACAACAGGCTGCTCACTGTGATGTTACAGAGCAGGACATGCCATGCTGCCATCGCCCACACTGATGAGGTCAGTCGCCGCTCGCATCAAATCCAAACCCTGTCGCTCGCTTACAAAACAGCAACAGAATCGTCTCCTGCCGACCTGCACGCCCTCATCCAGGTCTACGCTCCGTCCCTAAGTCTCTAACTAGACTCTTCTCCTCAGTCGTCCCCCGCTGGTGGAACGAGCTACCAAACTCCATTCGGTCCGCAGAGTCCCTTTCACCTTTAAGAAGAAGCTAAAGACCCAGCTCTTTATGACCTCTGACCTTAATGAGATTGATGCTATTGATGATGAGTACATCAAGGATGTAATTTATGCTGACTAGGATTGTAATGATGACGATGACGATGACGATGATGACTATACTGATCTTGTTGATGATTATTATTTTAAAAAACATCGTTGCTTGTGTTGCGTTATCTCTAAGACGTACGTTGCTTGCTACATTAAATTGTAACATTGTACTTTGTCCACAGGGGGTGCCAAAATCCACACAAACAAACGTTCCTGACAGCTGCTTTAATTTATTGTATGTTTGATATTGCAGCTATAATGCTTCATTTTATCCACAACCCTAATGTCTACCTCGTCTGCTATGTCACTGCAGCAAATCAGCCAATCAAGAGCAGAATAATGTCTGAAGTATCAACATCAGTGTAAAGATGTTCTGCTCGACCTAATTAAGATAAGTTAATCCTTTATTCGTCCCACAACGGGGACATTTACAGTGTTACAGCAGCAAAGTGGAGTGCAACATTACAATAAAGTAAACAAGTGTATCCTAAAAAGAGACGTACAGAACTGATAAGATAAGTAAAGAGTTATGCACATGTTGAGAAGTGAGATGAATAATGTAAGCCAGCCTGAATCCTCCCCTCTCCTGGGATCGGGGGAATCCTTCCCAATCCTACTCAAAGGTCCGGATAAAAGATTTGATCCTATCCGATCGCTTTCATCCAATCAGATTACTTTAAAACAACCGGGTCCAGATAACGAGACAAATAAGATCCAGAGAAAACGACCAGAAATGACTCGTTATCACAGGAAGATGGAGTCAATAAAATGTATGGATGCATGTCCGCTTTGGGCTTCCGTAGATGGCATCAACCTTAATAACAGAATCAAACCAGCAGCAGCCACATTAAAAACACACAAGTTGTTTATTTACAAAGTGTCCACATGTTAGAAAAATAAATCCACTCGTTATTATTTCTTCATTCATTTGTTCATTTTCAAAGTTTCATCCCAACTTTTTATTTACAGTTCTTCTATGAGTTCAGACTTCGGTACCGTTAACGGTTCTGACACGAGAACATCAGTGCGGGTGAAATGGAGAACATCATCGAGTTTCTCAACGTTTTTTTTTTAAAATATGAAGCTAATTCATAAATATGCAACATTTAACAGTGACTTCCTTCTGTACAGTGTTAGAATTTCATGTAGATACAACGTGTTTGGGCACAGTGGGTAATAACAAAGGCAATGATACAGGAGTGAAATGTTGGACTCCGTAACTCAAACAGAATTGCCTGTTTTCCTTTAGCTTTAAAGTGTGATGTGTTGCAGAGTGAGTCTGTTGATGATATTCAGGATTACTCAGATGTTCCAGCTGCTCCCAAAAACAGCTGAAAGAATCTTTAACTGATCTCTGAATGGAGGATGACAGCGGACTCTTTGCTCCTTCATCACAGCTAATGTACCAAGTATTTGTCCCTCATCAGCAGCACGTTAACTTCAAGTGATGATGCTCCAGCTTTTAAACCCAGATTTAAAATCTGTCCCTTCATTGATGCACAACTGAGGTTGATATGTAAAGATGGACGACTCGTCTCGTCGGCGTGTTTACCGGCAGAGCAGCTTCTTGTGTTGGTCTGAGGTTAACGTTCACAGATATGCAAAGTTGTGTTAGTGTTAGTTACGTCTCCTCTCGCCGTTCCTCCTCTACTCTGCTACTCGGGAACAGAACGCTGCAGGAGCCCCATTTGTCAACAGAGCTGTCAATCATGAGGCCACACCCCCTTTTTACAGCATCACATAACTAATTAAAAATAAACTGGTCAGAAAAATGAACACTTGGACATAAATCAGCGTGATAAGA
Organism: Semicossyphus pulcher; assembly: GCF_022749685.1. Classification (NCBI taxonomy): domain Eukaryota; kingdom Metazoa; phylum Chordata; class Actinopteri; order Labriformes; family Labridae; genus Semicossyphus; species Semicossyphus pulcher. The sequence goes on along the minus strand of NW_027211615.1, from coordinate 27,805,916 downwards.
ACTAACTATAATGACAGAAACCATGTTGGAGAAAAATGTATTTTGATTTTATAGTTTGACTCATGTCCCATCTGTTAACATGGAGGAGGCGGGCTTTATGAGCTATACTGCAGCCAGTCAGCATGGGGCGATAGAGAGGGTTTGGCTTGACCTTTAGGGGGCTGTCATGTCGTCCATCTTTTTATACAGTCCATGATGATACATACAGACTCATGTTTACAAAATCTGTATTTCCTCACGTTGCTCACATTGAGCAAAACAATCTTTATGTTTTTTATATCCCTAAAACGATAACTTATTGTTCACAATGAATGAAAGAACAAAATCATTTGGCTGTTCTTTTGGTCTCTGAAATTAACTTGATATCAAACAGGAACGTCGGCTGTGATGATGCAGAAATTTGACACCAAACTTTTAAAAAAATGTTTTAAAAACTTTCTACAAAACTCAAAATGCAAAATCATTGCCAGAAAGGTTTAGACATGGTGCCTGACACACCCTCTTGCATGCACACATTTGAATTATTAAAGTGTATTTTGGGACTTTTTAAGGGGATAAAGTTTCTTCTTCGATATCAGCCGGTGAAGTTTCAGGAGAAACTACTCTAAAGGTTTGTTCCCTGCAGAGTTACTCACACACCATCAATATGTGTGACCGTGTTTCACAGCTGTTTGGTGGAAAACCTTCTCAGAGTCTTTTAGATTTTATAAACTTAATTTTGATTATTTGTGCTAAATAAACACCTCTCATCTTCAACCGTGGTCCAACGAACCTCCCAGGGTCATCGCCGGAAGCGGAAGCGAGCGAGAAGAGGGAGGTGATCGGACGAGTGATGCTGATTGGGCAGGCCGTTGACTTCCTCCAGCTCTGACTGTCCGACCAATGACAGCCTGCCCAGCAGCTGCAGGCCCCACCCACCAGGAAGTGAAGGAGGTGTGAGTTCTTTCAGAGAGGAGGAAACAGGGACGGGAAAGTGTCACAAGATGGAAGAAGGAAGAGTGTGTGTGTGTGTGTGTGTGTGTCAGTACCTGGAGTGTACAGGATGTAATCCACGGTCATGGCTGTGCGGGAGTGACAGGTGGTGATCTCAGGCCTCCCATCAGGCAGCAGGCGGTGCTGGTAGGACGACTGCAGCTTCAGGCCGTGCTCGATCCTCGCTCTGAAGAGACATAGAGACACAGGGTGAGAGTTGGTGTTTGTACAGACTGCAGACTCTGCTTGACCTTAAGAGAAATGAGTGATCAGAAAGTGAGAGAGATTACCGGTTATAAGCCGCAGCAGCAGCAGTGGTGGCGAGATCTTCTACTGTCAGATTAGAGATCGCTCCTTCTACTGCTGAGAGGCAGACAGACATTTTTCAGCTGACAAACAATAAACTAAACATGTGGTCTAATGGCTGTTCAGTCACAAGTAGCACTAGCAGGAATAGTCAAGAACATGATGCGTCTTAAAAAAGTCTTTTTTAAATCTCACTTGTTTTTAAAGATCCTCTGAGCAGAGCCAGGCTAGTCTTCCCCCCCTCTTCCCAGTCTTTTTGCTAAGCTAAGCTAAGTCAAGCTAAATCTCTGCAGCTATGCATTTACGATACAATCCCGAATGTTGCCCATCTTGTCATGCAACTCTCAGCAGGACAGTAAAAATGTATCAAACATCTAAGAAGTGGAATCTGAGAAGATGTCCTGAGCTAAACAAACACAGGTGCTAATGAAGAAGAAAAACTGTGTGTACAATAAATAGACATGCTAACGACTGCATTACTCATTGCACAGTTCAGTAGCTGCACCTGTAGGGCTGCTGCATGACGCGGACTCAGCGGTGGCTTTGCTCTTGTACTGACACTGATCGTCGATTCCTAAACTGTGAGACCAGATTGGAGACGAGAGGAGACGCTGCCCTCGGGGGATGCTTTCCTGACCAGACACCTGTCAAACAAACAGTCAATCTTTACTTTCACACACTGTAAAATTAGCCGTTACACACGTGTCCAAACTTTGATGTTTTAAGGATTACTCGTGTAGTTTTTACCATGCCGATCTGCATCCCTCTGTACTCCAGGCAGCCTGTGGTCAGAAAGCTGTACAGCGGACTCCAGGGGGTGGAGTTAAAATCCCCACACAGCACGACCGGATTAGTCGACCCGTCCGAGTGGCGGGACAGCCGGCCGATCTCGGCCAGTAGAATTGCCAGCTGGGCCAGTTTGATGTCACCGCGCCGAGGGTTGTAGAGGAGGTGAGTGTTGGCGACGCAGATGAAGGCGGAGGGATCCGACTGGCCCGTGATGTCGTTAGGTCGCAGCAGCAGAACTAATCCCACGTTGTCCCGGTCGAGGAGGGCGTCGCCCGGTTGGAAATACTCGACCGGATTGGAGGAAAGCAGCGAGAGGCGGGAGGTCTTAAAGATGACAGCACAGCCGTCTGGTTTCCTTCCTGTCCGCTTCTTGTACTCACACTGGTAACCTGAAACACACACAAACACACACATGTTCATAACACTGAATCACAAAGACATCTATGTGAACAAGCACATGCGTAAAGTTAAATACACAAAGTACCTAGAGCCTGTAGAGCCGGTTTGATCTGGTTTTCATAGTGATCCTGCTGAACCTCTTGAAGACACAGGATCTAAAAAACAAAAGAGATTTACCACCATATTTAAGATCATTAATCCTGAAGTGAAAACAGATTTAACAGTACATGTTCAACAGTTTGTGGACACTCCTGGCCATACAGGATCATTAAAGCGACTCCTGATCTTATCCACTCACATCGGCGTTGTGCTGCTGGATCTCAGCCAGCAGGTTGGGCAGCCGGTGGCCCCAGGGCAGCACGCCGGGGTGGCAGTGCCGGTACAGGTAGGAGTTGTCCTGCAGCAGCTCCTGAGACAGGATGTTGTAGGACATTACAGAAAAGTCGAACGCAGTGCTGCGCCCTGGTGGGTCAGGGTAGGTACTGCAGGCTGGTGAGTTCTCCCAGTGTCTCTGAAGAGCTGAGGAGAGAGGGGCGGGAGGAGGGAGAAAAGAAAAGGTTGATAGAAGAAGAATTTATTTAAAGATAAATGCGTAAAAGAGTGAACATACATTTTTCTGGTTTAATGTCTTCCTGTTGTCTGACAGACAGACAGGTTCCAGGAGGTGCCGGCTCCCTGTTGGATCCGGCTACCTGCCATGGGTTTTCAGGGACAGCGGTCCTGCTTCTGTCCCTTAAATGTCCCTCTGTACTCCTCTCACACCCTCCCTGCTCCTCTGCCCTCCTCTCTTTGAACCAGGGGTTGGGTTTGTGTGTGGGAACTTTATCATGTTCAGGTTTTGACTTTGGGGTTTGAGTCCTTGACCGTTCAGGCTGTGAATCCCTTTGCCCTCCTTGCTGGTGTGCGCTCCTCCCTCGATTGGTTTCATCTCGACTGGCACTGTCTTTACGCTGCCTCTCTTTATCCCAAGTTTTAGTCCTTTCTCCTTCTCTGTCTTTAAAGTTTTCCCTGCTGACACCCTTTCCGGCTCCATTCCTCCCTCTGTCTCGACTCCCATCTCTAGAGCGGTCATGCTGATGGCTTTGATTGTGATGGTGCTCCCTCTTTGAGCCTCCATCCTGGGCCTTGCCTCCTGTCACTCCTCCTTCAAAGCTCCTCTTCTCCTCTACACTCTTCCTCCGTTTGTGAGGAGGCCCTCGGTCTCTGTCTGACTGCTCCATCATGAGGCTGGCAGAGGTGTAGAATGAGCGCCTAGGTCCGCCAAAGTTACCTGAACTGATGTTCTGAGCATGTAACGTCCTACCAGAGAAATCCTGATAAGCTCCTGGGTAAGAATGGGGGAGTCGAGGAGGCCAGGGGGGATATCCCCGCACCGACCACCATGGATAGGGAGCGGGGATGAAATTGGGACGGTTGGAGGAGGCACTGCTGCTCCTGAAGCCCGCCCTGCAGAGAGTAGGACGGCTGCGGGGAAGGAACGAGGAGCTCAGCTGCCGAAGGAACATGGGGGGGCTGAAGGGGAGAGAAAGGGAGAAATAAGAAGAGATTTAATTAAGAATAAGAGGTGGAAACATGCAGATCTGACACAATCAGCTTTGAATTGACTTTGTGAAGACTTAAGATAAAATAATCCTTTTTTAGTCCCACAACGGGGAAATTTACAGTGTTACAGCAGCAAAGCGGATAGTGCAACATTACAATAAAGGGCAAGTCAGGAAACTGGTATTTCTTACACTGTTTAGAGAGAAGATTGAGAATTGCGAAAACGTTTTTTCTGTTATCTGTTGGTGGATAAGTTCTTTTTTTTTTAGATTAACTGATTTATCGTTTACTCTTAAAAAAAGAAAAAAGAAAATGGTGAACTTGTTTGTCATCAAGTTCCCAGAGGCCAAGGCGTCCTCTTTATCACAATTTGTCTCACACAAACAGTCTTAACAGCTTTGGACAACTGAAAGCATTAACAAATAAAAGTGGCTGACATAGCAGCATTAGCTGTAAACTAGCGGCTACGTTTGGTTTATTAAGTTTATTAAAAAAAAAACACGTTAAAATAACTTGTACAAAGTGTTTTCAGACGCTAATTTTGTAACGAAAGTGTTTCTACAAAGAGTTCTTTAGCCTGACCGTTAGTTGTTTTAACCTCAACTGAATGTGAAAACAAGTCTGATGTTTCCATTAGATTTCCATATGATGTAACCTGAACTAGCTAGCTCACATTAACTTACTTCTCTTCGGCGCTGGAATCAGCATCGTTTATGTTTCGGCTTGGATGCATATCCAGAAATAATTTTCAGCAAACATTGTTGATGTTAAAAAGTGGTTTTAAATACAACTGTATCCACAAGTAGTTCCAGGTTTTGTGTCCCCGACATATGACGTGATCATAAACGTCTACACCAAGCGACGCTGAAACCTGTGATACCTTCATGGACTCCGGCTAAGCACCTGCCTTTTTTTTCACTGTAAAATAGTGTTTCAAATCTGACTGGACGGGCAGAGTGACCCTACTTTGACGTATTTTTCATACTATTGTGTAAAACAGGTATAGACTACGTTGTGATACTTGGATTAAATGAAAAGAGAAAATAAATTCACCGAAAAAAGCGCTTTGGTTACAAACTGAATGTAAAGCTAAAGCTAAATCAGGTCAACGGCAATTGAACTGCTAGTTTCAAGAAAATCAAAATACACGGTTCCGTAATATTTTGCTTATTAGAAACGCCCCCTTTACCACTCTATAGGTCGTTAATGTAATTAACGGCAATATTTCCGAGAGCATATGAATGCAGCATCAAGGCTCGCTCTGGCTCCTCCCCTCACGCTGGAGCTTGTAGTCTCTTTGTCCGTTCCGTATCATTATATGAGATGACACGAATCAGTGAGCGGACTACAGACACGTCGGTGCAGCGGAAATAATGGCCCGACTGGAAACGTAGCTCACGACAACATGTTTTTTTTAAAGCATGCAATATCAAGATTTCTTACATTGTGATAATGGATCGATATGGCTAAATGGTAAATTAGCTTAATCCAGAGTATGATTATGTTTTTCTTCTTTTGTCGGCGGAGCTGTCGAGAAAATAACGTGAATAATGGCGAAAAGAAAAGGTCATTGTACTTACGTAAAATCGAGCCTCTTCTGGAAGACAACGGTGCCGGTTGAAACGGTTTAAAAAAGATATCAGAATGTAACGTGTGACATTGTCTGTTATTCCGTATCGTAAAAGACGTTAAGCTCTGAAGAACGGATGAATTATTCGCTGTGGGGTTTAAAAGGGACCAATGGTCTCACAGAACAGGGGTGTCCGCATACACATCCCTTCTCCTGTCTCTCTCTCTCTGTCACCCTCTCTCGCTCTACCTCTGTGTTGCGTGCGTGTGTGTGTGTGTGTGTGTGTGTGTGTGGATTCATCCTCTCTCTCACCTCAGTTTATTATCTCTTGAATTGCACCAAAATAGAAACAATAAAAGATAAACTCTGAACATTTTCTTTTACTCTTTACTAAGCCATTATCACTTCTTATACTGTTCTGTTTCTGACTTTAAAGCAGTGTTCAAACCCGGTCCTAAATACCCACTGCTGTCAGACTCTATAACACCTCATTATGGTGTAACATTCATACTACAATTATACATATTCTCCTTTCAATACATAGTTCATCATCCATCAGCATAGTTCATAATTTCTTCTACACTGTGCATCATTAGGGGCAGTATTGGCAGTAAAAAGATATTAGAATTAAGTCTGCTGTAAAACCCTTCTTGAGAGGAGCTATACAAACAAACTTGTGTTGTTGTGTAACAGTGCTGTATATAGAATCTTTTTAATCCTGATCTGACTTTGAATTTACATGAAAAGTTTGATATTAAACCCATGCGGCATAAAGAAACAAGTAAATACCTCGTGTTAACTAATGTTAAACGTCGTCTGTGTGTCTGTCTGCTGGAGGCAGGTCTCAGCTGAGAATACTGCATCACAGCCGTTTCAATAAAAAAGAGACATCCATTATAAAACCTTTATTCAGGATTCAAACAGGATATCAAAACGATGCAGTCGATGATGTCAAACACAGGAAAGTGGGACACAGTTTGTTTCCAAAATTAGAAATCCATCGTCTGAAAAACTGCTATTCTTGTAAAACGATTGTAAGAGAAGAGGACGACGTCAGACTCTGCAGGTCTGCCGTTAACTTGAGTTGTGTTTTGACTCTGTTGGAATTTGAAATGAATAACCGAAGAAGACCGTCACATGACTGCAGGGTCACAGGTTAGATCCCCACAGCAGCTGCCTGTCAGAAACGCCCCCGTGTCCTGTCAGTGTGCTCAGGAATAAATAAAAACAATCTCAGGTATGTGAGCAACAAAAGGTTTGGTTGCTTTTAGCGAACGCTGCAGATTCTGCAGAAGCCGCACGAGTCGACTGAAAATAAACCCAAAACATCTCCCAAAGTGACACAAGACAAATCAAAGATGCTAACAAGCTGCACATGACACACAAAGAAAACCGTTTGTAAAGCTTTTCCCCCGGTTTGATAAAGTTAATACATGGAGAAAAAAACATCTAAACTCCTCACATGCACCTCCCAGCAGGCCGTGCGTTGTGTTGTGCAGCAGCTGGAACGTCGAGGAAACAGAAAACACTGCAGAAATCTGCTGACTGAGCCCCATGTTAGCAGACAGCGTGAGATGTGCTGCAGACATGCTGCTCTCTTTATCACACTTGTCCTCTCATTGTGCCTGTGTGCCTTTAAACGAACACCTGTAGCCCTTTCTACTTCCCAGTTTCTCAGCCTGCTAGCCTGCTCTGAACTCTTGCTTCCTCTGTGTCTTTCTTTCTCCTTCATTCACCTCCTCTCTTCTTCTGCAATAAGTTTTCCCTACAGCCAACAAAATGTCTCATCGACTTTGCATACTTTGGGACAGTAACTATATAGAAACGTAATGAAAAGTGAATTAAAGAGCATTTAGAATGAACCCCAAATAGTCTAAGAGTTACCCCGTTAGATTTTGGTTCTTACAGAAGCCCCAAGCGGACACGTCCGTACATTTTATCTACCGTAAAATCAGGAATATAAGACGCAGTCTGTTGTTGCAAAAAAAGGCTTTCTATAAAAGTTATTTAAATTTATTTTCATTTGAAACACACACAAATTACAGCCTACCATCTGTTTTCGCCATGTCGAGTTTGCTAACGGTGCTGTAGTTGAGCTCAGCCTACAGTAATATTGATTGTTGTGAGGACGGCGGCTGCATCGTCATGACTGCACATGTCTATGACAAAGCTTTAGCTAGATTCTAGCCCCATCGTCTGGGTAAAATACCGCAACACAATAACATACCTCTCTCTGCATTTTATACTGGTGTATTGGTCGCAGCGGGTTGTAGGACGCAGCCAACTTTTTAGATGAAACATTTTTTTATTAAAATTTCCAGTAATAACGAGTCATTTCCGGATGTTTTCTGAAGATCAACGCTGCACCAAACAGGCTTAACTTATCGACAGAAAATTTTCCCGTTATCACGATAAAACCAGCTTTGTTATCTCGAGATAAACAAGTCGAGATCTCCAGAAAACAACCAGAAATTACCCGTGAATAAAATGTATGGATGCATGTCCGCTTAGGGCTTCCGTAGGTTCTGTCATCCTTGACCTTTTCTGTCATATCTTTCGGAGCAAAGCAACTCAAAGGTCCGTCTTAAGTTATCTTGAAACTCTGTGAATGAAACCAATAAAGCTTTTCTCTAAATGTCAGTTTCCACATTTTAGGTGATTTGGAGTTTTATTCACTTTAATGACCTCGTCTCGGAGAGACAGGTCAGCTTGGGCTGATAGGCGTGAGTAAACTGGGATTGTGTGCTGATTATCCTGTGGCTGCAAAAAAAAGCAAAATGGCGGCGGCCAAAGTGCCAGAATGGAGGCTTTAAAACAGAAGAGAAAGGTGCACAAGTCATATAAATTCAAACAGATACGATTCGTGCAAAAATGTAATTTAAAAAAAGTTCAAACAGTTTCAGAATCTCCGATCCTCTCTGGGTGCTCATTCTGCAGTACAGACAGTGACGGTGACCAAATAAACGTAAGGTGTGCTTGTGTTTAATTCCCAGATTCTCGAACATTACTGAAAACAAAAACAGACACTTCTTTTGGAAACGATTACAAGACGCATTCTTTGATGTTTCATCCTCAAGCAAAGTCCAGCTGGAGTCTGCGACAGGCCCGGGGTTTAAGGTGCACTTGATTCGACTCTTCCACAAACTTCTCGACAGCCTCAGACAAAACAAACCACACAGTCCTGACGTGTCTCTTCCTTCAGCGCAGACCTTCAGTTAATCAGGAGGTTAGACCTGACAGTGAAGAGGCGTCCAAAAGTCTTTCCGTCCAGCGACCCTCAGCGCAGCACCTTGACGTGACGTGCTCATGCATCCGTCAGAGCAGCCGTCTCTGCCCACATCTTTGAGGCTGTGCATGGGTGACAGGGTGGGTGTTTTTGGAGGTGAGAGGTCACAGGGTCGGGGGTCAGGAGAAGGGGACTTCCCATCTCTGTGTGTACGCGCTCAGTTCACAGGGGCTGATGACGAGCATCCGAGAGGAGTCCATCCCGTCCAGAGCCATCTCCGAGTCCAGACAGAAGCGGGAGACCAGATGCTCCAGGTGAGTCCCCGACTTCTGCCACCGCTGGAGGGAACACAACAAAAATGTTACTAAGACAACTTACCTGCTCAGTTTCAACCAACATTTAGCCTTCACGTAGATTCTTGTAGATTTGGTAGGACAACAGGTTAATACTGCAGCAGTGTTTAAGGTAGCATAATTATTGAGGTGCTGCTTCGAGGATCTTATTTATGCTGCAAACTGCAGTCAGCTGAGGCCTCTGTGAAAAGGTCTCAGTCACGCTCTGCAGGGCAGGTGAATAACTGCACAACAAAGGTGCAAATTGCAGAATTTGTAGTGACATTTGATGTCGCACTCCTTTGCTGACAAAGAAAGAATGCACCTGCAGATGTCTGTAGTGGTCATTCCAGGCAGCTTCTTTCATGCAGAATCAGAGACGAGCTCTTGAAATGATGCGTGCATAAATACTCTAAATGTAAAAGCTGTATGACGTCTGCAGAGCTTGGCCAAACACATTTTTCTTGTGCATCTTCTTTCTCCCCTGCAGAAGTGGTGAGTGCAAAGTTAGAAGCACTCAAAGCAACAAAATCCAAAGACGAAGGAGGAGCGCAGCTGGGACACCCACAGGTGCTCTTTGGATACTTCAGGTACGTAATGATATCCACTTTTATGGGAAAAGGGTGAAACAAACCAGAAACACTCTTTAAGCAACCAAATTAGTAAAAAAAATAATTGGGTATAATGCAGTTTTTTAAGTATCAACGCTGAGACTGAAAACATGTCACACTGCAGAAGGTCAGACACACTACATCACAGATCCATCCGTCCATCAGAGGATGATGAGAGGCGGGGTTACACCTGGACTGATTGTGGACAGTGTCCTGGTTTCCGTTTGAACTTGTAGTCCGAGTAGTTTTGACCAATCACGTATAAGCAGTCCGTGCGGAGAACAAAAGCAATAACGATCCCGGCTCCCATCAGCACAGGGCGAACAAAGATAGACCTTTAGAGCTTCTTGAGGTATTAAAGTTTCATGACAAAAACTCGGCTGTATTCTGCAGCAGGATTTCACGAGTCTGGGTTTTGATTTCCGTGTTTTACTGAAGAAGAAGAAGAAGTCTCCTTAGCAGGACAGATGTTTATTATGAATATGATCAGCTGGTTGCAGATAAGCAAGAGCCAGGAAAAAGAATCTCCTGCAGTCTTTAAATGGAAAGAAATAGTTTTCTCTGAGAAACGCCACCAAATAATATTGGAAGAACTGGAAACCTCATTTAAACCTGAAGTGATGTTGTTATTATTATTGCGCACACAACCGTCTGCATCATGTCAATACTTCGTCTGTGCCGTCAGCACCGCCCCAACGCCGTCTCTCCAACATGTTCCTCCGTGCGCGGACGTAACGGTGCCGGAGGCCATTTAGTTTTGCAACAAAAGCAATAACGATCCCGGCTCCCATCAGCGAGATCTGACGACGATTTATCTTCTTATTAATCTCTATAAACAGACGTCTGCATGCTTACAGCTAACAATCTGTTCTAAAAGTTAACTTGAGATGAATTCCCTTGACGCTGTCAGGAAAGCTGTTCAGCGTTTAGATTTCCCGTCTTCCTCGAATGCATCAGATTGATCCGACCTCCGTTCATCAACCGAGCACTTTAAAAGTTTTCTCCTCCTCTTGAGGACAGACGTGACAAAGCTTGAGTTTATACTTCTTACAAATCTGCATCATGATGTTGAAATGTTGTCAAAGGTAAGACCCGTTAATAACAAGTACATCACAACAAAACGAAAAGGAAGTCTGGACGGGAAGTCGTGTATCGTTCAGCCGAGATTGCACCTGAACTGATCACCAGGGCTGACACACAGAGACAGACAACCTTTCACGCTCACACTCACACCTACGGGCAATTTAGAGTCACCTATGAAGCTAACGAGCATGTGTTTGGACTGTGGGAGGAAGCCGGAGTACCAGGAGGGAACCCACACACGCACGGGGAGAACATGCGGACTCCACACAGAAAGGTTCTCTGCGTCTGAACCGGAAAGCAGAAACATCCAGAATCTCTTAAATGTAAATGTAGACGGCATATCAGAGGTTTTACACCAGACTAAGTTAGCCTCACTTTATCTTTACTTTATGACGAGTACCGTTTAAAACTGAGCCACTAACACAACAATAAACATCCGTCTCCACTCTTCATACAACACATTCTCATGTGTTTGACTGGCCTGGTGACTCCCATCAGTCGCCACTAGATGGAGCCCTCCTCTTTGTTTTCCCTCCGATCCAGTGGTTCTCTGACCAGACAGACAATTTACAGAAAGTGTGTCTAGTTTCGTGTGTTTGTGTCTTCTTGTGTGTGTGTGAGTGTGTGAGTGTGTGTGTGAGTGAGACAGAGTGTGTGAGTGTGCGTGCGTGTGCATTATTCATAGCTGGATTCTTTAGCTGGAAAACAAAGCAGCCGATATGATCAGACATGAAAGGAGGCTTTTATCCAGCTGTGGGTCTGAAACGCCGTCACCAGAGAGAGAGAGAGAGAGAGAGAGAGAGAGAGAGAGAGAGAGAGACGTGTGTAAGTTGTGCGCGCATGTATTTGGGTTTATATCGATGTATCAGGGAGCGGCCATGTTGTGATGCAGGGCCTCTGAAGCGTATCGCTGTCATGTATCTTGATCTCTTAAGGCCTTGTAACAACACACACACACACGCACATGCAGGCTTTGTGGAGATGACACGCTCATCACGGTGCAGCGTGGGGCCGCGGAGCTTTTTAATTGAAAAAAAGATGGAGGATAATTAAAATTAAATCAATTAGTATTCGCCTCATTACTGACGGCTGCAGCGCTGCTCGGAGAAGAACACGCTGCATGCGTCCCCCTCCCTGTTTTAAATACTCCACGTTTCTTCAAGAGTCCGAGATCTGAGTCCGTCCCATGATGCACTGGGGTCAGGCTCAGGTCAGCACAGGGCGAACAAAGATAGACCTTTAGAGCTTCTTGAGGTATTAAAGTTTCATGACAAAAACTCGGCTGTATTCTGCAGCAGGATTTCACGAGTCTGGGTTTTGATTTCCGTGTTTTACTGAAGAAGAAGAAGAAGTCTCCTTAGCAGGACAGATGTTTATTATGAATATGATCAGCTGGTTGCAGATAAGCAAGAGCCAGGAAAAAGAATCTCCTGCAGTCTTTAAATGGAAAGAAATAGTTTTCTCTGAGAAACGCCACCAAATAATATTGGAAGAACTGGAAACCTCATTTAAACCTGAAGTGATGTTGTTATTATTATTGCGCACACAACCGTCTGCATCATGTCAATACTTCGTCTGTGCCGTCAGCACCGCCCCAACGCCGTCTCTCCAACATGTTCCTCCGTGCGCGGACGTAACGGTGCCGGAGGCCATTTAGTTTTGCAGGTTTCCACGTCGACTTCTTAAAAGTGAACTTTTACGTTCAAGTGTTCATTTTTCTGAAGTTTATTTTTAATTAGTTATTTGATGCTATAAAAAGGGGGTGTGACCTCATGATTGACAGCTCTGTTGACAAATATGGCTCCTGCAGCTGATCTTTTCCGGATTAGCGAGAGGAAACGTAACTAAAACAATCACTACAGTCGTTGAAGTTTCCATACCTGTGAACGTTAACCTCAGTTGTCCCTGCTGTGTTGACTCTGTCACATCCCCTCTGGCTCTACACTGCCCCTACTGGTCATGTGCATACCGCAGCTCTCGTATGCGTAGCGCTAATTTCTGAGGACGTGCACAGCCGATGCTCCAAGCAGACGCAGGGAACGCATGGCAGCCATCATGTGCACGCGAACGCGTACAAGCAAGTATACCTCCGGCTTAAGGAGCACAGACTTTGATACGGCTGTGTAACTTAAAAAATGTATATAATGTCACACCAGGTCAGCCACCTTTCACCTCACCTATGATGACCCTGCCTGCCTTCTGTCGTCTGGATTGTTTTGTGTGAAAACAAAATGTAAAAAAAAGAGGAGGTGTCATTAAAGACCATCTGGTTGAAAAGCAGCACCTGCTGTTTACATCAGAAAGGAAAAGGGTGAATCTGTAAATCATCCCTGATCCTCAGCAGCTGGACTCTCCTCATTATACCACACAGTCTGTAGTTAACCTCCATGTTTTAAGGGGTCAAAGCATTTTTACACCCGTGCACATTTTGGTAAGGTAATTGCAACTGTTTTAAATGTGAAACTATTGAAAGAGGCATTGGTTGCAAGTATGAATATGTGTTAATGAATGTATATGCAGCTATTTTTGAACTGATATGTGTATATTTTGTTGTGTTTTTGCTTGAATTGCTGCAGGGAACCCCTGGAGAAGAGTCCTCGGTCTCAGGGGTCCTCCCTGCTAAAATAAAGGATTAAAAAAAGCTTCGTTTTCAACAGATATTCTGGTTACATGATCCTATACATGCTGCTGTTACTCTAGCTAACATGTGCTAATGATGAATCCATATTTAGTCCTGTCATACTGAGATCAGACGTAACGTTCGGTCTAATATATCAGGAACAAATTCCAAGTGGAAGCCAGCTGACTGAGCAGAGAGGACAGGCCATGAGGACATGATACAGACGTCTGCATGTCTGAATTTCTTCTCCCTCCGTGATTGATATCTTCTGCTACATCTTTGCTCTGTGATGCCATGGTTGCTGACATTCCTGATTTCCTCCCGTCTGATCGTATCTGCACGTCCAGCAGGTCGAGACGGATCACAAGCTCCGATTCGACCCGGGCTGACACGTCTGCTGGCCGCGTGGCGCCAGGAATTTACCACCTGATCGGACACACTGACCATCTCCAAATACATGACTGTCATGTGCAGTATGTTAGTATGCCACGAGTGTATGTTTTACTGCACTGCATCAGAAACGTGCTACACAGGAAATACAGCTTTATTATATATTTCCAGCTGACACTCTGTAAACTCTGCATCTCTCTAATCCTCTTTTTGTTTGTGTCCTACAGGCTCATGTAGTGCCTCTCTCCCTCCGTCCCTCCCTGTTTTCTCCTCCTTGTCCTCTAATTTCTCACGCTGTACCATCGTTGTCCTGTCTCTCTCTCTCTCTCTGTCTCTCTCTCTGTCCTGGCTGTCAATTTCTCATTGCAGATGTTTTGGATCTCTGTCCTCCAGGAGATCCAGCCTCGCCTCTCATCTCTCATCAAAGTATGCGTCTCTCCTCTCTGTTGTTTGTTTCTCTTAACTGTGTGAACACTGTAGCTAAAGCTTGGCGTCATGTGTGTTTGTGTAGTCTGTCCTCTTTCAGGGCAGCATTTTGAAGAGCATCAATGTCAGAACCCATCGGCTACAGTCTGAGACGATACAGCCTCTGGAGACAGCAGTGAGAATGTCGGCCGTGTCCGGTGTAGCCAGCGTTTAGCGAGAAACGACTTCCAGCCACGTCTTCCTTCTCCGTGCGCTGCATTGTTTACAGTCCAGTCAGCAGCTCGAGAAGTGACCGTGTGTTCAGATCAAAGTGAAGTGAAATTCTCCCTCCAGATGTGTCTGCTAAATAAACGCTGTCATGTCTCGGTTCGTCCCATCCCCCAGAGGAGCGCCCGTTCATCTGTCTGTGCTGAGTCTCAGTTTCACTGTAAACAGTAAGTTACACAGAGGCTGCACTCTGGCTTACTTCAGCAGGATGAGGCCCAAACAGAAACAGATTTTCTTGTGATCGACTTTAATTAACGGCTCTTCAGTTTGCTGAAAGAACAACATCATGATGCAGATTAGGAACAACATGAAGCTTTGTCAGGTCTGTCCTCAAGAGGAGAAGAACACTACTTTAACATGAGATGTTTGTTGAATGGAGGGCGGAGCCATCGTTTAAGATGCATTTAAGGAGGTCGGGAAATCTTAACGCTGATCGGTTTTCGTGACACAGCGTGAGGAGAATTTGTCTCAAGTTGAATGTTTGATCTAACAGATTGTTAGCTGTTAGCATGCGGACGTCTGTTTATAGAGATGAATAAATCGAGGATGACGCTGATTTTGTCCTGTGTCTCTGCACTTTAAGCAGTCAGTTACACAGAGCACTGCAGGAGCTGCAGCAACTTTACAAACCCAAAATGACCCTTCAAACAGGGTGTTCTTTCAGCTTCATATGTTGTCTTGTAGAAGCAGATTTCTGCACGTTTAAGGGTCCATTATTGAATTTCTCTCTCTCTCTCTCTGTCTCTCGCTCTCTCTCCCTCTCTCTCTCTCTCTTCACGTCCTGGTCTGTCCAGTCCCTCTTTCTCCTCCACTTTCTGTCTTTCTGTGTCTTTCTCAATGTCCCTCGTCCCATCACCCTCCTATCTCTTCCTACCCTTAATTTAACCTCCCTCTCTCTCTCTCTCTCTCTCTCTGCTGTGTGTTTCAGTGTCTCTCTACCAGTCAGTTCCAGGCCGCGTTCCTCCAGTGGATCTTCGTCCTAATTAGCTATCATCGCTCTACTTCCTGCCTTTCTGACACACACACACACTCTCTACTGGGACATGCAACAGCACTGTGTGTGTGTGTGTGTGTGTGTGTGTGTGTGTGTTGGTACAAAGGTTTGCTAGTTTCAGTTACATGACAGCGCTGTGCTTCAGTGGATACAACAGCCAGTTAATTTAACAGTCTGATATCTGAGATATAAACAGGCTCCGACTGAAACTCCTGCAGCTCAACAACACCTGTGTGTGTGTGTGTGTGTGTGTGTGTGTGTGTGTGTGTAATTGTTATTTACTAGTCACACACGTTCTTGCTGCCTGTGTTCTTTTGTTCCTTTCCTCTAATTCTCCCTACAGTATATCCGTTCCGCCCTTCCTATCTTCCTTCCTTTCCTTTATTCAGTCTTCCTCCCTTCCTATCTTCCTTCCTTTCCTTTATTCAGTCTTCCTCCCTTCCTATCTTCCTTCCTTTCCTTTACTCTGTCTTCCTCCCTTCCTTTCTTCCTTTTTATCTTTATTATTTTCTCCTCTCTTCTATCTTCCATCGTTTATTCCCATCTTTCTAACTTCTTTTCTTCCTTCTTTTGCTTCAGTATTTCTTTCTTCAGTCCTTTCATCCTTTCTATCTTTCTTTCCTCCTTTCTTAATGTCTCTCCTTTCCTTGCCTACCTATGTATTCCATTCTTCCCTCTGAGTGAAGCTCATCCCCTTTTCCTGCCTTTTTTCATCCTTTCTTCGTATCACACGTTGTCTTCCTGTCCTTCCTTTCCTTAAGTCTTCCTCTCTTTCATATCCTCTCTTGTACCTTCCTTTCTTTCTTTCATCTAACGAGCATTCTTCCTCCCTCTTCTGTCCAATTTCAATCCTTCAAATCTTTCCTTTCTTTCATTCTTTGGTCTTTCCTAGCTCCTTCTCATTCCCTTTTTCTTACTTCCTGTATTTCTTCATTCCTTTCTTTATTTCTTTCTTATCTTCCTGTCTTTTCTACCTTCCCTGTAGGCTTTCATCCCTCCTAATTGCCCTTTTCCCTTCCTTCCTTCCTTCCTACCTTTTAATTTTAATACTTCCTTCCTCTCATTCTTTCTCTTCCCTGCCTTCCAGCCTTTCTTTTTCACATTCCCTTTTTCCTTCATTCCCTTTCTTTATTCTATTTACTCTTTTCTCTCTGTTACTTTCTTCTTTTCTACCTTCCTCTCATTCCTAATTGCCCTTTTTCCTTTCCTTTCTTTCTTCCTTTCTTTCAGTCTTTCTCTTATTCATATCTACCTTCCTTCCTCTTCTTCTCCCTTCCTACCTACCTAGATAGCTTACATTCTTCCTTCCTCCTTTCCTTTATTTCATCCTTTCTTTCTGTCTTTCCTTCCGTCTTATCAGTATTTCTCTTTTTCTAATCTACCTTCCTTCCTCTTATTCTTTTTTATTCTCTTTCTGTTATTCTTTCTAACTTCTAATTTTCTCACTTTTTTCTTTCATCCCTTCCTCTTTTCCCTCCTTCCTTCCTTCCTCTCTCTTTCAGATTCTGTCTGCCCTTCTTCTCTTCCTCTCTCTCTTCCTGTCGTTCATCCTGCTTCTCTCCGTCCCAGGATTTGACTGACGCTCGTGTCCTGATTTGCAGGCGGCTGACGCTCCAGAAACACAGCCTCTTGTTTCCCTGATTCCCTGCGTTGATTGGCACGTCTTCTCCACCTCGGCTCCTCGTCTTTTGTGTTGAGAGCACATGTTCTGTTTCTGCCACAGGGGAACTTATTCTGGAGTGTAAAAATATCCAGACTTGTCAAAGCTGCAGTCTCGGTGCTGGACTGACTCCTCGGAGAGAAATAACACACATACACTGGTGTGTGCAGACTCACTGTGTTTGTTGTGTCTCTTACTTTGAGGTCCTGCTGACACTCGGCTGTGTGCTTTTGGTATAATGACGCATTATCTGACGCACTGGTTACTTACTCTTTCTTTCCTTTATACTCTTCTATGTTTTCTCTTCTCTTTATTCCTCCGTTTTTCTGCATACCTCTTCGCTTCTTGATTTTCGTTCCCTCGTCTTATTTTTCCAACTTTTCTTTCCCTCGTTTCCTGATTCCTCTGCTCTCTCTTTTCATTTCCTCCCTTTTTCCCTCCTCTTCTTTCCTCTCCTCCTGTGTGTTCCTTTCTATCTTTTCTGTCTCCGTCTTTCTCTCTCCTGCCACCTCATCTTTCTCGTCCGTCACTGATGACTCAGAGATCAAATAATCCATGATAACAGCGACGACAAAAACAGAATGAATCACGCACACTTTCATCCATGTAAAGCAGCAGATTGGTTTTGGATTGCAAGAGTTCAGACTGGAAACACACACACACACACACACACACACACACACATGCACACACAGGCTGAACAGTTGGTGAGGTGTAATGAGCTAATCTTCAGCTACCTCTCTCCTCCCTGCTCCCCTTCCCTCTCCTCTTTCTCTTCACCTTTCTACCTGTTCTCCTCCTCCTCTCCCTCTCCCTGTGCCCTCTCTCTCTCCTCCTCTCTCTCTCGGGTGATTTATTGGTTGTCAGGTTGTTCTCTGCTGCAGGGGCTTCTGGGACGCCGTCAAGGTGCCCAGTGGTCAGGTAATGACAAGTGTGCGTGCGTGTGTGTGTGTGTGTGTGTGTGTTAAGAGTATTTCAAGCTGCCTGTCCAAAAAAGTGTTGAGCATCTGCTGTCCCTGCAGCGAGTGTGTGTGTGCGCGTGTGAGGCAATCTTCTTTAGACAAATTCAGCTTAAGATTAATTAACATTTAGATTAATTTATCAGCCGTATGATGTACGGTAGTGAGTCGCCTGCAGCTACATGAAACCTGAAGTGTCTGTGTGTCTGTGTGTGTGTGTGTGTGTGTGTGTGCGTGCAGACCTGCTTGCCGTCGGCCATGTTGCAGGGCAGCAGCAGGACCTGGGAGGCGGGGAAGGTGGTGGACAGAGACAGGCAGTGCTGCTGCTGTCGGATCTGCTGCCCGTGCGTGTACACCCACTCCTACAGGCGGGAAGAAAAGACAAAGTTCATGACTTTTATTATCATTTCAGTGTTTCACATGTTGTCTGTCAAGTGGGTGGTTTAAAAATTGACATTTCCGAGTGCTGCTTTATCTCTGGTCCTGCTTTTGGATAAGCTGTCGTGAAGATAAAGTCAGTCAGGAGGAAGCGCAAAACACAGCAGTGACATTTAGGTAATGACTTTGTTCTTTACCGTGTTTCCTACATTTTCTAAACCTTTATTAACAACATGTTCTTTCTCCAAACACAAAAGCTGGACCATGACGATGTTGGAACCTTTCTAGAGTCAGTTTTGTTCATGTATGCGTCCACGGTTAACGATAAGAAATATGCAACATCAGGTTAGACTTTCAAGATGAAGCCGTAAAAAATACATAGGCTGTATAAAAAGATGGCCGACATGACAGCTCCCTAAAAGTGAAGCCAAACCCTCTCTATCGCCCCCTGCTGACTGGCTGCAGTATAGCTCATAAAGCCCGCCTCCTCCATGTTAACAGATGGGACATGAGTAAAACTATAAAATCAAAATACATTTTTCTCTACCATGGTTTCTGTCATTAAACATTAAACAAAAATTATCATGCTGATTTATGTCCAAGTGTTGATGCTATAAAAAGGGGGTGTGGGTCATTTTTGTACAAAGAGAGGAGGTGGAGACGCGTCGTCCATCTTTATATACAGTCATTGGTTAGAACGAGAAAGTGACTGATACAAAAACTTGCCACAGTGACAGGAGGACAAAAAAGGTTTCCAACCCTGGAGAGATGAAACGTCTAAAAGATTCAAACTCACAAAGAGTGCTGTGACAGCAGCTGGAGCGCTGATGTGTACTCATAACATTCACACACACACACACACACACACACACACACACACACAGGCAGCAAACAGTAAGGAGGTCAAGGTTCAAAGTAGCATGGCCCTGATGTATTAATGATCATGTAGGAGAAAGACGTGTTGGGAAAGAAAATGAGACCTCAGAGGAGAAACACACAAACACACACACTGAACGTGTAACTGGGTCAGGGTTATTAGAGGCGCTCGCAGGATCTGTGTTAAATGTTACCTGTCCATCTGTGTGTGTGTGTGTGTGTGTGTGTTTTAAGGCCTTCCCACATCCTCGGGGGACAGACAGTTTAAAGGTCACGACAGAGTAAAGCTCATCCAGGCACATCGAGAACGAACACATGTACACACACTGCAGGTATTTGGCAGCTCGTATTTAAACTATGATTGCACTGAGATGTTTGTAACATGAACATGAGACATCAACAGAAGCGTGTCTTACACAGGATCAAACATGTAAACGTCCAAGCAGCTCGTCTTCTTAATAATGACATCACTTGTTTTTACTCTACATTAAGTGAACCATATCAACGCATCTATTTATCAAGTTATGAAAATAACCACAGAGCTACGAGGCTGCTCATTGGCCCGTGTGCAGTGATGGAGGGTGAGATTTTTAAGGCAGCTCCGTGATGTATGGAGTTTTATCTTGAATAACTCGACGCTGCGGGCTTTATTTCACCGTCTGATTGATTTATTGAACTGCAGCGGAGACAATGACACCGGAGGTTAATTGGTGCTGTAGCTCGATGCGTCTCCTCCGTGGAGCCTCGCAGGGTTCAGCTGTACGTCGACATGCAAGACTCTCAACCCGAAAGCAGCGAGGGAGAAACCCGACGGGTGAAGCTGTCACGCCAACCGAGAACATCTGGTTTGTTGTGTTTAAAATATTCCCTCATTTATTTATTGTATCACATTACATTTTTATACATGTATCTACTACTATCATTATACTGCTATCTGCATGATTATCAATGTTTTGTTTCTAACTTTCCTTACTTCCTGTTTCTACTATCTTTCATCCGTCTGTCCTCTGTCCTGTAATTTCCCAGAGGGTTAATAAGGTCGTATCTCATCTTATGCAATCTTAACTACTTATCTTATCTTATTCAGACACACTGAGTTGTATTTCTCTTCACACCGCAGAGCAAATGAAGTGGACTAACGAGGGGCAGAGAGGAATACATCAAACTATATAAGGAGCAGTCTGTAAATCTGTGTGTACATAAGTCTGTCTCTAATTGGATTTTCTCAACAACCGTTTATCTGATCGACTTCACACCTGGAGGATGTATTGATAAGGACACATGGAAGAGAAGTGTCCAGTGTGAAGTTGTTGGGATGAGGGCCTGTGACAACTAACGGCGTTTGTTGAGCTGGCAGCACCCGTTTTCTGTTGACAAGTTTTCGGATCATCGCCGCGCTCGTCAAAGTCACTTCTACCTCATCAGTCAATCAAAATCAAGAAGGGGCGGGACTCACGATAACACCTTTGTCAACAACAATGGCGGAGGAGAAGCTAGTCCTTACAATGTCCAGGTGTAGAGCTGCTGCAGGACACGATTCCTTTCATCGTCATCAATTTAAATCAGACTTAACGATCACTACCGAGGGAAGCGGAAGGGCCGCCACACAATTTCCGTAACCTAGCAACACTAAGATGCGGTGAAGAAGCGCTCTGAAACTGAGGTCGTCTCGGGGAAGATGCCGGAGGCCAACCAATCATCCTGTTCCAACAGGTGCATTTCAAACGGGCAGTGTAGTGAGGACATACAGTGTATTAGTTCTATTTGTATATTGTTTGTGTAGTTAACAGTTGGAGCCACACAGACAGGTTTGTTTGACCTTTGACCTCCCTTGTTCTTTCTCCTTGGTGTTGTAAAGACATGCCCAGAAGAATAAACGTGTGTTGTGCCTGAGTGCGTTAAAAAGCGTGTTTATTGAATGTGCTGATATTTTTGGTAAATGGTGAACTGAACAAATATAATTGCAGCTCATGAAAGAGAACCTGAGGGTTGTTCATGCTGGAGACAGTGAACGCCCGCTCGCGTTCCTCAGAGGGACAGAGAGTTTCCCAGCTCTGTGTGTTACAGCATCCGGCGCGGCTAACGCTGCTAGCTGTTCAGACAATGCAGCTCAGCTCTTATGAACGTTTTATAAACCACCACTCATACACACCTTTTTATGCAAATTGTGGGTCTGAAAAAACAAGTCTGAACATCAGATTTGAAACGACACATCGAGTTGAAGCATGCGGCCAGTCTTGGGAAATACGACAAAGTAAACGATGACAACAAGAAATCTTTACTGAAAAGGAGCAGCTCGGTGCAGCTTAAAAAAAGCAACGATTAAATGAACGTGGACTCGTTCATTTTAATCTGTGTGAACTGAACTTTGAGCTAACAGTCATGAGTATGGATTATTTCTTTCTTTTGACACTTGTTCAGAGAACTGGTTTCAGGCTATTTCAGAAGCTATGTGGCTGAACGAGTTATCTTGCTTGGTGCAGAAACATCTGGACTCTGGTTGCTGGAGGGCAACACATGACACATGACTGACTGACAGTTGGGTAGAGAAGTGAGCACCTTGTGCAACAAACTCTTTGGATTGGGATGTTTTACTCGCCGGTGACATCGTTTTATCGTATGTTGTTATAATTTGATATTACATGTTCACATTGATCTTTGTCTTCGTAGCTTTAGTTTGTCAAACTAGTTTTCTTCCTGTAATAATAATAATAACTTTATTTATATAGCTTTAAAAACAAATGTACAAAGTGCTTTGACAAGAGAGCAAAACAAGCAAAGCACAAGACCCAATAGGCAACAGGAGAACCCACACAACATGACCAGACCAAGTAAAATAACTAAGAGAGATAAAAGAGAGGGAATGAAAGCTGTAGCTTGTTTGGAGTTCAGCTTCTTCCAGTCGTTTGTAGCTTGCAGAGCTTTTCCTCCACAGCTCTGGTCATCGGTTTGCAGGTACGCCTGCTCAGTGGTTGTTGCAGGTCAGTGCAGAAACAGCCTGCGTGCTCAGCACAAGTGTTCCCTGGACGAATAAGGGGTTAAAAACAAAGTGCACTTTCACTCAAAAAAAAAAAACGTTGACACCTGCGACTGCGTCTGCAGAGATGTGAAAGTCAGCTGTATTTTTCAGAGACAGTTCACTGAGCCGCCTCTTACTCCTGCTCACATTCACGGCCAACGGTTAAACGACACAAACACAACTTCATGCCTCTGCACTCATTACATTTGGGCCAAATTGTGCTCAGAATGATGTTTTTGTGGCTCAGTGGGTTGCATTTCATGCCCGTCACTCTGCTGCTCCTTCGTCTTACGCTTCTGCTCGGTTATACACGGCTGTCACCATTAAATTATGTGAAAGTTCCCAGTAATGGAACAGAAGCATACATTTGAATCAGAGATGACTGACGTTACGAGCGTTCCGGCCTTTTCTTCTGCTGCTGTGGGTTTACAAATTGGTCTCTCTGCTTCTGCTATTGATTTCTCTCTCTGTGTGAAGGCTGATGCAAAATGGAGGCTTTAAAAGAAATCCTTTCTTTGTTAGTGAGGCACTGAAAGCACAATCTTTGAGTTCAGATCAATCCCAAATGTTCTCCTATAAGACTCTTATGAAGCTTCTAGAAATGTCTCAATATGATCAACGCATTCTTTTTGAAGATATAAAGTGATTCATGCAGCTCTTACAGTTTAAACTTCACACAGCACCCCGTGTTCATCATATTATTCAGTTTAATTATTTACCCAGCAACAATTAGGAGGCTCCGACATAACAGGAACATCCGACAGACGACTAAATATCTGTAAGCTTCACTCTGAAACAAAGACACATTTAAATTACCTCCGTAGAGCAGACCTTCTTATTTCAGCTCAGCCCAAAACGTCTACACCGGCTACGAAGACCGAGTCCGATCTGCGGCACACCTGATGTATTTGAAAACAGACCGATGCTGTCGATTTCCTGGTGAGACATTCTGAGCTACTGGGAGTGATGACCAAAACTGGGAGACCGTGGGGATGAGAGGAAAAGTATGTTCCTTTAATGTGGATTACTTCTTTTAATTAGATTAACTGAGGACGTTTGCAAACACCAGAAGGGGAACAAGAGGAACTGACAGGAGAGAAAACGAATGTAATTCTTTACGTTGAAAACATTCCCACCTGGGAGCGGCTCGGTTCAAACCAGACTTCTGAACATGAACAAACAGGGATTAGAGCCCGCCTTCAGGGCGCCTCTGCAGTGCTTGATAAGGGAGAGTTTCCCACACTCACACATCTCAGAGATCTCGACTGTGAGTTCAAGGATTTGAACCGGCAGCCCTCCCTGCAGTCAGCGGCCGGCCTCTGCAGCCTGCGGGCGCTTCAGCTGCTGACATGTTTGCTCTGTGCGAGGCGGCTTGTTAGAGCGATCACAGCCTTCACACTCGCTCATAACACGGAATAATGAGAATCCTACGGGTATTAATTACAGCCGAGAGAAGAAAGAATGCTCTCACACACACACACACACACACACACACACACACACACACACACACACACACACACACACACACACACCAGCACTCCTCTAATACCGACAGTGGACTATCCTTCTTTACCGAACAAGTGAGAAAGAGAGTTTCCAGCCATTGAGAATAAAACATCAATGAAAAACATATTAAAATGTAAGTTTTTTTATTATAGAACAGCAAATTCTCTTTTTTTATTTGCTTTGAGGATATGATACAATCTACAATTAATGAGTCATGTGTCATCTGTAAATCATTTGTCACGCAGCGGGAGACGTGTTAACATGATTTCATCGATCATCCATCATCTATACTGCTGATCCTGTTCAGGGTCGCGGGGGGCTGGACTCAATCCCAGCTGTCATTGGGCGAGGTCGCCACATTCACACCTACGGGTCAATTTTATGAACCTAACGAGCATGTCTTTGAACTGTGGGAGGAAACTGGAGTACCCGGAGTGCACGGGGAGAACATGCAAACTCCACACAGAAAGGACCTCTACGTCTGAACCGGGATTCGAACCAGGAACCTTCTAGCTGTGAGGCGACAGCGCTAACCACTGCACCACCGTGCAGCCCAAACAAAGTGGAGCCTGTGTTTGAAGCATGCATCACTGTTTAAATGCTGATATCTGTTTTTAGATGTATTTGCAATATCAACAAATGAATGGAAAGCAAAGTACAGACGAGCAGGAAGATTTATTTTACATGCAGAAATTTGAGGAGTGATGAGATGAAACCTTAAACCCCGCCTAGCCGGAGCCTGCAGGCGGATGCTCGGGTGGTGGTGGGGCTGAAAGTATGAGCGCAGTACGAATGTTTGTCAGGTGATTGTGGAGAATGACGCATGTCAAGTGTGAAATCAGAGCAGCTCGAGTCGCCTGCCTGAACTAGCTTGCAGGCACAGGCGCATTTTGTGAGGAGAAAATCCTTTTCTTCCTTCTGGGGTGAGAATTGTGGTTGTTTGAGCATCTTGAGCAACTTGGTGATTGTTCATCTAAAGCCGTTTTCCCACTGGTCAAAAAACCTGCTAACATCCGCCTTTTTAGCTTAGTGGGAAAGTTTACAATCGGCATGCAGACCCGGGTAATTATCACCTCGGCTGCGATCAGCATTGAGGGAACACCACACCCTTGTCAACATGCTAACCTCCGCCCCCTTTCCGGCGCGATGCTATGCTCCGTCGGTAACTTCTGCGACTCCTCGTCATCTCAGCTACAAATTCTGCCCGTCTCCGTCCGAGCAGCGCTCGAAAATCGTTCCAAATTTGTCGCAGCCGAGTTTGATACACAGACTGAACGAGTAATAGATACAATAAAGACATAACCACCGTAACATCTTCACTGGTTACTAACCCTGTCTCGGCGCATTTGTGATGTCAGACGGTGACGCAGCAGAAAAGAGACCGACAGGAGGATACTTCACTGGCAATGGGAAAAGAGACATTTATAAGCTGGTCCTGGGTCCGAAAAACCCGCGCCAACACGCTACTTTCGGTGGGAACGGGGTATAAGTTGACCCACCTGGTTGATGGCGGTGACCCCCTCTTTTCCTATGCAGGGAGCCAGCGTGAGCACGGGCAGCTCCTGACCTTCCACCCTGCGAGACTCCAGACAGTTCTGCCGCTGTTTGATCACCCCGGACTGAGAGTCAGAGTCGTCCGGGACCCTGATGGAGAAAACACGTCATTCATACAGTTAAGGAGTCCAATGTTTTTGCTGAGACACAAATTATTGTATTGCCAGACACCACACCATTTTTCCCAGTTGAGTGAAGGGTCACAATCCCCAAGGCCTCATTTACCAAATATGGAAGTTAGAGGATTTAGAGGACATATCATCTTCACTTTAAGATACACTAACAGCCGCACTGCGATGAGACAGAAGACCCCAATCATCTCCCCCACAGTCTCATTAACTACATCAAGATATCACCGCCTCTCTGACAGTGATTTATCAGTGTTTTTTAAAATGCCGCGCTGCACCTTTAACAAATCCGCCCGAGGCCACCATTCTCTAAACTCATTACTCCAGAAAGTTTCTCTCCAATCTTCCTCTTTGATAAACTTTCTCCGTCTTCTTGTTAAATTCTCAGCCGCGCTATAAACTCGGGCTTAAGCCCTGTAGCATTAATTCAATCTGCTATCTCTCTCTGTTTTAATAACCCGTTAAAGGTTATTCTGCGTTTTAAGGGTCAGGTCTGTCTTCCCTTGAGAGCAAGCCTGTTAATTCCATTCTGGGGGATTAACAGCAGCCTCCAGTGGATAAATGGGTATTTAAGTGTGTGTGTGTGTGTGTGTGAGAGTGTGTGTGCTGAAGTGTGTGTGGAAGAGAGAGGAAACGTTTAAATGAAAGTGCATATGTGTCTTAAAGGTATTTGTAATGGCATATTTTTGTGCAGGGACGTTTCGATTGTGTTTACTTTATCTGTATGAGGCCTTGTGTTGTTATAAAGTGTTTTGTGTGTGTGTGTGTGTGTGTGAGCGTGTGTTTGCTGTGTGTGTGCAATTATGAAAGTCAGAAAGCAGGGCCCCTGGGAGCTCAGCCAATCAGGACAGATGTGTTCAAAACAACAAAGATGTGCGCTGCGTGTGTGTGTGTGTGTGTGTGTGTGTGGTTTCAGGTGGGTGCACAGTCACTGTGAACATGAATTCACACAGATTACTTCGGCTGGCTTTGTGCGCCACATTTGCAGACAACACAAAGCATTTCACAGGTGTGCAACGTTTGATAAAAAGCTGTTTAATTCACAACCTATAAAACACCGTCGTGACCCCAGTCGCCCCCGTTAGCTTCTGCAGGTTAGGCTTGAAACATAGCACACAGTATCACCTGTCCTGTTTGCATTTTGCCTCAACATGCACGTAAGAAAAGGCTCATAGGTCTGTAAATGAACCCTTGGAACTGTTTTCTGCTCACTGTGAGGACATGTCTTGGAGTATTTATAAATCAAATATCATAAAACCGGACGAGCTAAAAGGTCAATGTGTAAGTCAATTAATCAGAATCATTTATGAAAGTCTTGAAAAAACACAAAAATTTAACGTGTTTTCAATAAATTTAGCTGATTAAACAATATGAAACATGCTGATCAAAGACATGTACAAAATATCTGCCCAACAACAAAGTATTTGAACTCATTTTTATGAGCAGGGTGTACAGCCGAGTTTCCGCATGTTTCTACGTTGTTTTTTTGTCGCTTGTTGGGTTAGTTCCTCAAAATGCTTTACGTCTTAATCTCTCCAACATAAAGGTAATTTAAGTGACGCTCTAGCTGTAAAGGTTTATTTAAATTTAAACTGGATTATTTCTGCAGCTCGATGGTGGCCCCCGCCGCCTGTGCATTTGCACCATTTTTTACACAGAATTTAACGTAATAACTTTTTTTCTTGTCAAAAAAAGAATCAAGATTGTAGCTATTACAGTTTATATTTTAGATCCATTTCAACAGGTGAATGCATTTTGTTACGTGCCGTAGTTTTGTGTTTTCTGTGTGTGTGTCTCTCCTGTGCTCCCCAGGTGCTGATCTCCCCATGCTGCAGCAGGTGATCAGGCTCACCTGTTACCATTCAGCAATCAGGCAGGAGTAGAAAGAGCAGCAGAGAGGAGACAGACAGAGCCAGTGGGCCATTCGGCTGTGTGTGTGACAGACGTCTTCGTGTTTACTCCTTCAGTGGAAGGACAGCGTTTCTTCGAGGCCTTAGTTTTTGGTCTATAGTATTTTGTCTTATACAACAGCTTCTCTTTTGTTTCGAAGAAGCTCGCTTTGTGTTTCCTTTTTGCTTTAGTTTGTTAATAAATTCCTTCAACTTTGCCTATACTTTGTTCATTCCTTCTTTTTCCTGGGTTTTGATTTATTGTTACTCCCCTCATCCCCTCGCCCATTCAGGGGAACGTAACACATTGCAACAGGAGGAGTCTGAGACTCCAGGGTGTGGGACCCAAGAGAAAAAGAATTCTGGGAATTCTGAAGGTTAATTATAACTGATGAGTTATAATTAAAAGAGTGTTCTGGCCGGACATGATCTTATATTTTAACACATTTTGTATTTTATTTTTGCTTAATGTCACATGGTTTTTAAATGCTCTTAATGTTCTTAATGCTCTGTTTTTAACTGTGTAACTCTGAATTACTCTATGTATGAATCCTTCAATGCTACCTGCAGAAGGTCTGCTGTCAAAGGGTTAAGGTATCAAGGGTTGTCACCTGACATAGCCAGCTCTCTTTGTCTCTAAAGTAAGAAGACAAAGTCTGTTAAATAAAGCAGCCTTTCAGAATGAAAGCATCATAGGCGGGGATGATGTGGTGTGCAGCCTGAGCCTTAAATCTGCTTAAACTATGTCACATCTTTCCAACTCCGCGGCCCCACCTTATTAGTCCGGCTTCATGTTAATGACAGAGCCCTCTCACAGCCACGATACACTTTAATGTGACTGTGGAAGGCTGTGTAGTACTCTCCACGATGGACGACGTCACCTAAATAAGTGGTATTCTTTAAAACATTAACAACACCACAAAGAGAAAGAAATAATCGTATTTGTAAAATGCAGCAGACAGTTCTGAAGCCATTTCTGGTGTCAGTCTTGAAACGTCTGCTCTCTCTCGGTTGCATGCTCAGCAGAAGCTTTCTCTCACTGAGCAGCCGAGTTCAAAGACTCACTTAAACACACACAGACTCTTACTTGAGCTCTGGGTAGACATTGTCCAAGTACCACTTAAAGGATTTGCACTTGAGCTTCTTGCGGAGTTCCACTCTGCCTCGGATGCTGGTGACAAACACGCACACAAACACACACACACACGCAGACAAAGAGAAAGAGAGCAAAATAAACAGTCGATCAGATAGTCAGGAGGTTCAGACAGGACGAGTAATGGAAGTGTGCGATGTGAGACGCAGGTAAAACCTTAAAGCTGTGTTTAAATGTCAGTGTTTACCTGCGTGTGACAGATAAACACTGACATTTAAGCACAGCGAGGGGCTTTAATGTCTGTTCCTGCTGCGATCCGGGAGTCTTGTGTTAGTCACATTGTGGGGCCTCACCCAAAACACTCGTCAAAGGTAAACCACTTATTCAAAATGTTTGCTTTTTGTTGCCAATATGTGACAGATTACAGGTGCATAATCAGGCAGCGTGGGGCCAACAAACCAGAACTGTTGTGATTGAATGTTATGCACCTCTAACTACCCGACGTGACAGATTTCTGTCGCCGTGTTTCTGGCTGTGACACATAAACATGATGACATCACCGTTCCTAATCCCATCTGCAGATCTCTGATTGTTTGGCTCCGACTGGAGGATCAGACGTAAATAAAGACAACGCATCGCTAAAGGGCTGCAGATGTGGGTGGCAGATCACATATCTGGAGGCTGGATATCAAGTATGTGTCATATTTCAGTGTGCGTGTGTGCTTCTTACTCTCCGTAGGATTTCCCCCGTGCTGCAGGGCGAGCGGAGTAGTAAAACAGACGGAAGTCGTCCATCCACACCTCGGCTGTGCGGCGCGTGTTCCTGTGAGGCACACAAACACAGAGTTTAGATCGTGGTGCGTCTCGGGCGCATGTCTTTTACTTCCTGGAAAAATGGCACAAGTCATTTGTAGTTAATAGAATAATATGAACAACTAATGGTGTGTTTCTTTGATGCTAATGGCATGGTGAAAAATATGGTGATTTTGTTTGGCTGAATTCAAACATGCTTTTAACTTCAGCCTCTCTGACTCCAGACTCTGCGAAGTCTCATTTCTTGACACCTTCCTGTAACACGCTGTTTTCATGTGCAATTAAAGTGGAAAGTCGGCACAGAGTGGTTGTTTGGGGCGGTGGATGTGTCCGTGGGCCTGTTCTCTCTGCTGCAGCGCTCAGGAAGGAGTAGGCGATACAGAGCAGCGGGAAAGGCACACACATGCTGGACAGCACGCACATGTGGTGAGCAGCTTTGGCTTCTTCTCCCTGATCATGTTTCTTCCCAGCGTGTTTTACATTGCTGACAGAGATCTCCGGTAGTTCAGTTATTCGTCTTTTGTTTCAGTGTTTCTGTCTGTAGGTTCAGGTGGAGGTGCTGGGAGCGACGGCCGGCCCAGCTTTTGTTTGTTCCTGATATTTTGAACACGTTTGTGGGTTAAATGTTAACAGTTTGTGTGGCATTCTTCTTTTATTAAGATGTCTTATTTTATCTCTTAATTTATTGTATTTATAATGCATGACATTTTTCTTACTTCTATTTTATGCCATATATACTTCTGCTCCCTGTCCGATCAACTGTAACGCCCAAATTTAGCATTTCTGATTCTGATATTTTGCGGCCCCCACTTTGAGCGTTGGGTTTTATTTTCTACGGAGGCTGTAAAAGTCTTTCATTTAATGGACTAAAGTTTGTACGAGAACATAAAGTCCTTGTGACTTATTTCGAGACAGTCTCTATTTATATATATTTAAAAGCAGGGACGTGGATTTCTGGGAAGGCAAGTGTTCTGTTTGAACTACCAATCATGTATTAGCAGGCTGAGGGGCATGCAGGAAAAACAGTCCGTGAGGAGAGCAAAAGCAGGCGCAATGTCATCCACTGTAATGCCATCCCTGCTCCCTTCAGCGTGATCTGACGACGATTTAGCTTCTTATTAATCTCTATAAACAGACATCTGCATGCTAACAGCTAACAATCTGTTCTAGAGCTAAAATTTCACTTGAGATGAATTCCCTCGACGCTGAGTCACGAAAGCCGTTCGCATTTCCCGAATTCCTCGAATGCATCAGATCGATCCGACATCCGTTCAACAAACGAGCATTTTAAAAGATTTCTCCTCCTCTTGAGGACAGACCTGACAAAGCTTGAGTTTATACTTCTTACAAATCTGCATCATGATTTTGAAATGTCGTCAAAGGTAAGACCCGTTAATAACAAGTACATCACAACAAAACGATTTCTCTTTCTGTATCAATGCAGCACGCGGAAAAGGAAGTCTGGACGGGAAGTCGATTATCGATCGCGCGGCACGTTCACCCCAGAAGCTATATCGTCTCAGTCTGTAGCCCCTGGGGTCAGAGATTGATTTCGAGAGGATGATTGCTTTTTAAGATTTGTAACATACATTAGTTATGTAACATACAGACGCGAGTTACATCAAATACAGTAATTCTGAGCTTAATCCAAAGTTCTTGAAAGAAATTCTTCAAGTATATAACTTACACAAGTCATGTTAGCGCTGATTGAACCCAAATCATGACCGTTTTCATAAAGCCTGTCGTTATTTTGCCTGTGAGCCTTTCGCAGCTTTAAGTTAGTTATTGCTGCAACATAAAACGTGTAATGTTTCTCAGTAAGCTTGATTTTGAAAGTCGAGATAGACATTAAATATTTACCTCACTGAACTGTATCAAAAGTCTAATGGGACGTTTAATATCTCTCAACACTAACTTGATTGCAGAGACCTGCATCTGCAAAACGGACACTTAGGGAGGCGAGATCGGCAAGTGTGAAATGTGAGGCCGCTGACCACGCTGCATCACGCTTTCCTGACGCAGCTAAATCACAGACAAACTGAGGAATCTGTGATTTTAGGGAATTTCATTTCAGGTACGTGTGTGTTTGACAAAATCCAATAAGGGAAAGAGGGGTGGTAATTCATTTATGACACAAAGCATGAACACAAACAGAGAACACCAACATCCATCCATTGTCTTCCGCTTATCCGAGGTCGGGTCGCAGTGGCAGCAGGCTAAGCAAGTTAGCCCAGACGTCCCTCTCCTTAGCAACATTTTCCAGCTCCTCCTGGGTGATCCCGAGGCGTTCCCAGATACCTCCAGCGAGCTCCGGGTCTCCTCCCAGTTGGACGTGCCTGGAAACCCTCCACAGGGAGGCGCTCAGGAGGCATCCTAATCAGACGCCCGAACCACCTCAACTGGCTTGTTTTGACACCCAACATCCGTGCCTTCAATGTTTGTGGATTATATTTATAAATTTAAAAGAAAAAATAAATGTAACACTCTGTAAATCGGAGTAACGGGAAGTGTCGTGAGTAAGGTCTGTCTTACAGAGTTCCTGTAACGTATATTGTCACCATCCTGAGAGGAGGAGAGGCAGCAGGAAGGAGGAGTAAAAACTGTGTTCACCTGCTGCCTTTAAACACAACGCTCCGTCGCTGAACACAAACACACCTCCAGATGTGGTCGGGCCGATGTGTCTGCGTTTACACCTCCGGCACTCACAACGCAGCCGGACCTCGTCCAGATTTATTTACACTTTAAATCACAGCAACAATCTTCACGTTCCTCATCCAGGACATCCAGACACACAGCCGTGTTGACACCAGGTGTAAATCCTGCCTGCTCTGTGTCTCACTCAGTTCTGCTCAGTGCGCTTTATTCACCCACAAAGAGAAGCACATTTCCTCTATCTCTCATCCCCATTTGCGCTCTTTTCTCTCTCTGAAGTAATTAGCTATTAGCTGAGTTTCTCTGAGCTGTGAACTATCTCATTGAAATGACAGAAACCCTTCATTACAGGCACTACACACACTGGCTGTGGCAGTTTAATGAAAGGGGAAGAAAACAAGGATATGAGATGCTTGTAGGCGTATAAACATAAATACGTGTCACACACAGGCTTACAATTAACACACACACACACACACACACAAGGTCACAGCAGCAGCAGGCCTGGGCGAGGGAGGAAACAGCATAATCTTTGTAATCGAATTATTAAGCAGCCCTTTTTATTTAGCATATTCATAAAGCAGGCTGGCGGCGCCGAGCCAGCAGCTAATTAACCGGCGGAGCGACATGCGAGCAGACAACAGCAGCTTTGTTTGGGGAGATCTGCGTTGATCACAAACATCAGGCCATTGTGAGGCGAATAAAAGCCATCATCTTCCGCTGAGAGCAGATGTTGCCTCAGTAACGGCCAACAGGGAAATGAGCGACAAAAGAGCCCGAGTGAAAAGGAAAGTGTCAGTGTGGTGTGAATGAGCTGGTTGACACAGAACAATAAGTTTATATGAGGCGTTTGGTCGGAGGATTTGACTCCAAAGTGCCGTTCAGCAGCCTTCTGTTGGGAGAGCAGACCTGCAGCAAAGGGAACCGAACCTCCGACGCCGGCAGAGTTAATACCCTGACGTGCTGAGTTCATGACTTACTGAACAGTTAAAGGAATAATCTGCCAGATAAATCCAAAGTGTGCGGCGTTCATTGGATCCCAGGAGTTCTTTTGTGATAAAGTGCTGCAATTTAGCTTCACATGAGCTCTCTCTGCCTGTCTTCACTTCTGTTTGTCTGTTACAGTCTTTCCCTCCTGACACCAGAGCGTTTGTTTGGTGAGAATTTTGCTTTCTCTTAGGTGTTTAAGCAGGAAGAACTCAAAACAAAGCTGTCTTCATATTTAGACAAATGTTTATTTTTAATGCACAAACATTTCTGTGCAAAAACTAAAATGCAAATGATGCAACAAATCTAAAAGCCTGTTTGTTTCTTCTTTTTCCTTCACATTAGTTGTTCCCTACAATTGCATTCAACAATTCTGCTATTTGTATCATATGAGAATAAAACAAATCAATGTAGACATATTTATTTACTGTTCAATAAACCCGCTAACACCCGGCTCTTTTGCTTAATGGGAAAGGTTACAATCTTCATTCAGACCGGGTCAAACAACTCTGCAGTAGACCCGGGTAATTATCGCCTCAGCTCTGATCAGCACTGATGGGAACACAAAACCTGTGTCGACACGTTAATCTCCGCCCCCTTTCTGGCGCCATGCTATGCTCCGTCGGTAACTTCTGAGACTCCTCGTCATCTCAATTTAACGGCGCCAAGTTGGATACACAGACTAAATGAGTAATAGATACAATAAAGACCTAACCACCGTAACATCCTCACTGGTTACTAACCCTGTCTCTGGCGCGTTTGTGACATCAGAAGGTGACGCAGCAGAATAGAGACCGACAGGAGGATACTTCACTGGCAGTGGGAAAAGAGACAATCGGCATCTATAAGCGGGTCTTCCCGGGTCTGAAAAACCTGCGTCAATTCGCAAATTTCAGTGGGAAAGGGGTATAAGTTTCTTCAATAATCTTCCAAGCTACGTTTTCTTTTGTCACACATTCACTTTGCATGAGCAATAAAGTCTCAAACTTCTCAAACGAGTACTTCCTAATAAGCAGCCTTGCAGCTTGAAACCATTGCTAAAAATGTTAGCATATGTCCAACGACAAAGCATTAAAAACAAGTTTCAACCAATGACTGTATATAAAGATGGACAAAGCGTCTCCATCGTCATTCATTGTGCTTATTTGAAGTAGTTTTGCAGTAGAGATCAGCTGGTGGAGCCGCAGTATTGACGTCCCGCCTCTTCCTCTACCCGACACACACCTTTACCTTGTGTCCTTGCCGTGTTGGAGCCCTCAGGTGGGCTCAGTCCGCAGCAGAACGATGCAGATATTCACGCTTATGGAAAGTTCAATGACTGTAGTGTTAGTGTAAGTTACGTCTCCTCTCGCCGTTCCTCCTCTACTCTGCTACTCGGGAACAGAACGCTGCAGGAGCCCCATTTGTCAACAGAGCTGTCAATCATGAGGCCACACCCCCTTTTTATAGCATCAAATAACTAATGAAAAGTAAACTTGTCAGAAAAATGAACACTTGGACATAAATCAGCATGATAAGAACTAACTATAATGACAGAAACCATGTTTGAGAAAAATGTACTTGTGGCCACCTGGTGGCCTGGATATCCAACTACCTCACCGACAGGCCACAGTACGTCAGGCTGAAGGACACCACGTCTGACACTGTGGTCAGCAGCACTGGAGCCCCCCAGGGCACAGTGCTGGCCCCTCTTCTCTTCACCCTGTACACCTCGGACTTCTGTCACAACCATCGTTGGATGCATCAGGGACGACAGAGAGGAGGAGTATCGGAGTCTGGTGGGGGACTTTGCTGCTTGGTGCCGCACAAACCACCTAGAGCTCAACACCTCTAAGACAAAGGAGCTGGTCATAGACTTTGGGAGGTCCAGACCGAAGCCGAGACCAGTCCTACTAGAGGGAGCTGAGGTGGAGAGTGTGGACTCCTACAAATACCTCGGGCTGTGTCTGGACAACAAACTGGACTGGTCAACACACACCAGCCACCTGTACGGGAAGACACAAAGCAGGATGTACTTCCTAAGGAGACTGCGGTCTTTTAACATCTGCAGCAAACTGCTGCGGATGTTTTACCAGTCTGTGGTTGCCAGTGTCCTCTTTTACACTGTAGTGTGCTGGGGAGGCAGCACATCCAAGAAGGACACATCCAGACTGGATAAACTGATCAGGCGAGCCGGCTCTGTGATCGGCATGAAGCTGGACCCTCTGGTGACGGTGGCAGAGACAAGGACACTAAACAAACTGTTGGACATTATGGACAATGCCAGCCACCCTCTGCACACCGTCATCAGCAACCAGAGGAGCCTGTTCAGTGAGAGACTGCTCCTTCCAAAGTGCAGGACTAACCGACTGAAGAACTCCTTTGTCCCTCATGCCATCAGGCTGTACAACTCCTCACTTAGGGGGAGGAGGTAACAGGGACAGACTCTCTCACAAGCGGTAGCCACTAATTCAGCTCACAAAGTTAATAGTAGTTAACTTCTTTTATTCAATAGTAATATTTATTTATTTCTCAAAGGGTCATATGTGCAATAAAAATCTGTCAATGTGCAATAATCTCTCACCACAGTGCAATAACCTAATACCACAGTGCAATAACCTAATTTAGTTTAATTGAACTATTACCCACTGTTTACTTGTACATTTTCTAAGAGTGTATATTTTATATATTTTGTTATCTAATTTTGTACTTTTTTATATATATATATATATATCGATAGATATATATATTTTGATCTTTATTTTTTACCCTCTGTGTGCTGATTCTTTCCTATTGTATTGTACTGTATAAGCTGCTGGAGACTGAATTTCCCAGAGGGAGTCATCCCAAAGGGATCAATAAAGTTGAGTCTAAGTCTGAGTCTAAGTCTAAGTGTATTACGTATATTTTGATTTTATAGTTTGACTCATGTCCCATCTGTTAACATGGAGGAGGCGGGCTTTATGATACTGCAGCCAGTCAGCAGGGGGCGATAGAGAGGGTTTGGCTTCACTTTCAGGGAGCTGTCATGTCGGCCATCTTTTTATACAGGTTATAGTTTTAACCATGAAATTAGATGAGGTCTTATACCTCGTCCAGAGCGCTGCTGTCTTGTTTATACGCTGATGAGTGTTTTGCTGACACTAGATGGCACAAAAAGTGGAAGTATAAGGGGCAGCAAACCCAAAATTTCCAGCGTCATTTCAGTGGACACTAACAAACGGGACAATTTAGCTGATTAATAATTATTTTTGTGACCTCCAGTTTATAATATAAACGCGCACTGCCTCCCAATCCCCTGCGAGTTTTGTCCTTATTCTCTGCTCTATAACACCATAAGACTAACACTATACATTCTGTAATCTGAATGGAAACAGCCTCCTTATTGTGGCCCTGATTAATCTATTTATACGACATCAATTTACATGCAGTCTGAGCACATTAGTCCTGTTAATGGATTATTGGACTGCCTGTAAACATCTTGCTGTTTGAACTAAAAGGGGCAGAGAACAGAATACAGCTTATGCTAATAGGATAATATTGTACTGGCAGCTCAAAGGCTCCCAGGCAGCTGTAAATCCACTTTAACAATGATGTGAACAGCGCTCGGTGGCTGCGACACACAGCTCAGAGTGCAAACGCTGCAACGTCTGTCTCCTGTGTGTTATGTCGGGCAAAGAGCGAATCAGTCGGCAGGAGAGTTAGCGGGACTATTATTTAGGTAAGTGAGTGTGTTAGAGAACAACTAATGGTTTTATGGGCTGAAAAAGGAGTTAGAGGAGTAGTTTGGTGCTCAAGTTATTCATTCAGGAGTTCATCTAGGATTCGGAAAGCTGATGAAAGATGATGACAGCAGTGACTGGAGAGTGAACTGTGTGAGCTGTGACTGACACTGACCAAATCCAGCATAAATGGAGACTCTGACATTGAAATGAATCAAAACTTGGTCAGTGACTTACTTGATGTACGTGTTGGCGTTCCCCTCGGGGAAGATGTACGGGTGTTTCTTCCTGAAGACGTGACCGACTCTGCTGCAGGGCAGGATCTCCAGGCTGCCGCCACACTGCCACACCCGGAACGAGATCTCTGCAAACGCATCACAAGACATTTTCAGAATATTAACACCTGAAGCTTTTATAAAAGTGTTATACTTAATGGTATCGATAACTGTGTTCTGGCTCCTGTGTATTGTTTAGATACATGTGAGCCAATAACAGGTTGAAGAGGTTTTTCTCTCCTTGTTTTGGGATTATTTTTCCTCTATTTGTCCAGATACTTCAGCGAGACATTCGACTTCTGTGTGAACATGGCAGTGTTGGGACCAAGTCATTTTGTCTTGGGCAAGTCAAGTCAAGTCACAGGTCGTGTCAAGTCAAGTCGAGTAGAGTCGAGTCCTTTTTTTCCACCCAAGATGCAGCACTCTTATCTGTAGTGTCCGGTCTTTATAATGAGAAAACACAAGGTGTTAGCAGCTCGTCTAATACTGATATTATTGGCCAGTTTATATACCCTGTTCAAAAAGTATGACAATGAATTGTATCTGTGTTATCTTGGCACAGACGCAGCCATGATGATGGTCTGCTCTGAGACCGTATTGTGTAGTAACGAGTACGACTGATGAGGCTTCTCTTTGGGGGCTTTCATGTTGCGTGTTGCCATAACGAGGAGTTTGACTGACAGCCAGTCATCCAATCATGACGATCACATACCGGGGAGCTTTCTGAGTCGTCCAATCATGATTCCCAGTTTGCTCTGCGTACATACTTGATAGTTAGAAACTTTGAATTCATCTATCACTATCATCATTTTAGATTTAACAGCTAACATTCAAACTTATGAACACACGCAAGTCATCCGAGTCATCGTGCCTCAAGTCACCAAGTCTCAAGTCATTTATTTTTTGTCAAGTCGCAAGTCATCAAAACAGTGACTCGAGTCGACTCGAGTCCAAGTCACCAAGTCTCAAGTCCACATCTCTGGAAGATGATGAAAGTCAGAGATGTTTCATCTAAAGGGAGACGTGCTTTCACCGACATACAGACCTCTCCTTGAAACCAATAAATTAAAGCCACCAGGAGAGCAAGGCTGCAGTGAAAGCCCATCAAATGTGCTGTTTTAAGATGACTTCTTTTTTGGCTAATTTTGGTCCATATTTGTACACAGTTTGGAAAATTGCACCATTCAAAGTATTTAAATTAGCTATTAGCAATTCCTGTGTAGGGTCTACCAATACACATACACACAACTGTCGTTCAAAGAATCTAGTCAGGCTAGAAAAATGTTCATTTTTAGGAAGACATATTGCAAATTATTGTTTATTGCAGCCTTAATGTGGTGAACATAAAACAGTGTATATTTTGGTTTCTTCCTGACCCTGATATCCTGACACAAACAGGTGTAACATTACCTGTGTGTGTCTAACTGTTGCCTTATCTTTATTGGGGTGTGCTCTGTAACATTCGATCCTTGAGCTGTAAAAGACTTTTGTAAAAGATTTATATCATCAGCTGTCTCACGCTAACTGTGCACCTGCTGTGTCTGTGTGCCAGGCTCCTTATTTATGAGAAGCTTTGTCTTTTTCGCTCTTTCTCCTCATTAGTGTTCTCGCCTGCACGTCACGCCGAAGTGGGCCAAACCTTTGTGAATATTTGATGATCCCCTGACGGACTCAAATCTTCAGCGTGTGTGAGAATGCGATATGTATTGTGTTACTTTGTGCATACCTGTGCGTGCAAGTGTGTTCATACGACCTGCTAATTCTCAGCTCTTTGTGTGTGTTGCTAGAGTTTCTGCCCGAGCTCCGAGGACAAAAAAAAAGTTTCCCCAAAGAGCGAAACGCAGAGAACTTTAAAAAGTTTTTCAGCGACTGTGAGGAAGAGTGAGAATAGGAGAGAAGGAGAGGGAGCGAGGGAGCGAAAATGAGAGCGTGCGACGGGTCTGATGAGGAAGAGGAGAGATGGAAGTTAAGATGAAACACCGGAGAGAATAAAGGAGAACAGGAGAAGCGGGAGAGATGCTGAGATACTGACACAGAGCCTGGGAGTCTGACGGAGGCATGACAGGCAGCAAATGAGTGTGTGTGTGTGAGAGAGAGAGAGAGAGAGGAAAAATGGGCTAACAGTCTTTCATTGATCTGAGGAAGCGGCAGTAGAGCAATCAGCTAACTGACTCCAACACTACGCACACACACACACACACTCACTCTCACACACACAGACAGAGTTGAGATGACTGCAGGCGGATAGCAGCAGGAGAGCCAGATGTTGCAGCTGCGTGGATGTCAGACTGTAAAGACTTTCTACTGAATGAAAAGTTCACCTTCATTCAGCTCAAATTAAAGGACCTTTTTATTCCTCTCACTTCACTCAGCTGCTTTTGATGCCTGTCTTTTTTGTTACCTGCTCACCTGTTGCTTATTAAAGCTTTCTAAAAACCAACCCCAACTCACAAGAAATGTTATAATAGTATAAAACGAATTTGCTGTCGGAGACGAAACCATCTGTTAGACACGGTTAAACTGCTCCGCATTACAGAGACGCGATTAGAATTGAGCAGAAACCTGTGAGAATACAGGAGCTGAGTGCAGCAGCTGGGCATACACCCGG
Source organism: Semicossyphus pulcher (assembly GCF_022749685.1). Classification (NCBI taxonomy): domain Eukaryota; kingdom Metazoa; phylum Chordata; class Actinopteri; order Labriformes; family Labridae; genus Semicossyphus; species Semicossyphus pulcher. Next base: position 27,766,288 of record NW_027211615.1, on the reverse strand, counting down.
GTGTAACGCTACGTCCGACTTAGAGCTGAAGTTAGTGCACCAAAGGACTGAAGCCCTGTTTGTGTTGCACCCGAGTGTATCTTTTATGCTGAGGATGGAGCAGGCGTAAGTTTAGAAAGTCAGACTTAAATCCACGGTCAAACTAACGGTCACAAACTTAAAGGAGAAACACAGTGGCAGTGCGTCTTTTACAGGATAAATAAAAGGCCATTAAAATGAGAGAGAGTCATCTGTGATCGGACAGTAAGTTGATCGATGGGTTTCTCTCTCCCCTGAGCTGCGGCATGTGTCGGACAGAAACACGGCCCCGCCCTGCAGGAGCTGACTGAGCTCAGATTTTGTCGGGCCTTTCAGAACCGACAGAGGGAGACATGATGTTTGCTCATTTCACTATCCGTAAAATGTTTTTCTCTTTACGTGTTTGTTATCCACATCATCTGTTGACCAAGAGAGAAGTTAGTGAGTGTAGACGTGTGCTGCTTGGTAACAAAGTGTTCACGTGGACGCGCCTCATGAGATCGGGCGCAGCTACGACCGGTGTCAGTTAAGCTCGGTGCACTCGGTGTAAATTCCAATCAAGAAGTCGGTCGTAGCTACGTCAACCTTTTTTTTTTACCGCCCAGCTGGTGCACTCAGCTCCAGAGTCCTATTAAGTGTCAGATTTAAGATGACAGTTAAGTCTCTTTTACAAGTGAGTCCTGGCCGAGACGGCAGCATAAAAAGGTTCACACACATGAAAAACAAGCAGAAATGTCATCAAACAATAAATTAACAGCATTCAGTAATAAGACAGGTGCTTTCACTGCTCAAATGATTCTGAATTCTGGCCCGGTAGCTGAGCCCAAGATGAGGGAGCAAGACAGATCGAGTTTGAGGAATGACAAACATACTGTTACCGTGTGACTAAAGGCTGCAGCCACTGAGGGTTTTAGGAGTCATTGGAGAACATAAATAAGACGGTAGGTCATGTAGTATCGCCTGGTTGAATATGTAAAATAAAACTCAAGCATCAACTGAGCTTCAACTTTTTTTAGATTTGTTTGAACACAACAGTGTTGAGGATTAACTTGTAGCTACTTGAAGCTGACCGCTGACCACTTTGATGTCCCGTTATACAGGATCAGGAAGTCTCAGTTGAAAATCAACTTCCTGTCTTAATATGTAGCTGCAGAGCTTATTTCCATGTCTTTCTGGTGAGTTTCACTACTACTTCACAAGTGTCAAATCCCATGTTCGCCGAAATTTGGCGCATTTCTTGATATAAACAAAAATATTTAGCTGCATTTAATTTAAATAAAAGCGTCCAAATGAGGCTGAAATAACGACATTGTGATGCAGATTTGTTAAAGCTAAAAAATCATGCTTCATGCAGGTGTGTCTGCAAGATTACAGAAGCAAAAACCTTTAAAGCGCTTGTTTTTTTGTTTGCTTTTTAGATTATTTCTGGCGTTTTGCCTTTATGTGACAGGAGAGAGAGTGGGGATGACCTGCAGCATGAGGCCGAGCGTCGGAGTTGAACCGCTGCATCGAGGACTCTGTACAAGGGGCACGATTTTAAACAGCTGAGCTCAACTGGCGCCCTAAAAGTACTTGCTTTTTGAATGGAGTTTGGTTCCATCATTCCATCATCGTGCAAACTACTTGCAAGGCTTGTAAGAGAGATGAAATGCATTTTCTTTTAAGCTTTTTGATTCAGCCTCATCAAACAGCTTCTCATGATTGAAGTCTGTGAGAGATGCGACCGTCCACTCACCAAAGTTCTCCCCGCCCCAGATGTCCATGGCCGTGTCGTATTTGCCGAGGTGATTGAACCAGGACCTGTCAATCACAAAGAGTCCGCCTGCAATGATGGGAGTCCTGTCAGGGAAAGACAAACAACAGCAGAGAGAGGGGGGTCAAAGACTGAGCGAGGGGGGGGGTCTCCTCCGCCCTCTGTTCACCAACGTTTGTGCTCACGACTCTCCAGAATAAAATCAACAAGTTAAAATACTTCTCCTTTTCAACAACACAACACAGCTTGTTGGTTTGCTGCCACACTCACACACACACACACACACAAACACACACACACACACACACACACACACACACACACACACAAACACACACAAACAAACACTGATTCGTGATCTGGATTAAGTGAAGAGTGAGAGGGCCAGCACTTGTCATCAAATACCCTCTGTTCATCAACAATTATCCTGCCGTCACCGCCTGCAAATAGCCCTCTGTGTGTGTGTGTGTGTGTGTGTGTGTGTGTGTGACGCTCCGTGGGTGAGGACACAGAAAGCCTTTTTCATGCTCAATTTGTCCTTGTGTATGTAAAACTTTGTGCTTTGTATGTGTCTGAGGATGCTGAGGACATTTACATAAATGACCTGATGAATAACTGAAATGAGACGAGGCTGCTGCATATTTGTGTGTGTGTGTGTATGTGTGTGTGTGTGTGTCTGCTCCTGTATGTCTATCTTTGTGAGGTCCGATCCATGAAGGCTGTTTAGCCTAAACAAGCTTCAAGGCTTATCAGAGACAAAAAACACTGCTCAGTGGTTTCGATACAACGAGACAGGATTTCAGAAATCTGGAAGTTTCAGCATTTTCTTTCTTATTTTACCATCAGAAATACCTGCGTCTGTTTGGAGCGTCGGCTGTGCACGTGCCCAACATTAACTCTACGCAGACGCGAGATGCAGTATACACATGAACAGTAGGGGCAGTGTGGAGGCAGAGAGGACGTGACAGCAGCAGGGACAACAACGGCATAAAGTTGTGAAGGCAAGCTGATTGACCAAGTCCACAATTATCCACATCTGTATGATGTGTCGTTGCCGCTGCACAGAGACAAACATGCCTGTCAAACAGCTGCAGACAGATAAGTTCTGTTTTAGAAGTCGACGTGGAAACCTGCAGAACAAAATGGAAACAAGTCCGGGAGCGTTACGTCCGTGCAGACGGTGTGTTCTGTCCACCGAACACACAAAAGAGAGAGTGCAGCCATGTCTGTTGTTTACATCCCACACATACAGTAGTTGCATACGGCCTGCGCTCTCTGGTGTGCCCTCGAGAGGTATCCTCTTGTAACACGTGTTGTGCAGAGACAAGTATGTGAACAATTACGCTCATGGCACAGACGGTTGTGTACGAGAAGGCAAAGTTTCTTCCCACTTCCTGCCCAGGGACCACAGATGTAAAGTAGCCATATAGCAAACTCTGGTCCAGCAGTTGTGTTGCACATACCCCTGCACTAATAAACTAAACAACACTAAGTTATCTACTAGGAACGTGGACATGCTGGTATTTGACTGCCCATTGTGGTCTGGTCTGAAGATGTCACATTCGTTTCAGCATAAAGTTCAAAGGCTGCTTTTTATTACAAGGAGTGCTAATTTGGAAATTATGATGTATGACTATAGCAGGTGCTGCAAGTTGTACTTCATCCTTCAAGCTCGCTGTCATGACCGGACGTCGCTAATGGACCGAGATTCGCTAGTCTCTAAAAAACGTTACAACTTTATTCTGGGATGTTGGTGAAACAGAATCAGCTGTTGTGGATGATGCTATGTCTGTGAAGGTCCTCACAAGTATAGTTTACAAATGTGTGTTCCCAGAGGGACCGTCTGACTCAGTCCAGCCTCCGCAGGTTGATGTTACACAGACAGATGAAGCGCGCTGACATCCAGGACGAGACAGACCGTCATAATAAACAAGCTACACTCCATCTAACTGCCTGTATCCACACACACACACACACTCAAACACTCACACACACACCCGTCCATCTGCAAGTGTTTAACACTCTGCCTCCACTAAAAAAAAACATGCACCAAGTCAGACATTCACGAGTTGGCACAGCAGTAAATCTGGGCTCCTGCCACCAATCTGACTTATGAAGGAGGAACGGCGCCAGAGTTTAGTATTTATAACCGTGTGTGTGTGTGTGTGTGTGTGTGTGTGTGAGGCTCCTCTGCCATCCCTTTTGTTTGGTGGTTCATCTCGCCCAAGCAAATGATTTGTGAGGCATTGATTATTTGATTTTGTGTTAACTTTCCCCGCAGCCCCGCTCGCTGCTCGGTACGCTGCTGCTACGAACAGGTCAAACACAACACTGCATTTAACGACAGCCACAGAGCATGTGACACTGCAGACGGAGTCTCCGTGGTTTAAATAAAAGTGATAAAAGTGGATGCGTGTTGGTTCTTCCTGCCTCAGCCATGTCCTGTTAAATATGTACTTTTGAAAGGAATCATTTTTAATACATGACATTCACTACATCGGTAGTTTACAGGCACTAACCTTTACGGATATCGCCAACATATCAAATACACTCTCCACTATCAGGACTTAATTGATGATGGGATTTAATGTCTGACCCAAAAGATGCGTTGTTAAAACTACACTATAATAACTTTAATTCGGTACATGTTTAGACTTCAGGTTCAGGTTCAGGTTACTTTATTGATACCCAAGGGTAAACTAGTTTCGCAGTCGAGAGTCGAAACATCCAACACAGTTTGATAATCTAGACAAGACATAAAACAAGAAACAAATTTAAAATCGACAGGGTGCTGCAATCCATGAAATAAAAGCATGGAATAAAAGCAAATAATTAAGATAATTAAAAAACGCCAGAAGTAAAAATTCCTACCAGACAGGTTAAAAGAATAAAAACAGTTCAATAAAATAAAATAGATTAAAACAATGAGATAAAAATCAATCAATACATAGAAAATAAGATACATGCTCCAAAGTGAATCGTGCAGTTTTGTGCAAAGGTTCTACAGCTTGTTTACCAGTGTGATTGCAGCTGGAACAAAGCTGTTTTGTAACGTTTAGTTCTACAGCGTGGGACTAAGAACCTCCGACCCGAGGAAAGAAGCTGGAACTCACTTTGCAAAGGATGCGAACTGTCATTTAAAATGGTTGTGGCTATCGGCTGTAACTGCTTGTTATACAGGAAAGAGGGGTTCAGCTGGGACTCGCCGGTCAGCTTACTTGACCATTTCACAATTTGATTTAAGGAGTTCTTGTTCTTAACAGAGAGGCTTCCAAACCATGACACCAAGGAAGAGGATAAAATGGATGATGAAATAAGGTCATCATGGTTTTGTCTACACGAAAATAGGACAACTTTTTACATTGCACTACCAGCACAATAAATTACAGCACTGTAACCAAGCTCCGCTGTTACACCACCTCTTTGCCAGTTCATCGTCTATCCCAGTGAAACTTATGTCAACCTTTTGTTTGACCTTTGTCAAGTCATTTGTCATTTGGGTCTAGAAGTGAAAGCACAGCCTGCACAACAAATAACATGTAAAATCACCAACAGAAGTTAATATGAAGAATGTATCACTACGTCTGCAACACGGCTCACAGCAACTACAATACCTTCAATTTTATGAGGCACAATGTAAAGTTTAAACTGTACATGCAACATAATAAAGTGATGCATGTTCATAGTATGAAAACATATTGTGTTTTATATTAATGAATATAGTCCTTCAGACAGAAATACAGCCCTCCTATAGAGGCTGCTGAAGACTGCGTGTCTGCTCGGTATAGATCGAGTGTGCGCTCACACACAGACACTCAGACCACATTTAGCAGCAATTAAAACTCTCCATCCGAGCGTGAAAATGGGAAGTGAAGATCGAGGTTAAACGCCCACGTCAAACTTTTCCAGCAAGTTTTCTGGCATTTATTTATGAACAGAACTTTTCTTGAACACAAGGAGGAAGCAGCTGACTGTGTTCTGTCAGCTTTACTCTGACACGCTTTATTCTCCCTTGTTCCTGCTCTCCTCCTCCTTTTCAACGGCTTTAATCTCAGCTGCTTGCTGTGTTTATATGTTTGTATTGCTGTTATACTGCGTGCTCGCGTGTGTCTGTGTGTGTCAGGGAGTTACTTGATAGGCTGGGTCGGGTCGGTCCGGCGAGCTCTCTCTTCGGGCGACAGCTGCTCCCACTTAAAATGGAGACTCCAGTCAAAACCTGAGGGAGAAAAGGGACAAACAAACACATTCAACTGCATGACAATATATGTAAACAGTACTGTGCTGCCATGGAAACGCTAACCATAGTAACTATAAGTTTGGTGTTGTAAGTGAAGTTACTGCGGCCTGATTTCAATCACTACTAATCTAACTTAATAAACCTGTTTGAGATGAAATTATCCAGGTGAAATGTGAAGGTGGTTCTGCTACTGAAAAGAGAAGGAATAGGTAATGCCCACATTAGCCATTTAATAACAAGCAATCACCTGGAAAAATTCCTGAGACCTGCATGCAGGTGATGTTTAGTTATAGCTAGCTTTAGCTTTGTTGAAGATGTCATATCATCCATATTTTATTATTCAAATCACAAAGCTAATTCAGCAAACATTAGAGGGGGAGGCATCATTGATCAAACTGTCCCACAACAGTCAGGTAACCCATAATGCATCCATGACAGAGCTCCAATCCTCTGGAACTCTGGAAAAACATTTCAGCTAATGTGACCTTTTTACGGTGGCCGACGCGAGCAGACTGCAAATTCATAAACACACGCAAAAGTCCAAAACAAATACAACAACGGAAACGCGTTCAATGAAAACATGTGCTGCAAAAAACAAATGCATTAACATCAAACGTGCTGCAAAGACGGAAACGATGCAAAGTTAAAGACACACAAACCCAGAAAATACATGCAGAAGAAAAAGTCATCACAACGGAAGTGCTTCAGGCCTGCAGGGGGCGCTTGGTGGGACAGGTTTATTATTGACGAGAGAGAGACACAGGACTGTATGGTAGCAGCCCGGCCGTGTCTTCCCCTATGGTCCAGATAACTTTAGCAAAGCTGTCTGCCGATCAGGAGCCATTTCTCAACAAAAGCTGTGATTGATTGATGAACAACAGAGATGCTCTGCTCAAGCGGCGTGTTACGTTACAAGGTCTGATAATTAATAAATTCACTGTCTTGTCTCTCTCTCTCTCTCTCTCTCTCTCCCATCAATTATAAACCAGTCACACAGAGCGCCCCCTACAGGCCTGGAGCACTGTGTTTACTGTGTGAGTGTTTTTGACTTTGCATCGTTTCTGTGTTTGCAGTGCGTTTCATGTTAATGCATTTGTTCCGGCGTTCTGCAGCTCGTTTATTTCATCTGCAGCCGGTTCACGTCGTTGCATTCCATTTAGACTTTTGCATAATTTCTGAATCTGCAGCCTGCACCTTCTTATGCAAACCATTTGGGCCGTTGCAGCGTGACCGCCCTTGTCGGCCACCGTGTCTTTGACCCTGAAAATGTAGTTACTGCATTTTCCTATTGTAACCTTTTATGGCAAAGCAAAGGCAGCGTGCATAATCTTTATTTTCGAGTGCAAAGGTCAAACCAGGCGTCACTGATTTTGGTCATAAAAATGACTTTATGAATATTTAATAGGTGCAATCTCAAGAATGTACCTATAACTCATTGGGGAGAACAGTGCAAACACAGTACAGCATTTTTCCTCACTTTTACTCTTCAGGTTACTCCAGTTAGACTTTGTTAGCAGTGATCTTTACCAAAGCTTTACATCAGCATAATATCAGTATGGAGACTGAAGCAGATGGGCTGCAATTACAGTAGACATAAAGATGTATAGATGTTTGTGTTATTGTGTTAGTTTCTTTTGGTTAAATCACAATCAGGATGGAAAACACACACTGAGTGATATTTCAAAATCTGATGGGGAAAATCAAACATTCACTCCAACCAGTTCACTAAACATACCCCTTTTAAAACTCTGTGTTTAACTATCATTCACTTCCTGTTTCAGTGTGTGTGGATGTACAAGTGAGTAAACGTGTGTGTGCATGTTTGTTGCCTTCTGTAGGTGTGTGTGTGTGTTTGCTGATAAGGCAGTCCAGCAGGCCAAGGAGTTGCTGCCACAGCAATCCCATCCCCCAATCAGTGCGTGTGTCTGAGCGTGTGTGTGTGCGTGAGCATGTGTGTGTGTGTCTGAACAAGTGTGTGTGAGCATGTGTGTGTATGTGTGTGAGAGTGTCTGTATGGAGGAAAGTCCATCTTATAACCGTATTTTTTCTGTTATGAGCGACAGCTTCATCTATAATTAAAATGTCCTTTTGTCGGCCCAACTATAACTATTGATTCCCGTGTATGTCTGTGTTTGTGTGTGTTTGTGTGTGTGTTATAGAGAGAGAGAGACAGAGAGAGAGAGGGAGGCATGGACAGGGCTATTATCAGCATTGATTGGCGGACTGCTGTTACCGAGAGCAGAAGATTGGAGTAAGACAGGCTAATGGAAAGAGAGAGCGGCTGCGAAGCTCTTAGCAGAGATTGGCTTCAGAGACGGTGAGATATGACGGAGACGAGCTGAGAACACAGCTGTGTATTGTTCTGATGCATTATCGGCTCATTTGGTTTCAGCTCATCTGTAACTGCAGCATGTTGTCGAGCTGAGAGGAAATGCCCTCCCCTGATTCCCCCCCTCGGAATCATCAATCTGGGATCCACTTTCAAGCCTTTCAGGAATTTCCTGGTTTCAAGATTTCAAGAGTGCGTTTCAGTGATGCACAGATAACAGCAGCTAAACATTTTCAAACGGAGGAGACTGTGGCGTGTAAGTGTTCTTAAAGAGGACGCCAACCTACAATATGATAGAGGGGCGTAAGCTAGCAGATACCATGGTAGCCTCTCTTTGCTCTTGCAGATGCGTCTGGTCCTCCTCCTGCTCCTTCAGCCTAAATAAAGTCAGGCCAATCACAACTGTTTATCTAATAAGGGGTGGGGTTAAAGGTCAGCGAGGCCTTTTCATAACAACCAAGATGGCTGCTGCTGATGTCAAACTAATCCGCTACTGAGTTAGTATTAAAAATCTGATTATTATTGGATGTTACGTACGAACGGTGAGTGTTGGCTTCTTTATCATGTCCTGCCAATGGTCTGTGTATTATGTTGAATTAGAAGCCACATACACTGGTTGTTGTGTCATGCTACCTAGCCTAGCAGCCGACCGCTACCTCACATGTTTCATTGTTTTGGTTGATCGTAGCAGCCGGAGGCATTTTCATATAACTGCTGATATCTAAAGTGAAGTGAGGTTGCATACTTATTTGTGTTTGTGAATTCCATTGGTTATTGTTTCCTATCGTTTGATCTAAATTTGTGCAGGAAGCTGTTTATGATTTATTAACTGCATTAACAATAACAAGTGACAAAGGGATGGAACGGTTAAAGGTTTGGATGGCGGGTCGAGTTGGAGATCGTCAACTTTGTCACATTAAATGTTGTTTGTTGTGTCTCTTCGGTTGGTGTATCGACATTTGTACAATCAGACTTTCTTTTATAGGTGGCGGGGCTCACTGGAAGAGTCGGCCGCCTTTCAATCGAAGGTTTGGCATTTCGATCCCCCGCTACAGCAGTCTATATGTTGAAGCTCCCAAAGACAAAGCCATCGGTGTGTATCTGCTCGTGAATGGTTACAATCTGATTGGAGGTTGGCACTTTGCATAGAAGGCTCTTTCAGTGCGTGAATGGGTGAATGTGACATGTAGTACAAAAGCGCTTTGAGCGGACTAGAAAAGCGCTTTATAAGTGCAGTCCATTTTGATAGGACTATAAAGTCATTGTTGTGCGTAGTGTATTATAGTCTAACATCTATTTAATATTAAACAAAGAAAGAATCCCCGTTGTCAGTCTTTTTGCTCAGCTAACAGACTGCTTGTTGGAGCTTAGATTATACATGACGTGCGATTTGAGAGAGGTATCAGTCACCTCTCTATCTCTCTGCCTGAAAGCAAATGTTTCCCCAAATGTCAAAGTATTCCTGTAAAGATCAGAGAAGGAGAAGACAATCTGAATCCTTCAGCTCACTCCACCCTCCACTGATCCCTCTGGAGCGTCTCCACAGCACAGCCTCATTATTTATGTTCATGTTTAGAGACAGGCCACCAGATCTCCTCTCTCCACGTCCTCTGCTCCTTACTTTAATGAGACTGGAACAGGTTGTTCTTGGATTTCATGATACGAGAGAAAAAGGTATTTCGCTAATGTCTGTGTTGTCGTCTGTCTGCTACGACTGAAGGGCGTGCAGGGTTCAGAACTCTCAGTGAACTTTTTACTTCTTTTCATTCACACAACAGCTGCTCATGTTTTGACAGTGAATCTTCATAACAAAGTGAGAACCACAATGAAAACATGTTTCTTCTACTGTGTTCGTAAAAAAGTGGGAACAGTCAACCATGACCTTCGTTTTTTTTAATATGAAATATTCAACCACCAAAAATAAAGTTCTTCGGGTGCTAAAAGATTCAACTTTGTACCAACGTTATAAAACATTCTGCATTTGAAATCTCCTTTTGGGGTCAAAGGTTAGATCTGGAGACATTTGGCAACTATGATGCAGTGCTTTGTTGAAAACTGTTCAGATTCACTCATCGATTATAGCAGCAGCTGAGGCTCATGGGTATTATGGGTAGTACCTTGAGGCAACTGCAATAATAAAGATTTCTTGTTGAAATACTGAACTTTCCAACACCAAAACCACACATATACCAGCTTAGTCAGGATGATTTACAAAGCTTTCAATACATCATCGGACCACTCGAGTGAAATTCATGTGCTTTGGATGTGCTAAAGGTTACTAAATCATACAGTTTACGTATATAAGGGCATTTTTATGTTCTTTTTCGTCACAAAACCAGAGTTAAAATATAAGATCATTTTTAATTACCGTATTGGTCCGAATATAAGAGGTTTTTTTCCCTTGAAATACATCTGTAAACGTGGGTCATCTTATATTCGGGGTCTCTTTTATATGTCAGTATACGTGCCCACTTATCTGTGAAGCGAGTGTACCCGTCATGACTGAGGCCAGCTGTCACTCACAACTACAGCGCCAGGGGGATGAAAGATGGAGAAACGCGGTGATCGTCCGGAACAAAGTGCCTCAAAAGTCGGCCAAGTTAACCAACAATCGAGGCGGAGTGATGGTTATCAATGCAGCAGAGTCGATGGCAATGCCACTGGGAGCAACTTGGGGTTCAGTGTCTACATGTGACTGTAGCAGTCAGGGATCGAACCCCCAACCTTCTGATTGACAGACGACGACTCTAGAAATATGGTGTCACAGAGGGTAATGTCTGAAGACGGCGAGCCCTAAAAGATGGTCCTAAAAATGCTAACAGTCTTAGCTAACAGATGCTAACAGAGAAAATTGTACCGTGGCCGCTTCCAAGAGACTGACAGGAGAGTGTGTGAGTGTGTTAAAGGGGGGCTGTCTTATAATCAGGGTCGTCATAGTATATTCAGAACAATACGGTAAAGGACTCAAAGATCCAACATGAGTGAACCTTCAGGGTCATTGGCAGGTACAAATTCTTCAAAAGGTGTTCATGTTTGAGGTTTACGCCAGAAAAACCAGGTTCACGAACTCATCATGAAGGGCTCTTTCTTAAATCAGGGAGCCTCAGGGTTTGATTGTGTCATCAAAAGACGACCCAGAGGCGCCTCAGAGCCATTTGTATTTGAGTGAGGATAGAGGAGAGTGTTTCCATACCTCCACGGAGATCAGCGGAGGCGGCCACGTAGGCAAAAGTGTCCATGTTGATGATGTCGATGACCGGGCTGACCACACGGGTTGGGTCCTGGATGCAAAAGAAACACACACACACATTCATGTTGGGTTAAGGCTACAGAGGAAATAACAGGAAGAAGAAGAAGAAGAAAAAGGACATGAAGAGAGAACGGCAGAGAAGGTAAATGTGCTCTGTGTGCAAACCATCAAATTCCTTTGTAATGAATGAATGTCTCAGATCAATGTGTGTGCATGTGTGTGTGACATTGTCTGTGTATCCCAAGGTCATTATAGCGCACCACATTAAAAGGAATTTTCAGTCATTCAGCACCAGTCATGCACACAGCACATTCAGCGAGGTGAGAGTGACCTCTGCCTCCGTTCACTTCATTTCAGCTCCATTTTATTCACTTCACTTCTGCCGTTAATGTCGGACTGCCGAGCCACATGAAAGTAATAAAAACACTCCGAATGAAAGGAGTGTTCATCAAGACGGATCAGAAGAAAGAGGTGTTGAATGTCAGCGCACGAGAACGGAGGCAAAATTCAATACTTTGCTTTAAAGAGGCTTTTCAGAGTTTTCATGTTTATTTGAATCAGAGCTGAAAGATACTGAGGTTCTGATGCCGCACTGGCTGATGGGAAAAAAACTGCAGGGGCAATGAGGTGTTCTGGTCAAAGACATAAGACGGTTTGAAAAATGAAGTGCATTAAACCTGCATTCTTTCTAATAACCTGCAGGGGGCGACTCCACTGGCAGCAAAAAGAAGTCATATAAGTCTATGATCTTGATTTCATACCGTAGGGTAGGCTACTGGGCGTGGCCACCTAGAGGGTAAACAATGCCCAACTCCACCTTTCTGTATAAACATGGCTGTTATTGGCTCCAAACACAGAATCCCTGTACACCTAACAGATGCAGAGGATGGCTGGTTCCACTTTAAATGACGTCTGCCATCCATCCACTTTATTCTTACTTTTTTATCCATTCCTTTATATCATTTTATTGCTTCTATTACTTTAATCTCCTTTGTTGCTTTAGTGCCTTTACTTCCTTCTATTGCTTCTATTGCTTTCGCTCTGTTATTACTTTATTTCTTCTTTTATCTCTCTCAGTTGTTTTACTTCTATTTCCTGTCTCTCCTTGTCCCTGCTTTGTCCCCGTGGTCTTGTGTCCGGCCATGTTGTGTGGCTTCTCCTGTTCCCTGTTGGGTCTTTGCCCGTTCTGGTGCCTAGCTTGTTTTGTGCTTTGCTTCTTTTTGTGATTATTTGCTGGTTTTATGATTTGCTTGTTTTGTTGGTTGTCAAAGCACTTTGTTAACTTTTGTTTTTTAAAGGTGCTATATAAATAAAGTTATTATTATTATTATTAAATGGGAAACAGCCTGTAAAACCAAGCAGTACAAAAATATGTATGAATGTATGACTGAATCTGCTACACAGAACAAGACCTATTTGTAATAAGAATAAGTTACACAATAAAACTTTATATCCATCCATTATCTATATAGTTTATCCCAGCTGTCATTGGGCGAGAGGCGGGGTTACACCCTGGACAGATCACCAGTCAATCACAGGGCTGACACACCTTTCACCCTCACATTCACACCTACGGACAGTTTAGAGTCACCAGTGAATCTAACGAGCATGTGTTTGGACTGTGGGAGGAAGCCGGAGTACCCGGAGGGAACCATGCACGGGGAGAACATGCAGACTCCTCACAGAAGATGTGAGGCGACAGCGCTAACCACTGCACCATCGTGCAGCCCACGACTTCATTTATCAATTTGTAATCCAGACCAGATAAATAATTTCTACATTTCTGTTTCACAGAGTCAGAGTTAGTCTGAGTCTAGTTCTTATGCTAAGCTCAGCTAAGCTAACCATGTCCTCACTCAAACTCTATCAATCTGGGAAAGGACAAGATCGAACCACATCGGCAGAGTAAAGGATGACGAGTCCCTTCTTAATGTTTAACCATCCATAAGGCCATCACAGTCTTATGGATATAGCTCAGTTATTGCCTCCTTAACCCTTCAATAGAGTCCTAACGCCTTGTAAGAGTGAGAACTGGAAAAATGTCTGCACTCGATTTCCCTCATAATTCCACCTTAACGGCACAGCTCGCTCTTTACAAGGATAAAGGAACAAACACACACACACACACACACACACACACACACAGAGAAGCATGCCAGACTGGTGCTCCCTGTTAAACCATGGAGTGTCCTGCTATTAGTTTGGTCTAACGGCTGGATGCGTCTTCAGCCGGTGATATTACAGAGCAGGTGGAGCCGTTCTGGACCATTAGCTGCGGGGTCAGTGAAGAGGACGCAGGCTGCATCCCTCTGCAGCTCCGGCCACATTACAAAGCACCGCGCCTGCTTTAATAGCTGCTACAGTAATGACACCGTGCAGCACTCAGGGTGAAGCATTCCCGACATTACTGTTGTAATTAGATGAGTGTTATTTTCAAATCACCGGGGAGCAGCTTCTTAATTTCAGCCATTTCTCCTTTTTTCCACCTGATTAGAAACGAGAACATTTGATGACCGAACTGAGAGGAAAACTGACCCCGAAAACATCGTGATGATCATAATCAGAATGTTCATTATCCTTTATGCAGCTCCTGCACTTCCTCTGGATTACCATCCACCGAACATTATGCAGCGTGATGACAACAACACATTAGATGATAAAGATTCAGCAGGTGCAAACTTTTAATTTTCATGTCCAAAGACAATAAATATGTACGTGCTTTAAAGCTGCACAGCCAGATGCTACAGTGCTAACCAATGACTTTGTATTGTTGTTAGCTTCCTCTGAATCACAGTTTTGATCATTTCAGGGATTTTATCTTAAAACGAAACCACTTGAGGCTTCAACCCAAATCACTGACTGTATATAAAGATAGACGACGTGTCTCCATCTCCTCTCGTTGTACAGAAGTGAAGCCGAAATACCCCCCGGAGCGGGCGCTGCTATTTTGCTCTCTGTATCCAGAGTGTGTGCAGTAGAGATCGGCTGGTGGAGCCCGAGTCTTGACGTCCCGCCCCTTCCTCTACCCGACACACACCTTTACCTTGTGTCCTTGATGTGTTGGAGCCCTCAGGTGGGCTCAGTCTGCAGCACAACAGCTTCTTGTGTCGGTCTGAAGCAGATATTCACGCTGATGGAAAGTTCAATGACTGTAGTGTTAGTGTTAGTTACGTCTCCTCTCGCCGTTCCTCCTCTACTCTGCTACTCGGGAACAGAACGCTGCAGGAGCCCCACTTGTCAACAGAGCTGTCAATCATGAGGCCACGCCCCCTTTTTATAGCATCATACAACTAATTAAAAACAAAACAGAAAAATGAACACTTGGACGTAAATCAGCATGATAAGAACTAACTATAATAACAGAAACCATGTTTGAGAAAAATGTATTTGACGTGATTTTATAGTTTGACTCATGTCCCATCTGTTAACATGGAGGAGGCGGGCTTTATGAGCTATACTGCAGCCAGTCAGCAGGGGGCGATAGAGAGGGTTTGGCTTAAATTACATTAAGGCTTACGTCAAGACTCCCCCATGAAAACATTTTTACATAATAAGTTCATTGCTAGTTGAGGTGGGTCGGGCATCTGGGTAGGATGCCTCCTGGGCGCTTCCCTTTGGAGGGTTTCCGGGCACGTCCAACTGGGAGGAGACCCCCGGGCAGACCCAGATCCCGCTGGAGAGACTACAACCGTTTGGCCTGGGAACGCCTCGGGATCTACCGTTAGGAGCTGGAAAACGTTGCTGTGGAGAGGGACGTCTGGGTCACCTTGCTGAGCCTGCTGCCATCGCGACCCGACCCCAGATAAGCGGAAGAAAATGGATGGATGGAGTTGTTGCTGAAGGGGTCTCTATGCTGTATATTGCCTTGCTTGCAATTCATCTACAGTTCAAAAATCTGATATGACACACAGCGCAATGTCGGATACTTGTGCAGCCTTGGGAAGAATTCAACACCACCACTCGCTGTCCAAGCATCGAGGAAAAAGCGCTGCATGGTCGCAAATGGAGTTTAAAGAGAAGAGGAACCTGTTTGTCAAGCTGAACAGGAGTCAACCTGGAAGTTGGACGGGACTTCAGCTCTCTCTATCAAAGAGACAGACAATTATTTTTTAGAGGAACAGGACTTTATGATGGCGTGCAGCTCTGCCTGTGTGTGTTTACCTGGATCAATACCTCATACATTTACATATAAATATACGACTATAAAGCGACAGGGCGGACAGTGACGGATGACTCTCCTGCACACGCTCAAAGCGTGAGCATGAATATGGATGGTGTTGGTGGAGCTGCAGAGTCAGATCAGGCTCGGTGGTGGTTTAGTTATCGATCGCAGCTCTATGCATGGAGATCAAAGGTGTTTAATATCAGCAGAAACAACTGTTGACTTGATGCATTGGAGGAGGAGGAGGAGGCAGGTGAGAGGATGCAAGAGAACAGAAGGTGTGAGAAGAAAGGGAGAGCAGAGGGAGGAAGATGAGAGGAGACAAGGAGGGTAAAACAAAAGGATAAAAGGAGAAGAGTGAAGGTGCAGGTGATGTGAGGAGAGACGACCAAAAAGAGTAAGATACAGGTGAAAGGAGGACACGAGAAAGAGTGGGAGAAAAGAATAAAAGAAGGAGAAGACAGCGTCTGACAGTGGTAATAAAGAAGACAACAGAGGTGAAAGGAGGCGCAAAGAAGACAGAAGGAAAAAGGAGGAGAGCAATAAATGTTAGAGGACATGAAAGGGGAGGGGAGGACAGGAGGGAATGGGAAGATAAGGAGGAGAAAGGAGTCAAACAAGGTGATAAAAGGGAAGAAAGGGTGTAAAGGGAGAGTAGAAGAGAGGAAGAATGATGCAAGAGAGGAGGGAAAGGGGAGGGGAGGTGTGAAAAGAGCTAAGAGGGACAAGTGGACAAGGAGAGGAGGGCATGAGGAGGTGAGTGTCATAAGGGGGACAGAAGTGAAAGAGAGACAAGAGGAGAAAGAGGAGAGGAGTTGTAAGGAGAGGGAAGAAGAGGAGAGGAGGTGTCTATCAAGCTAATGGTAAGGTTTGAGGAGATACAGAGAGGCAGGAGGAGAGGATGTATGAAGGGAGAGAGGGGTGAGGAGAGGACAGATACCTGGAGAGGAGAGGAGAGGAGAGGAGAGGAGAGGAGAGGAGAGGAGAGAACAGAGACACAAATAGGAGGTGTAAAGATGGAAAAAGGAGGAGAAGAGAGAGGAAGTTAGGACAGAGGAGGATGGAAGGAGGAAAGGTGGATAAGGGGAGTAAGACGAGGATGGAATGAGGAGGTGAGTAAGGGATGGAAAGGAGTCAGAAAAGTGGACAGAATAAACGTGAAATAGGCGGGAGAAGAAAAGAGGAGAAGAGAGGAGGAACAAAGGGAGAAAGGAGAAGGGGAGGGAAGGGAGATAGCTACAAAGCAAAACAGAAGAGGAGAGAAAAGGAGGCAGGAGGAGATGAAGAGAGGTAGTATAGAGGGAGTGAGGAGACATGAAAGTGGGGAGGAAAGACGAGACGAAGGACAAAAAAGGAGGTGTGAAAATGGAGAAGAAAGACGAGAAGAGAGAGGAGGATAGGTAAGAGGAGGAGTGGATGGAGAAAATAGGAGGCAAGGGAGGTAAGAGAGGCGTAAAGAGAGCTAGGGTGTAAGAGGAAAGGAGATAAGGGAGGAGGAAAGAGGTGTAAGGGTAGGGAAGGAAAGATCGGTTGATAGGCAATGAGGACATGAAAAGGAGACAAAGGGAGGAAGAGGAGGATGTCACATCAGCAAAAGTGAAAGAGATGAGAGAAGAAAAAGAGGAGAGGGAGGAAAGAGAAGATGGGAGAGCCATAGAAGGTAAGGACCGAAGAGGAGAGGAAAGAAAAAAGGGGACAAGTAAGGAAAGAAGAGGATGACGTCATATAAGGACACAGTGACAGTGAGGAGAGGTATGAGGAGAGAAAGGGAGGCAGATGGAAAGAGGTAAAGAGAGGTGGAATGAGGAGACATGAGGAAAGTGGGGAGGAAAGACGAAGGAGAAAAGTGGGAGGTGTGAAGATGGATAGAGGAGAAGAGACAAAAAGGAGGAGAGGTGATAAAAGGGAGGAGGAAAGTGGAGGGGAAATTGGGGGTGAGAGGACATAAAACGAGGTGACAGGAGAGGAGATGAGGAGGAGGAAGGAAAGGAAGATGGGGAGACCAACAGAGGAGAGCAGAGGGGAGGAGCAGGGTGAAGGAGAGAGTGCAGCACTTATTTCTTAATGAGAGGCAATCAGACCGACAGCTATTTTCTCCCATGGCGCTATTTCACCTCGACCACTGACACACACACACACACGCACACACACGCACACACACGCACACACACGCACACACACGCACACACACGCACACACACGCACACACACACACACACACAGACTTTTTGCAGTGCAGTGAAGTACTCCATATTTTTAAAGTGTCCTTGCTGAAGTTATTGACACTCATGATCCCACTCACACGCGAGCACAGCGCTCGACTCGTCCTCAGTGTTCGACGTGCGGAAAACGATCTGACTGCAAATTGGGTTTAAATTGTAACTCAATGAAACATCAGACTGCACCTGTTTGATCCTCTGCAGCAGCGGGGGCAGCCAGTCCTTGTTCACCTCACAGTGGCTGTCCAGGAAGGTGAGGACCCCGGCCCTCGCGGCGTCGGCCCCGCGCACTCTGGACCGGATCAGACCTGACGCACAGACAGAAACACAGTTAATTACACATATGATAAAAACATTCATTATTTAATCAAACTTCTCCACATGTTTCCACATCTGAGAGTCGTTCTCTTTATCAGCATGAAGATATAATTATGACATGTCTGTGGAGCGATGGCTGCTCCTTCTGTACGGAGGTGTGTGTGGATTTTGACGTGAATGTCTCCACAGAAATAGATTTCATTGACTATTTCAGGATGTCAACATGAGGTCTACTTTTAACGACATCCGTCTGCGCCGGAGCAGAATTATCACAAGAGTCCATTTAGACGTAAGAGTCACATTAATGTTCTGACTGAGGTTGTACTGCCCTGCATCTGATTATGGTTGTAAGTGCTGCATTTTAGTTTCTGTTTATTTAAATTGTTTATGCATATTTCTGCTTTTTATGCTGCGATTATGTGAGCGCCCTCCGCATGTCACATCATGAGGGAAGACAGGTCGCAGTCGATGGCGTCACTGACCGCAGGCTCGGCAGAGCAGA
>NW_027211615.1:27722500-27742500 GCF_022749685.1 Semicossyphus pulcher | reverse complement strand
ACAGGAAGAGGAAAGGGCCATTTAGTCGGGAGGCGGAGACCAAGCAAGGCCGAGGCTTCATGGATTTATGATCTCAGCACGACATCTAAAGACGGACTTTCTCTACCCCGTTTTTTGTTATTCTTTTAAGATTTGCCTTTATTTATAGACAGCTGAGGAGAGACAGGAGATACAGGGAGAAGAGAGTGGGGATGGCATGCAGCAAAAGGCCGAGGGCTGGAGTTAAGCCTGTCGCTGCTGCAGCCTCTGTATACAGGGGCGCCTGCTCTACCCACTGAGCTAAACCAGCGCCCTGTATTCCTCATGTGTCCTCATGTATGTGTCTGTTGTTGTTCATGTAACAAGGACATATGTTGTTGTGGTAACAAGAACATATGTTGTTGTTGCTCTCTTTGCCTGTCTCTATCCTGCATCTCCTTCTATCCCATTTTCGGCCCATCCAGTCGAGGCAGATGGCTGTACAACATGAGTCTGGTTCTGCTCGAGGTTTCTGCCTGTTCAAAGGAAGTTTTTCCTTGCCAATGTGCCGAATTGCTAAGTGCTACTCATGGTGGATTGATGTTGGGCCTCTCTTTAAATAACTTAACAAAGAGTCGGTCTAGACCTGCTCTTTCTGTAAAGTGTCTCGAGATAACCCTGGTTATGATTTGGCGCTATACAAATAAAATTTGATTGATTGATTGATTGATTGATGTTCTGCTCTTCAGTTCCACAAAGTGGTTTCTAGTCTTCCTAGGATCCACTAGGATCTACCACTTCAACATCGTAGCTTTGTTCCCAGACTCACTGTGAGCTGATGCGACTACTCCCCCTCTTGTTGGGACAGATTCCCAGAAGACCTCGCCCTCGTCGGTCCAATGGATTCTGTGCTGTTCCCTCTGGTCAAACCACTGGAGGGAGCTAGAGAAGGGGCAGCACCCATTAAGACAATGCTGACAACTAGGGATTGTGGTGGAAAACAGGTATATCCACCGGGCTGGAAACATGGAGGAACCCAGCTGGGCCAGATCAGACATCAAGGTAGCAGACAAAGAGGGGGAGGATTCACTCCAGAGGGGAGGAGGCAACCGGAGACATGTGTGGAGGACGAAGCCAGCAGGAGACAGGAGCGCTGCTGATGCCTCGGACCAGGAAGACTTATTTTTGCTCCCTCACCTTTTTCCTCAACACTAAAGGACTAGGAGTGCCACAATTTAGTTCAATGGAGTTTAAAGCCATGGCTGCAAAGAGCAGTGCCGTTGAACAACCAAAATGGCTGCAGCTGCAGATGTGGACACTTTTAAATCTGGCTACTAGACATTATGAAACAAACCGGACCTCATGATTGACAGCTGTGTGGACAAATGGGGCTCCTGCAGCGTTCTGTTCCAAAGTAGCAGAGTAGAGGAGGACAGGTGAGAGGAGACGTAACTAACACTAACACAGTCATTGAAGTTTCCATAAGCGTGAATATCTGCTTCAGACAGACACAAGAAGCTGTTCTGCTGCAGACTGAGCCCACCTGAGGGCTCCAACACGCCAAGGACACAAGGTAAAGGTGTGTGTCGGGTGGGTAGAGGAAGGGGCGGGACATCAATGCTGCGGCTCCACCAGCCGATCTCTACTGCACGCACACAAACGCACAAGATGTCAGCGCCCACTCAGGGGGGATTGTGGCTTTAAATAGGTACAATTAGAGAAGGTATGAGACGCGTCGTCCATCCGTACATACAGTCTCCGGTTCGGAGCATCAAAAACCTCCTTCGACTCCTCCTGCAGTGAAATAACGAGATCCTTTTCTGGCTCCTTAACATGAATTTAGTCCCAAAACTGCTCCTGACCCCATCACATTGTCAAGCTGTCATGTTAATTTGTGCATTGCATTCATTTCTATTCTATATTTAAGAGTATGACGGCAGCTCCGAATGGATTTCACAGGATAATGATAAGCATAGCCACGATGCATGACTGTATTAACCATGGGAACAACATCCATATTTAGCGTGAGTGGTGCAGTAACTCTCCACTGGTTGTCTGCTGTGATTTGCCAGGATATTTATGACTTTTTACAGTTGTTCTGGTGTTTTTTTTAAAGGAAGAAGTCAAATTAGAGGTGGCGTCCTGCTGTGAATCTGTGGTATATTCGGTCGGAGCGGGTGGAGGACATTTTCTCTTCTTCCCCGACATGTCGGCGTCTCACTCTCTGCCTCTCTGCGCTCTCTTTCAGCAGCGGCTCCTGTCACTTCAATTTACTTCAGGTCATTTCAGTTCTGCAGTTCCATATGTGGGCATAGATGAAGGAATCAATTTCCCTTCACTCACTCTTTGACCATCCGTCCGTGAGTGTGTAGGAACATATGGAAAGGTTGATGCAAAGGGATGAAGAAGTTTTTTAATTAACACAGCGCTGATTCATCGTTACACACATGCACACAGAGTATACTCCTGGCAAATGCATGCAACGAAAAGCAGTATTTATTATGCAAATATACACACACACAAAGACACTAACAATGCTGATGCTAATTCTCACGTACGCAGACAAATGCACTCTGACGCACACACACACACACACGGTCGTCATACCTTCTCTCTTGCTGTTGTGGAGGCATTTGACTTTGGGCAGTTTGGTGAGGAGCTGGCAGTCACTCTCTGCAGAAAAGAACATACATAATAAATTAAAAGATAATGTGATTCAATAGTATATTGTGTGCTGCTGTGTAATAAATCCTGATTATTTCTGGAGTCTGAGGGGAAATTAGCAGCGTGCTGAAAAGCTCCGCAGCAGCAGGACGGCGATTCAAAGCTCTCACTTTGACAAGTCAGACATTTGTTTAGTTTGTGTTCAGCCGGCTGTGCGCTCCCTGCTGAATTCCTTCAGTCTTATTAATGCATTATATTAAATAAAACTGTCTGCTGTTATACATGGTGAAAAAAGAGCGGGGTGTCAGAAAGAAAAGACGAAAGGAGCCGCTGGGATGTGAGTCATTTAAAGCAGTGAAATGAATATTTAATGCAGGTTTTGGAACAAACAGTGGTACTGAAATATTGCCTGTTCTTACAGCATCAATATTACATTCAACACAATCACAATACTTCATCAGAAGTGTGATAGTTAATGTTTGATTTCAGAATGGTGAAGTAATTATGAGACACTGAGAGGTAATGTGCTTTAACAAGACACTAAAATACCCCCGACTCCGCCGAGCTTCAGAAACCGGCTGCGTGAGCTGGTTTTGGTTGTTCACATGCAGAAACGGCGAGCAGTTAGATATCGATTGTTTTTGTTTTTGCATATGGACAGCTTGAATCTAACATTTAAACGTGGCTGATACGTAATGATGTGCACGCTTCTGTGTCCTTATCCGTACCTCTCCTCCCTGAGTGTAAGTGTGTGTGAGTGCGAGTGCAGGTGTGTGTGTCTTTAGGTTGGGTTGTGGGTTTAGATTTTTGTTTGGTTTCTATGTTGTCATCAGAAATATGTCAATAAAATGTTTTATTATATATTGTGTTTTTGAATAATTATATGAGTAGTTGAATGTTGTGAATTAATTTTCTAACCCTCTTATTGATTAATTGGGTTATTGGGTGATGTAATCATGTTGTCATGAGGCTTACAGTACGATGTGATCAGTTAATCATATTTCCTTATCTCTATTATATAATGACAGAAAGTGAAATTTATTAAATGTTTATTAATTTCCTTTACTCTGTTTAAGTTAATTTAATTCACAGTTATTTCTTATGAAGGGATACTGGGATAAATATTGGTCACACAAAGTTGAACAGAAAGTTTTCAGCCTCTCTGCTGCTCTCTCTTCTTCTGTGTTTTCCAAAGAAAAGTTGAGGGAAGAAAAATCTTCGGTGACGTCGTGTCGAAGGTTCGCGGCCCTCTATGACAGAAAACCTCCATCAGAGCTCTCTGACCCACAAGTGTCGCCTGGTCGCTCTCTCTCCTCTCCACTGAGCCTCTCAAACTCTTTGTGAAAGAAGCCAGAAAATACTCTGACAGACGAAATGTTTTGACCCTTAATGAGGGTTAACAGTGTCATATTATCCCAAACGTTCTGCCAGAACTCCCAGAGTACATTTTAAAAACATTGAATGCAAAAATATTCTTTTAAGTTTGGTGCTGTGGCTTTGGTCAGGCTTTGGCTCTGGAACAAATCTAAGCACGTGTAACAGAACGGTCGCTGAGCTCAATCACAAGGACAAAAAACATGCATCAGATAAAGATCATCCAGCTGACCTTCATGGTCGTTATGGTAACAATGATAAAAACGATGTAACATTGTGCAACAGTGTACATGTTACATTTGTTTAAGAGCAGCTCCAGTCATGTTTTCAGACATATAAAATGCTCTGCTTGAAATAATAAATTATGTCTGAGATGCAAAATACGTTTAATTACCTAAACATCCTCCCATGGCAGCTCCTCCTTCTCCTTCATTAAACATTCACCAATCTGCACAGTCCCCGCCCACTATGCAAATCTCCAACCGCCCCCTTCGGCGCGAAAGGTTGGCGACGTCACAAACCTGCCAATCTGAAAACGTGTTGTTCACCCTGTCCTCGGTACACTGCAGTTTAAAAGCAGACAGGCCCAGCCATGGAGATGACTGTCCCTGATATGTCTTTATGCACATGAAGAACACCACATGGAGATGTTCACAAGGTTAAACACTGGATTTTACCTGGAGGGGGGCTTTAAAGGGATAGTTCGGCTTGTTTGAAGTGGTGTTGTATGAGGTATTAGCAATAGTAAATGCCGTACAGTAGATAACAGTCGGCACGGCCCCTGTTGGGAGAAGCCGGCCGGAGTTCCTAATCTAAGCACCACTGCAGATGGGGTCAGGAGTACCACGTACTTTAGCCACTTAAAAGAGTCATATAAACAACCATTTCAGTTTAAGTGCACGCTGTATTTCAGTTGTTAGACACCACTTCACCTTGGCTTCAGACAACCCTTACCCTCGGCACTATGTCTCACTCTGCACAACGGCCCTGTATACCCACACATGCAGCGCGCGGCGTCGGATCAGCTGTTAGGGTCAGCGGTTTGTAGAAGAAACAACAACTAAAAGAAAATACGATATTATGAAATGACAAAGTGCCGTTCACGGAGGAGACGAGAGCCTTTCAGTGTCTACGATGTTGAATATTCTAAAAATCTCTTGAAGGTCAGCTCGGTGGAGATCATTTGGAACATTACGGGTGGTGTACTCGAGTTTTCACAGCAACGTTTTTCATAACACTCTTTCTAATGGAGACAGAAACTTTGTACTGCCGAGCAGCAGGGTGTAAGTGAAGAAAAAGGATCTCATGCTAGGTCAAATATCCTAAAATAAATCACTGCAAGAAATTAGAATTACAGCCAAAGGCAAGATGTAAGGGTTATTAAGTGACACACTGCTGCGTGGGAGGAAAGGAAATTGAGTTCTTGAGCAGTTTCTTCCTCTGTGCTTTTGTAGATCGCTTCTGACACGTCTAAATGTATATAAACAGTCTGGTCTACACTGTTTATCCTGTTGTTGCTCATTTGCACATATTTATGTTCGGTTGTGTGCGTGCATGTGAAAGTCTCCGCTGCTGATTCCATCTCTCCGCCTCTTCCTCATCTGTCTGCTTCATTTTTTCAGTCTGGATCTCTACTTAACCTTCATTACTTGGAGTTTCACTTCATACGTGTGTGTGCTGCACCATCTGTCCCGATTGGCTGTCAGCTTGTCTCAGCAGGTGTCTTTGGTAATAGGATGTTTGAGGGACTGTGGAGACACGTCAGCAGGTGGAACTGAGCCGCCGGTCTCAGACTGCATGTTCTGCAAAGTTGTTTTTTCCTCAGAGGAATAATTGGTGTTTTTCTCCTCTCTGCTGTGAAGGAAGTTTCTGTGCTTCTTTTTGTTTTTAGTTAATGTTTGTGTCCCCGTGTTTCACCAGCTGCTGAGTGGAGCCCAGCGGTACAAAGGAGGGAGTGAAAATATTCCAGCCTTTACTCTCAAAATGTCAAACACAGCAGCTTGGTCAGTGGCCCTGGCCTCAAGGTATGATGCTGTTGGTACGCCTAGAGCATCATTCCCGATGCTGCCTTCTGGTTAAAAGTTCAATGTGTAGAATAAAGAGTTCAAAAGTCTGAGGGAGTCTGATTGGGGCTGTGGATTGGTCGGACAAACATTGGACCTTCACCCAGGAGGTTTCGATTGACACAGAACATCAGTGTGTTAACCACTTTGAAGATGTTTTTGAATCACACATATATATATAACATATAACGTGACATATAAAGCTTCCAGACTCCCCAAGTCCCGACTCTTCAAATACCGCAGGTCGCTCAGTTCCCCAATGCTTCGAAATATGACTATCTAGGTACACTTTAGTGTCAACTGTAGACTCATCTGCGACTCCTCATCATCTCAGCTACAAATTCCACCCGTCTCCGTCCGAGCAGCGCTCGAACATCGTTCCAAATGTGTCGGCGCCGAGTTTGATAAACAGACTGAATGAGTAATAGATACAATAAAGACCTAATCACCGTAACATCTTCACTGGTTACTAACCCTGTCTCCGGCACGTTTGTGACGTCAGACGGTGACGCAGCAGAAAAGAGACCGACAGGAGGATACTTCACTGGCAATGGGAAAAGAGACAATCACCATCTATAAGCGGGTCTTCCCGGGTCTGAAAAACCTGCGTCAACGCGCTAAATTTAGTGGGAAAGTGGTTTACGTGTGAGCCCTGTGATTGACTGGCGAGCCGTCCAGGTGTAACCCCGCCTCTCGCCCAATGACAGCTGGGATAGGCTCCGGTCCTCGCGACCCTGAACAAGATGATCGCTAAGATAATGGATGGATGGAAGTTGACTTTAAACAGTTTGGTTTGTTGAGGCACTGAATGTACTTGGTTAGGTTTAAGAAAAGGTCACAGTTTGGGTTTAAATAAGTTTCTGATGTGAGTTATAACAAACATCCTGTACTGATAGTCACTAACAAATATACTAGGCTGCCCACGTAACAAGCGTATGTTTGGTAACTTAAAAGAAAAAAACATTGGCAATTAATTTCACACATGAATGGAGCCGCTGTCCCTTGTTTGTTTGTCCCATCCACTGCGCCCAACCACCACCAACAGGAGGTGTAAAAGCACTTTTCCACTGACCAAGGTGCTGTTTGTGATGAGCTGGGAGGGAGAACGAGCTGTTAACTAGCTGTAAACGTTCGTTAGTACTTACACAAACCCAAATGATGATCCCGTCCTGAACCTAATCAGGTTGTTTTGGTGCGTAAATTGAACCAAACCGCAGCGACTTCACAGCGATAACCACTTTTGTTTTTGTTGCACATCTAAAATGACAATTCTTTCTTTTCTGAATCGTCTAATCGGACATTCCCTTTTCATTATCACTAAGTTGAAAGCTTTATTTTGAAAGTCTAACTGCACATTACATATTATTGGTCCCACTGCAGGAGCGAAACTGACACTAGATGGGACCTCTAGATGAAGCATGGGGACACTGCTTATATAAATGACATTGGATGCACTTGCAGGATCATCTCACTACGTTGATTTTTCAAAATAAAAGTTTGTGTTGCGTTTTCTCCTTAAAACATTTCAGCTGTGACGTAAAGTTTTACAGAATAAAGCCGCAACACTCGAGCAGCCATGAACGCAGATGAATAAAGTGTGTGTCAGTAAAGCTCCAGAAACAAATCAAATCCTTTTATCAGCCGTTTGCTTCCTGTTCTCCTGAATCTGCTGCTTCGCTGCACTTCCACACACTGCTATTAAGCTTCTGTTGCATGTTCGGCTGTTTCTTATCGCTGCTGGACTCGGCGGCTGTAAAAACCAGAGAGCACACATATTGTTTTTGATCATATCGAGGTCAGCTCAGCAGATACGGAAGGGAACTTATTTTCAAGAGAGAGTGGAAAGGAAATGGAAAGTACAGCAGATCAGGACATTTTCTGTGATTGTTCCACTTGTTAAAGTGTTCAAGGATTTTATCAGACTGTCCCTGAACGTCACAGATAGAAAGGAGCTCAGGACGTTTTATTCCACAGAAAACTTCTACTCCTCCACATCTCAGAGAGGACGATCACACTTTTAACTCCACTCAATAAAATGTGGCTGTTTTTGCAGTAATGTAATTTAACTAAGTCATATTTCTGTCAACTTTCACTTTTACGCCACATTTACTAAACGAAATGTGAAAACACGGCTTCAAATGAACGGAGAGGTTAAACACGGAGGTAGGAAGTGATGCAACATTCTGCAAAAAGAAGAAGAAGAAGAAGAAGAAGAAGAAGAAGAAGACGACGGTAAATCAAGTGTAAACATCATCACCAGCTCCTCTGAAAGATGACGGTGGTGACGAAGACGAACGGGTCGATGAACACTTCTGTAAGTTTTGACCTTTTTCTTCGTGACTCCATTTCTTCAGGTTGTTTAAAAATAAAACCTTTCTGACCCCTTTCTTTTGTTGCATTTTAACAATCTAAAGCACTTATGATTAACTCCAACATTAAAATGCTGGTTACACATTTACATGCCAGTAATAACAATCCAGTGATTGATGTCACACTCTGAAGAGGCCGTTCTGTTTAATGAGCATTCGGGGGCCCGGGGCAGTAACGGCCCCCTACTAAAACCTCTTAATGCTCCCATCGTCTCTCAGTGCACAGTGCATGTGTTATGACACCTTAATATAGACATCAAGATGTGTCGTGTGAGGAGACGGAAACTAAATACTGAAGGTAAACATTTATTTTTACAAAGAGTTCAGTAATTTATCTAAGACAGCGAGTTCTTAGTAACGTTACTAAATCAGGTTTTAACAGTGAATTTGTTTGGGACTATTTTCAGCAGCGGATAGATACACATTTAATCAGTACTTATGCAGCAGGACGGTGTATGTGGGATCCAATCAAAATGTGTTTTTTATGGTAATGAGGAATAATGCTGCAAGTGCAACAGTGTGACTCATCTTTTTAGAGTGTTGAACAACAATGGAGCTCGAGACGGAGGAAGAGATATATTAGGCTGCAACACGCGCAGTACGGGAAATAAGGTTATTTACCTGGATTCAGTGCATCTCCTAGAGGCACGTAATAAATGTAATTGTGTTTTTTAAGAGTGTCTTTGTGAGTTGGGTGGATAGGGTGTCTCTGTGCAGCGTCTCTGTTCTGGATGTCTTGACGCTGGAGGACGGGGAGCAGCTCGTTCTTCCTCTCGGCCTTCACACACTCATCATGCTGCTGTTGCTTCAACAAGTTAGTCGTGCTGCTTTGCGGCGCAGACGCAGGTTTCATGACCTCTTTGATGATTATTCTTTCTCACCCTAAACCTGAAACACCTCCAGACAAGCGATGACGAGCCGTTTCAGGGGAGCAGCTCTTCGTCTTCTGTTCCAGACGTTTGACTTTAGTTTCTCCGACCGTCTCTGTTGTTTACTCTTCCACTGTAAACTCCTGCTGCGAGGTAGGCAGAGCATTTTAAACGTCAACATCACCGTCAGTCATGTTTATTTAATCGTGGGAAAATCGTGATCAGCCCGAATAAAAACACTAGTTTTATAGTTTCAAGTTAAATCTGAACTTCTTCCACCCTGATTTCCTTCGGTCTGTTGGTCTGTCTGGTCCATTTCACCTGGACGTTGCGTCTCTCTGGAGACCGAGTGGACACAGCTGCATGAGAAGCTGACCCAGAACAGAGGTCTCTCTTTTCATCTCCATTGTAATCCTGAAACTGTGGACCCAGCTGCTGTGAACACAATCCTCCCTCTGACCTGGTATGTAGGTCTCATCTCTGTTATCTCTGAACTGGAAGAGACCTGGAATGTGTGTGTTTTTAAAGGCTCTGTGTCAGTGTGTGTGTGTGTGTGTGTGTGTGTGTGTGTGTGTCCAGCTGCAGCTCACCGTCTTCGCTGAAGTCGTCCACCAGGATGATCTCGTGGATGAGATGAACCGGAGTTCTGTTCAAAACGCTGGAGAGACAAAAGGAAACATTAGTCTCAGATCTGCACAAACAGGCACACAGACAAACAAATTGCATGTCCAATATTCAGAGAGCTGACAAGTAAATGCCAGCCTGCACACACACACGCACACACACGCACTCAGCTGCTCATAAATCCATTATGTACGCACTGCACGCCATATGAAACAACATATTGAAAATGTCAGCCCAAATTCCTGTTATGAAAATGTATGACGTGTCGCCTCTAAAGAAACTATTTCATTAAAGAGGGAGATTGAAACATAAAAAATTCATAACTTTCACTGGAGGAAAATAAGAAAATGGGTTTTGTTCTGGCTGGATTTCTGCTTTATTTCATTATTTCTGCTCCTCACTAACCTCCGTCTAATATCCACCTGAGGAGGGAGGGAAGGAGGGAGGGAAGGGGAGGAAGGAGGAAAGAGCAAGGATGCAAGAGAATAAAGGGAAGAGGGAAAGAGGGAAAGAGGGAAGGGAAGGAAGAAAGGAGGAAAGGGCAAGGATGCAAGAGAATAAAGGGAAGAAGGGAATGAAGGACAACAGAAAGGATGCAAAAGAATAAAGGGAAGAGTGCAAGAAAGAAGGGAAGGGAAGGAAAGAGGGAAGAGCAAGGATGCAAGAGAATAAAGGGAAGAAGGGAAGGAAGGAGAACAGCAAGGATGCAAAAGAATAAAGGGAATAGGGGAAGAGAGAAGGGAAGGAAGAAAGGAGGAAAGAGCGAGAGAAAGGGAAAACAGAAATGCAAAAGAATAAAGGGAAGAGAATAAAGGGAAGAAGGGATGGAAGGAGAACAGCAAGGATCCAAAAGAATAAAGGGAAGAGGGGAAGAAAGTTGGGAGGGAAGGAAACAGGGAAGAGCAAGGATACAAAAGGAATAAAGGGAAGAAAGAAGGGAAAGAAGGAGGAGAGAGCAAGGATACAAAAGAATAAAGGAACGAAAGGAAGGGGAGGAAATGAGGACATAGCAAAGATACAAAAGAATAAAGGGAAGAAGGGAAGGAAGGAGGAAAGAGTGAGGAGAATAAAGGGAAGAAGTGGAAAAAAGGGATGGCTGACAGCAGAAAGGATGGAGGTGCAAATAGATAGGAGGGGAGGAAGGATAAGAAGAGAGATGGGGAATGAGGAAAAGACTGGAAGAAAAAGCAGAGCAGATCAGAATAGATGACAGGAAAGGAGGTAAGGAGGTGAGAGGGGGAAAATATGGGAGCAGCAAAGGAGGGAAAAAAGAATAAGGAATTAAAAAAGGAAGGAAAAGAAGCAGTGGAATGAAGGAGGAAAGAAAAAGAAAATTGGTACGAGGGACCAATATAATATAAAAATGAGCAATTTACAGGAACGACGGAAGGAAAGAAAAGGAAATGGAAGACGGAAAGGTGGAAAATTGTTTGATTGAGACAGAACGAGAGGAGGAAGAGTTCACCGAGACCGATGGGTTAAATTTAGGAGAGGTGGAAGTGAAGGATAGATGGAGGGATGGAAGAACGCTGATAATGTAGGAGGAGGTGTGGAGCAAAACTATGAGTCTCTGAGGCATTGGACCCCATCAGGAGGACTGATGGATGCAGGGAGGTAAGAGGAGGGGGAGGAGGGATGAAAGAGTGATGGATAATAAAGGAGGAGAGTGAGAGAGAGAGAGAGAGAGAGAGATGGCATGAAAGTAAGGGAGACGAATAACTCTGATTGTAACTCTCTCCCTCCTTGGAGTCAAGGACCGATCAGGGGAGATGGATGAACGGATTGATGGATGAGATGGAGGGAAGCAGGAGGAGGAGGAGGAGGAGGAGGAGGAAGAGCAGGGGGGAAGCAAAGAAGAAAGAAAGCAGGATGGAGGGAGGGAAGGATGGAGCGATGAGGTGATTAAGAAAGACAAAAGCGTATTTAAATCATTAGATCCCATTAAATCCTCCACTGAATCTATCTATCTATCTATCTATCTATCTATCTATCTATCTGTCTATCTATCTATCTATCTATCTATCTATCTATCTGTCTATCTATCTGTCTATCTATCTATCTATCTATCTATCTGTCTATCTATCTATCTATCTATCTATCTGTCTGTCTATCTATCTGTCTATCTATCTATCTGTCTATCTATCTATCTATCTATCTATCTATCTATCTATCTGTCTATCTATCTATCTATCTATCTATCTATCTATCTATCTATCTATCTATCTTTTTGTGTTATAGTCAGGCGGACAGACTTGGATGGATTGACACAATCTCTTTCGATTCTTCTTTCTTTCTCTCTCCACCTCCTCTCCTCCCCCTCTCTCCTTCTCGCTCCCTCTCTCTCTCGCTCTCTCACACACACACACGCACACACACACACACATCCACAGGAGCTCCCATTCTCTGGTTCACAGGCCACTAGCTATGAGGCTTAACCTCCCCTCAGGCGTGCTGAGGGAGAAGCTATCTTCAGCTCACAGAAAATATTATCACCGCTGACAATACCGCAGTCTGCTGCCACAGAATAGCGGCTCTATATCTGCGCCGCTCATTTCCAACTCTCTATATATCAATTTTAGGGGGAATTTTTGGAGAAATTTTCATTACCCCTACAGCTGCCATTTGTAGAGAGCTTTATATCCAAAGTGCCATGAGAGCGTGCATTTTCAGAGCCGCATGTGTGGCCCCCGGTGGGAATATATAACCCCGCTCTCTGGCATCCACACTGCTGATGCTAAATGGGTGCTGCTGTATCGCTGCCAGGGTGAAGGGTTCAATTCCCACAGGAGCCGCCCGGGCTCGGCGTGTGTGCACTGTGGATGAAAGCGATAAAAGCTGCAACCAAAGAGCTGAGACCGGAGTGAAAGCAACAGAGGAAAAGTTACATCTTCCTGTCGCCCGTGTTGTAGCTGCTCAGCTCCTGTCAATGTAAATGGTAAATGGACTGCACTTATATAGCGCTTCGCTTTTTCAACCACTCAACGCTGCACATTCACCCATTCACACACATTCATACACTGATGGCAGAGCCTGCTTCGTAAAGTGCCCAACTGTCAATCAGTCATCACATTCACACAGCGATGGCTCCGCCTCCGGGAGCAACTTGGGGTCCAGTGTCTTCCCAAAGGTCACTTCGACATGTAGACTGAGGGAGCTGGGGATCGAACCGCTGACATTCCAATTGACGGACCTTCCGATTGAAGGACCGACTCTACCACTGAGCGCAGTCGCCTAAAGGTAGGTGAATTTAAAGGGCCAGTTCGCCAATTTTCACCGTCAGTCCTATCATGCTATTATGTGGAGCTAATGCCATTATGGTAGGAAAAAATGCTTCTTTGCTCTGTGCCTTTGGAGGACACTTATCTGCTTCTCCAATGGACCCTGAAAACCTCTGACAGACTGCGTAAAACACGTCATCTGGCGGAGGCCAGGGAGCTCGCTTTCGGATTCTGTCCCGCTCTGAGCTGTTGCCTGCAGCGAAATGGTAGTATTTCACTCCAGCGTCTCTCGCTGGGCCGTTCCTTTCAGAGGGAGGGGTGCAATGCATGCTGGGTGTTGTAGGAATGTGGAATGGGTTTTCCTTTACTACGGGCTGTCAATGGGCTAACACTGACGACCTGTACATTATGCACCCTGCTTTTTGCCAAGTGCATGCTGGGAAAGTACGCAGTCCAACAATGCCCTGAAAAAGAAAAGCAGTTTGGAAAAGGGACAGATGGGTGAATATTCAATTAGCCTGCTAACGGTAGCATTAAGCGTGCTAAATGTGAAACAGGTGTGGAGTGAACAGGAGTAGATTACTTTATAATTTGCAGACATTCAGACAAGTTTAAACTGCACAAGGTCACCTAAATGAAGGTCACGTCAAATGATCTTTTCCTGCAGGGTTTTCAGTTCAGTCTGTAACTTTATGGCAAACCGTGACAGGCATGTCTGAGGAGAAAGTTTAGATACTGTGGCATGATAGCTGTGTATGATAACATGATCTATTACACTTACTTTGCTGCTTTCCCCCTTTTATCTCAACCTAATGGTGCTTGCTTGTGTTGTTGTGAAACAGCCCACTTAACTATAACAGTTAATATTGTATCAGGTTGGTTTTAGCCACATTAGCATAGCGACTCAGGTCTACCACTTTGGTCCACACAGACCAAACCTACAGACTTTGATGATTTTGACATGCCTTCTAACACCACCATGAAGCTGACTTCTTTAGCATTTTGTGACACGTATTGACAAACACTGAATGGACATGAAACTTCATACAGATACTGACGTCCTAAAGATACAGCCTAAAGACTGGCAATCCCCTGTTCCTTAAATCAGCATCTCTCTCTTCATGCCAGCCCAATCCAGATGTTGCCATCGAACAAAGAGTGGCCTAACGTTGCCCAACAGCACTGTGACAGACTGGAGGAGAGCATGCAGAGACGCATGAGAGCTGTGATTAAAAACCAGGTTAAACACTGACCTGTGAACTCTTAAAACAGTATTCTGTTTTATCAACATGAACAAGAACATCTTTTGCATCTTTTGGTTATTTTAACCAATCAGTATTTTCTGCAAATAAAAGACCTCAATGAGAATATTTGATTTGAAGGAAAGAAATGTTGTTTACAATAAAACTGAAGTTCATTTTACACAAACACAAACCTGTACATAGAAGAACCAGAGAAAAACACATTTTTGCAGTGGTCTCTGGAGCTGTATCTGAAGATGTACTGGGTGGATGGTCGCGAAATTTGGTACAGATATTCCCAAATAAGTTCCCCTCAAGATGAATGGTTAGCACTTTAGTGAACACTTTATTTTCATTTTATTTTAGCTTTGTGACCACAAACCGGCAAAGCTATTAGCCTCAGCTGTACTTTGTGCTAATTAGCAAATGTCAGCATGCTAACATGCTAAACAAAGACGGTGAACATGCACCTTTAAACATCTGCATGTAAATAATGTTGCAATGAACATGCTAGCATGCTAACCTTG
Source organism: Semicossyphus pulcher (assembly GCF_022749685.1). Taxonomy (NCBI): domain Eukaryota; kingdom Metazoa; phylum Chordata; class Actinopteri; order Labriformes; family Labridae; genus Semicossyphus; species Semicossyphus pulcher. The sequence continues at coordinate 27,727,593 of NW_027211615.1, read as the reverse complement.
GCATTTAGCCTGAAGCATAACTGTGCTTTAGGACGAGCTAGCATGGCTCTAACCTCCTGTTACTGGTGTTCTTTGTTAAATTGTCTTTGTCAAGCTGATCTATAAATCTACATGAAATACGTTTGGAAAAGAAATAAAGACAAATTAACTGGCTCGCCCCTCAAATATGCTTATTTCAAACTATTCATTGTGTTTCCTGTTGACATCTACAAACGACATAACGTAAGAAAGACTGGACGTCTGGGAGTTTGACTTGGCCTCTCTTGCAAACAAATGGCAACATCCAAATCATGAATCTCACTGGGATGTAGTGACGGTAATATGAACAAACATGTCCAGTAAAGCTTTGGCTGCTGCCGCTTGTCTGTTTTTGTACGTTATAAACAGCTGAATTGCTCAATTAGCCTCCTGACTACTGTGACCAGTGCTCTAAATGTACTCCGGCTTCACAGAGACACAAACGTCTTCAAAATCTGTGTCTTCCAAACCTCTTAGCTCCCGTTGTTAAGCCATTTATGTCACCTTTGTTTTTGCATCTCTCCGTGCATCTGCAAAACCTCTATTACAGCTTTCATTGTGTTGCTCCTCGGCTCCGATTTATGGATTTATTTACACCTGAGAGGTGAAGCTTTCAAGTGTTGTGAGCGAGATATCTTCTGCTCTGCTGGTTACTGTAAACACACAGTGCACCCCCTCCGTCATGTGTACGAGGTTGTTTGTTTTACTCTTATTCTAAATCAGCTGCAAAATTGTTTTTCCACTAACTCCATTCCCCACAGGTGAGGAGTCAAATGAGTTTTACTGTTGGTACGGTTTTGGACGATGCTTGGGGCACAATTTTGTTTGCGTTTTATCCTCTCTAAAGCTTTCCATCTTTCTGTTGGCTCCTCAGCTCGCTCACCTCCCTCTTTCTTCCCTTCTCTCTCTCTCTTACTGCCTGATTGGTTAGCTGACAGCCTGTTCTTCCATCCTCTACCTTGCTGGAGTAATTCATCACTCCTTTCCCTCCACCTCTGCATCCACCGCTCTTTCCGTTCATCCGCATCCTGCCATCTTTTTCCAACCAATTTCTTTATCAAGACGTCTGACAGGAAAAGAGGAATTCCACAGGAAAAAAAGTCCTTTATTCTCCTTAATACAAAGATTCTTATAAAGAAACACGTAGCAGTGAACATAATCTCTTAAAGAACTCACATTTAGCTTTCTTTCGAATGATTCATCGCACCACAGTTTTCATTGCACCTTAAATCTCTCTCGCTCTGACAGAAAGCCTTTCCCAGCAAATCCACAGAAACTGTTCTTGGAGAGAAATCCTGATTCAGCCACTCAATGCGCTCTTTTCTGTCTAACCAGCGGTGATGCATTGTGCCATATATCTGCACCCAGTAAATACTGTCTCATCACTGCTGATCTACAGTGTTTTACACGCACATTCATCAGCCCCAGTCTGGGGTCAAAACGCTGGTTTGTCCATGTTAAATACAGACTTGTCACTGCTAATCTGCAGTGATCTATATGTTCAGAGATTACTGTCTGATGATGTTTGTTTAGTGGATATTGTGTTTAAACAGGGATAATCTAACGCTTCATACAAACACAAAGCTGTATATCAGCACCCCGCTTCTAACCTTGAAAATAAATGACATAAAACAGCTGCTGTCTGATGACAAATGCAAGCTATTAAAGGGCCAGTTCGGCAATTTTCAACCTCAGTCCTATCATGCTATTATGGGGAGGTAATGCCGTTATGGTTGGAAGAAAAATGCAATTTCACTTCGTTACTGCGTTACCTCCTGAGAAAAGTAACATGTTAGATTACTTTTGCATTACCAAGAATTCAAAATGACCCCTTTGCAACTCGTCACACGTGTGTTATACTGTCAGGACAGGGTGTAGCCTGCTGTACGTCTACCTTTGAATGTATCGACTCTACCGTCATTGCAGAGCCTCGTTTACGGCCCATAATCTGTAGCTCTGCAGCCTAATAAGGAATGACAGACGCACTATAACCTGTACAGCTCTTTATGATGCTAACAATCCGACAGTGAACTGGGCAGACGCATACAGTATTAGGCCCGACCCATGACAACAATACAACACAGGCTCTTAGTCCCACCAGTGTTGTGGAGCGCTGTTAAGCTGCAGATGCTCTTCACAGCTGACAAGCACTTCTCCTCCAGACACAGCTTACACTTCACCGTCATGTTGTTCTCGTCCCTTTCACCCAAACATTCAGAATAATCTGAAAATTTCCACATAGTAAACGCTGTCCTCTCTGACATCTTGCTCGTTGAATTGTTCTTAGTTATCGCAGTCTACACCTGCTGCTTACAACACCCGCTCTGCTCACCATACTCTGTTGAAAGTTCCTTAAACAAATACAGCAGTTGTTCTGTCGACTGGAATGATATACAAAAAAACACTTTTCATCTCAAAGTCGGCTTTCAAGGACTCTATTATGACATTCTTACTAAAACGTGCTGCTGTTTCTCAGCCTAAAACAAACATCAACTAATCTCTGTCTGTTTGCTGCTTGCTGTTGTCCTGTGCATATTCTTCTCATTTTGCTGCTGTTCTTTTGTCTTGCCTGTTTGTCGTACTGCTTGTGTATGCTTCACTTGTCTTGTCTTGTCACTGTTTGCCTGCTAGCTACCTGCCCAATGCTTGTGTGCTAGACTGCATGCCATGTGTGCGCTGCATGCTGTCAGTGTTTGGATGCGTGCTGCTGCCTTTTTAACTTTTGACATTTCCTTTTTAGCCCCTGCCCCCATCCCCTCAAGAGGCTTTGCCTTTTGCCAGGCCGCCATTGTAAATAAGAGTTTGTTCGTAATGACTTGCCTGGTTAAATAAAGGTTAAATAAAATAATAAATAAAAGAATTAGCTAGCCGCATGCGCAGTGACACAGCTGTGTTTACCTTCTGCTGGTGCGCAGCTGCCTGTCAAGAAGGAGGGGAGAAACAGAAACAGAGCTTCAGGGATTTTCTGTTTTTGTGGCGACAAAAGGAAAATACAGTGATTTATTTTCAGTAACAGATTACTTTTTAAGGAAAAGTAACTAAATAACGGATTACTTGAATTGCAGAAGTAACGCGGCACGTTACTCGTTACAACAAAAAAGTAATCCAAGTACTCTAACGGATTACTTTGTAACACGTTACCGCCAATCATTTGATTATCAGCAGAGAAAGGTGGAACATTACCGGGCCTTCATCCTCATGGTAACAATAATGAGGAAATCAGGAAACGGTCGCAGTCAGTTTAGGTTCAGTCACTGAAATACCTGGTTAGGTTGAGACTTCAATGATTCAGAAGAACTAAACTTTATATTTTGGTCTCACTCAAGACAGAAACTGAGGTCTCCTGAGTGAAAGGCCTGTTTTTGTTTGTCCGACCATCCACACCAACCACGTCCTGACACAGACTTTCTTCCTCTCTTTTTTCTTCTTTTTCTTGATACATGTTGGAAAATTAGTTGGCCTCCGCACATACTACCTGTGAGACAACGTGCCCTCATTTTCATAGTTGAAAATGCCCATGTTTCGCATCGCAACTTTCTGCGTATTGGTGCCCCATGGCACACAGCTGGTGCCCTTTTGTTTTGCCCCAGTCCCTTAAAACAGCCTGAGCACGCCACTGCTTCATCTTGTGCTTTGTTCCCATCGCACTCACTTAAAACAGTCAAGTTATTATGGGTCTTTCCACCTTACTAAGAGATTAAAACAGCCTACTCTGCAGTCTAGGAGGTAAATAAGGCCCAAACACCTCATCTCTATACTCCTGATGACCACTGATAACGACCACTCACTGTGAAAGCGATGGTGATTGAGACAGAAATGAGGAGAGTAAAACAGCAGTACTGACTCCCGATAAAACAGTGAAGTTGCAGCAGAAAGCAAAGACTTTAAATCAGCCCAATGACCTCCCTCTAATAAATCCTGAGTGATCAGCTGTAGAGGAAGCGATCCGGACTCTTGACTGTGCGTTTTTAGACCCACTGAATCAGAAAGTGCTGAGCTGGTGCTGATCTAAAGGAAGAGGTCTCTCACTCCTTTCTCTTTTTTTCCCATGATGCTCCTGTGGCTCCTCTGTAATAATGGAACCTCTGCAGCTCAGGAGGCTGTTTTTACAAGCACACACATTCAGAACCAAAGCAAACGAAACCTCCGCCAAGCTCCACATCTCTTCTTTCTCTCTCTCCCTCTACGCCTGCTTATCTCTCGCCCGGCGCAGACGAAGAAGATGAGATCAATCCTCGGATCAGAGCTTGATTAAATATCGACAAGGCCCAGCTCCCCCTCAGAAAGCAACTCTTTGATCAGAAGATGAAAAGCTTTCAAAGTGCTCGTCATTGTCTCAGAAATCAAACGTATTAAAGTTCGGCGTGAATACCGCCGAGCCCCAAAGCGCACAAAACCCCCAAATTATACCCTTTTATGATGTAATTGTAGGCATTCAATACGCCTCAGTGTTCTCAGAGTCTCCGGAGCAAAGCATGATGGCAGACAGCAGAAATAAAACTTATCAAGCTATTATCTGACTATTCAGTTTTTTCTGCTTGAAAAGTGACGCTGGAAACTTTTGTGCTGTGTTCTATAAATATCTTTGAAAGCCTCTGAGAAAAGTTTTACAATATCTTTTATAAACTTTTAGGCTTCGATCCAAATCAGGACTTTGGAATCAGAGATCGACTAAAAACTTGACTTCTCATTGTCATAGTTTAAAGCCTCTAACATCCTCCTGTTGGTTGTTGTGCAGGTTAAATGTCGGCTCACGTGCATAACAGCCGCATACAGCTCCGGAAAAACAACAAGGGAACAGTGCTTCTTCTCTGGTTCTTCTACTTACAGGTTTGTGTTTGTGTAAAATAAACTGTTGTTTTATTGTAAACAACATTTCTCCTACCTCCAAATCAAATATTCGCATTGAGGTCTTTTATATGCAGAAAATGACGACTGGTTAAAAAAACTAAAAGATGTTTTTCAAAGCTCGAATAATGCAAAGAAAACAAGTTCATGTTCATGTTCATGTTCATGGGCTGAATGCTAAATTCAGCACGCTAACATGTTCACTGTAACAATATTAACATGCAGAT
>NW_027211615.1:27697500-27717500 GCF_022749685.1 Semicossyphus pulcher | reverse complement strand
CACCGCTGCTCCGAGTGTGTCTAACAAAGAAATCCTAACTGAGTGTGTGTAAAACTAAACTTAATCTGATTCTTGGCCCGGTCTACGTACGTGGGATTTAACTTCACAATACTCTAACACAAGCAAAAGGCTGCACAAGGGGGGCACGGTGGCGAGCTGAACTCATTCAGTTCTGTGCAAATGACAGTCAAGCTAAGCCTTTAAAGGGGAAGTCGACGGGTGCTCTCCTCCGGGACATGAGTCAAACTATAAAATCAAAATAAATTTTTCTCACACATGGTTTCTGTCATTATAGTTAGTTCTTATCATGCTGATTTATGTCCAATTGTTCATTTTTCTCACAAGTTTACTTTTAATTAGTTATTTGATGCTATAAAAAGGGGGGCGTGGCCTCATGATTGACAGCTCTGTTGACAAATGAGGCTCCTGCAGCGTTCTGTTCCCGAGTAGCAGAGTAGAGGAGGAGCGGCGAGAGGAGACGTAACTAACACTAACACTACAGTCATTGAACTTTCCGTAAGCGTGAATATCTGCTTCAGACCGACACAAGAAATGAATACAGTGACGTGCGGGAGCCACGTGCCGATCTCTGCTGTGCAACTCTGGCTCCAAATGACGTCCCCATCAATGAGAGCAGATGGAGTCGCGTTGTACATCTATATATATATATAATATGCAGTCATTGGCTTACACCAATCAGTCCTCTCCAGCTGGCAGTGCAGGTGAACAAAATATCCAGCCCAGAGGAACACGACTCTCACAGCCACACACACACACACAAACACACACACACATTCTAACACACTCCAACATGGTTAGACACACGCGTGGAGGCGGCCGTAACAGTGCTCAACAGATAATATGATCAACTCTACATGCTGTAACATTCACCTGAAATGAAGTATTTTACTATCACACTTGCTTTAGAGCTGTTTTCTCACTAACACACACACACACACACACACACACACACACACACACCTACACACACACCTACACACACTGTGCCCGAGTGATGCGACAGGACCTGTTGAAGATGAATTATAGATAACAAGCGCAGGCTCGTCAAAATACACCACCTTGCAGAGTGTGTGCGTGTGTGTGCGTGTGTGTTTGTGTGTGTGCTTCCTTCGCTGGGTCAGCATCCTTCTCTTCTAAAAGAGCAGAGGCAGACACACACACACACGCAGCATAATGAGAAGACTGGCCTTTAGCTATCAGATTGATGGACTGGTGACATTTTCAAACAGAAACAGTCGCTTGTTCTGCTCTGGCCTTCATTTTTAAAACCCCACCTTTCTCGTGTGTGTTTGTGTGTACAACTTTACACGACACACGGCACCATTAGTCAGTGGTTCTCTGCTGTTTACATAATCTACTTCCATCATGTCCTTTCATTAAAGGTGAAACGGTGAAATATTCAATTAAAAATACTGAGCAGAAAGATTTGATTGATTCTCCACATCTACTTACACTTGAAAAGTTGCCTGTGTTATACAAAACAAAATAAATGTCACATGTAGATTTAAACATGAGCAAATATTAAATATGAGACGTCACTCAGAAGGTGTGGGATCAAACAGTACCAGATAAATGACGAGGTAAAGGTGAGGTGTGACGTTCTAAAAACACACTTTTTGTCTGATTCAGCAGAGTTCCTCTCAGGGTTCACGAGCGGTCTGTTTTTTGAGTCCCTTGAAAAAGAACCTGGTGTTTGGCTCTGTGAACGGCCTCACACAACACACTGCTGTTGTGATGTTAGCTGTGGTATCAGGAGAACAGTGAGTTTTGGTCACGTTTCACGAGGGCGTCCAAACAATGTTGAGTTCATTTGTCATTTCTTTTTCGTTCGTCCGTCCGTCCGTCGACTCGTCCATCCCTGCGTCTGATAGTTACATGCAGGAGCTCTGGTAAATGGACTGCACTTACACAGCGTTTTCCAACCACTCAAAGCACTTCACACAACATGTCACACGTATCCCATTAACACACACATTCATACACCCACGGTGGTGGCTGCTAACCTGCCCATCAAGATCTGATATAACTCACTTGTTCCACACACTCACACGCCGATGGCTCAGCATTTGGAAGCAAAGTTGGGTTCAGTATTTTGCCCAAGGAAACAAATGAGGATTGAAGGAACCGGAGATCTAATCCTTCTATTAGTAGGTAACCCACTCTACCTCCTGACCTCACTTTCAGAGTGCCTCACACCAGCACTTACTGTTGCTAGGTTACAAAAGTCACCAGGCGGCACTTCTGCTTCCCTTGGTAGAGACCGTTAGCTCTGTTTTAAATCGCTCTGTTTGCTTAACAATCGCTTTTGTTTAAGGAAATTCTAAACATAAACACAATGTAAAGGACTCCTGGCGTTAGCAGCAGCTCTACACCTGGAAATCGTACCTTCATAAACCGGAATGATTAGCTTCTCCTCTCCCATTGTTGTTGACAAAGTTGATATTGGAAGTCCCGCCCCTTCTTGATTTTGATTGGGTGGTGAGGAAGAAGAGCGTGACGGTGTTCAAAAAGTTGAACTATTTTCAACTGAGAGCGCTGTGAGCGCAGCGACAACAAACAGCTGAAGTTGTCGCCGTTGTTGGACTCAGGCTCTGATGGTGTCTGTCCGTCCTCAAAGGGTTTTATAGCCACAATCTTTACAATCTTTTGTTTTACAACTATTTAAGATAAGACAGATAAAACTTCTTGTGCCAGATTGCTCCAAAAAATAACAGCTTAAATATAAATGAAATATATAATATAAAGAGTTCATGGGTTAAAATGTATACCTTCAGCTCTTTAGAGTCACACACCACCTGAATAAAACCTGTGCTATTTTGACATTTAGAATAAAAGACATCGTAGTAACAGGACTGTATTTTACACAATTTAAATGATGTTATATTTAAATTTGAAGCATTAAAGTTGAATCCCTGAGAATAATGTTCTAATACAAACTTAATAAACTACTGCTACAGCTACAGCTACATTCAAACATGAGAAAAGTCGCCTGCAGCAGTCAGAGAACTAACTTTTTAATATCGCACAGCACGACTGGTGACAGCACACGCGTTGATAAAGACGTCGACATGCTCGTCGGCTCAGAGAGGTGCCGGAGCTCTCCTCTGATGCCGCTCCACTTTGTAGCTTAGTGAAGATAAGATTCATATCATCCTCAGAGAAAATGTTGCATGTGCAGCGCAGAGGCGAGAAAAATGTCGACTTTTCAAGAGTTTGAAATAAGAAGACATCAAAAACACGACGACAAGCTGTGATCAGGGAGGGAAAGCCAAACTCTGCATGAAGCTTGTCCTGTTAATCCGTCCACGACACACCACCTCTTTATGTTTGTCACCCACAGGAGCTCCTTCTCCTGTTGATGTGTCATGTTAACATGTATGTTTAATAATTCTGCATCATATTCCTCTTTAAAAACTGCATGAATGAGCTCGATATGTTCTCTTTCCTTTTACAGAAACCCCGTGCGTCCCATCAAAGTGTCCCTGAGCCAAACATTGAACCACTTCCTGTGCCTGCTGTGGGGTTAGAACACAAGCTAAACCTCTAATTTGTTGTATTAAGGGGTCGGCACACATTATCAGTCAGTGCACACGAGCAGCCGGCTGTGAAATAATACTATCAGCACCTCATTAACTCCCAATTTGATTTTTTGGGTTAGGAGGCACAGTGATGAAGTGGGGAAACTATCGGCAAAGCAGATTACACGACAACATCAGAAACAAGCTTTGATTGTTGTAATCTGGTTAGACATCTGCTGGAGATGCAGAGGGGGGGCTCGGTGTCCTGCTCAGGGCCGGACGGTCAGATTATCAGAGTATCAGCTCTCTTTCTTTGTCCCTGCTGTCTAATAGTGTCTTTCTTTCTGTCCTCATTTGTTTCTCTCTATTCCTTCTCTTTTTCTATAAACTGAGGTCTCGATTTGAAGGTATTTTTCTTTTTGCTTTATTTCTTTGTAACTATCCTTTTGTCTTTCTCTGTCCTCGTGTCTCTGTATTTCTAAAGTATCATGTTCCATTTATCCATCAAAGTCCTTCCTGTTACCCTCTGTCTTTTCTTCTTCCCCTCTTTCATCCCTCTCTTAGTCATTCTTCTCACTCTTGTTCATCTGTTTTTCTTCCGATCCATTAGGGCTGCACGATAAATCGTTTAACCATCGTTACTGCGATGTGCACATGTGCAATGGGGACATCACAGGACGTGAGATCGTGAAGCAAATAAACTGCAACACGTCAGGCTGCTACTTTATTGTTGCTTTACGCAAACTGAATGCTCTCCAAAAAAGTCCGTCTGACATCACACCAGTGCAGCTCTTTACGAGTGAACCGACCGCTGAGCTGCAGAGTCTGTGCGTCACCTTCCTTTTAACTGTAAACAAGCACGTGATGCTGCTGCCATCACAGATCACGTCAGTGGGATGATCGAGGCAGGCGCCACGTTAGGCGAAGTGGCTTATAAGTGAGAGTATTCATATTATTAACGGCACCTCGTCCAATCGCTTGCCAGCACTGTGGCTATATCCGGGCTGGTTACGGAGCGGACGTGTCGCAGAGTAGAGGTAGAGGACAAACTGTATCAAGAACACAACTGCAGCCCAAGAGTCTGTTTGTATTCATTTTATAAAGAACGCGTCGCTCCACCTGAACTCTCTCCACTTTTCATGCGGGCGTCTTTGAACAATAGGAGACGAGTTTTGTTTTGTTCGAGGAAAATACACTTAAAAGTCCCAAATAATAAAAAGTTTGATTCTTAATTTCTTATTTCCCTTTTCTTTCCATCCATCTTCTGTCTTTCCTTTATCTTACTTCTTTACAACGATCTTCCTTCCCTCTTTCTATCCCTTTTTACCTCTTTACTTTATTTCCATCCATCCAACTTTCTTCTTGTTTCCCTTATCCTCCTGTCATCATCTTTCTTTCTCTTTCTTCCACTTATCTTTCTTTGTCTTTCCCCTTCCTCATCCATTGTTTCTTCTTTATCATTCTTTCTCTCCATCCATATCTCTTTCTCTGTCATTTATCTATATTTCTTTATTCTTCATCCTTTAGTCTCTCCTGTCATCAGTTTTTCTTCCTCCTCTTTCTTTCTTTGGTCTTTCTATGTTGCTTTCTGTTTCAGTTCTTACTTTCTTTCTCATCCCTCTTTTCTGTCTTTTGTTTTTGCTTTTTTTTGTTCGTTCTTTCTTTTTCTTTCTTTCTTTTGTTCTTTCTTTCGTCACTATGTTTTCATCTCCCTAAGCTGCACTGTCAGCTGCATTTTCTATCATCCGTCCATTTTAAGAAACTAAAGACAAAATGAAGACAGAAAGCACAATATAAAATATAAATGCCGGCTGTAGCTCACGGCCAAGTTTGTGAGCTTTGAACACACACACACACACACACACGCACACACGCACACACAAACACACACACACTGAAGGCCACGACAGGCTGCGAGCAGATTGTTGTCACTTTGCATTCAGATTTCTCTCCATCTTTCTTTGCTTCCCCCGTGACGTCCTTCCTTCTCTCCTCTCCCATCGTCTCTCTCTCTGTCCCCCAGTGAGAAGAGGAATACGCACTGTATATATTTGTCATATCATATCCCATCATGCCCCTCTTCGCCCCCCCATCCCTCTATCTGCGCATCTCCATCTCTGCTTTGCTGCAGTTGATTTATTCAGCAGCTCTACCAGAGAGGAACGATGAGAGGATAAAGCAAGCTGCTGGTGTGTGTGTGTGTGTGTGTGTGTGTGTGTGTGTGTGTGTGTGTGTGTGTGTGTGGACAGATGAGGCCGAGAGACACACTGACAGACAGGCAGAGAGAGAGATGGACAGAGATGTACGGATAAAAGTTGTGCTGACAGATGACTGATGTTGGAGCTGATATGAACAAGCTTCCATACTCCCCGAGCGTGTGTATGTGTGTGTGTGCATGTTGTGTGTGTTTGTGTGTGTGTGTGTGTGTGAACTTCCTGCTGCATCAAAGCTGAAGAGAACACACACACATACATAGGGGAAGGGAACGGGAGGAAGTGAAAACAGATGAAGAAGAAGAGGGAAAGTAGGAAATGTGGAGGAGGGCTAGGACGGAGGAAGAGGAGAATAGGGTTATTAAATTGGAGAGAATAAGGGAAGAGGAGGTTTAAAGAAGGAAATAAAATGTTAGAGGAGACAAACGAGAAATACAGAAATGGGAGGAATAAAAGCAGGGAGATAAAAGTGTTATCTAGTGGCGGGGACAGCGTCCTGTCTCAGGAGGCCGACAGGGAAAATCTCCCGCGGTGAGGGACGTGTGTGAAAGGGCAACGCTGGAAAATTTCAGGGGCAGACTGTCTTCACACTTTCTGGAATTTGCCAGGAGTGCACGTGTGAAAGGTTTAAAGAGAGAAAGAGAATTGGAGAGTGGAGGAGGCAACAGGTGGGTGAAACAAGAATAGGTGAAACCTATGGCAGGACTGTATCTGTCCGTTATGGTGCTCGCTTTATCAGCGAAAATGAAGGACGGAAGAGATTGAATTTAAAATGAATAAAGAGGGAAGATAAGATCAACAAGTCAAACAAACAACAGAGAGGACGAGAGAAAAGGAGAAAGAGAAAAGGGCAGGATGATGATTAAAAGAGGAAGAAGATGGAGGAAAAGACAAATGAAATGTAAATGTAGGAGCGAGGAAGGGGAACGATGAAAGAAGATAAAAGAGAAGGATTTTTATGTAAATAAATGTTTGTTCAGTCTCTATCTGTCGCCGAACGAGGGAACACAACAGTGAGTGAGCCTATGGCCCACTGATGAAAGCCTTTGCATTTGCAGTGTATAGTATGATTACAGACTGGCTGTCTGTGGCGACATTCACAGAATAAAATCACAAGCGGCGCCCAGTTAGTGACGCGTTTTCCATCAGCCAGCAGTGGTTGGTCTGCCAGAGAGGGTAGGCGGAGCTAAGCAGCTGCTTTTCCGCTCTCTGCAAGTGTTGCGAGTAAACAGTAATCTACTATGGCTGAACAAACAAAGAAAAGATGGATGACTACAGATACAACTTCAACAAGAAGTGAAAATCCAAAGAAGAAGAAACAAACTCGACGCTCAGATGAAGCAAACAGTCTGAAAAGGAAAACGACCGTCAGCCAGGAAAATCAAGAGTTACAACCGGAGCCAACCGTGGACGTCACACATGCAGCACTGTCTGGATATCAGGGAAGTGTGCTCCCGTTTATCACCAGAGGTGCCACCAAAGAGAACGAAACCTGTCTGAGATCTTCGAGATTATATCTTTAAGAACTGATTTTAAAAATCTCTCCTGCACACACAGAGAAAGATGAAAACTAAGGATGAGCGTTTCCAGCAAAAACACTATTCGCTGGGTACTCTTCCACTATTCTTGAAAACACACGCAGCATACAGAGAGAGAGACCCATTCCTATTTACGTTTTCATCTCTCCAGTTGCCTTTTGGATTAAGCTTCGATTCCCATCACCACTTGGTGGTCGGTCTTATTTGGCTCTCAAATCGTTGTAGACTTATGACACGCCAGTTTTACCTTTCACAGTGTGACCTCACTGAGGTAGTGTCACACACACCTCTTTGACAGCTGCAGGAGAAGAAGCATCTGAATCTCACAGCGCCACGCCCGTTTGACAGAGAGAGAAGAAGGTCAGAGGAAGAAGGAGGTTAAAAGAGAGGATGGCACTAAAGGTGAAGACAAAGAGAAGTACAGGATTGAAGATTTGAGCAGGAAGTGTTTACAGGAGATTTCCATCCAGATGGTGAGAAATCATTTATGTTTGATGAGCAGGACGAGTGCAGGAGTCTTTGTTGTGTGTGTGTGTGTGTGTGTGTGCTGGCTCATCAAAGTTCATCTGGAGGTGAGATAAACACATGAAAGGACGGGTCAACACCAGCAGCGTCCACACACACACACACACACACACACACACACACACACATGGTGCCTCTCTGCAGGCGGTGCAGCCGACCTGTCAAAAAGTGTGTTCGTGCTGCAAAATACTAATGGCCACTGATGTAGCCCTGAGATACTGTCAGACCTTTGCGCACACACACACACACACACACACACACACACACACACACACACACATACACACACACGCAGTAGCCACCTACCTGCAGCCTCTGATTAACACCTCTAACACTCTTCTCTCTCTGTCCTTCACTTGTTCTGCCCCTCGGCTTTTGTTTTTCCCTTTGCCTCCATTTCTTTCTCTGTCTCTCTCTCTCTCTCTCTCTCTGTGCCCTGCCTCACCCTCTGTGTCTCTCTCTCTGTGCCCTGCCTCGCCCTCTGTCTCTCTCTCTCTGGCAAACATAAAGACATACAGACAGCTTTATATGAGCAGTGATTCACAGCACGGTGAGGGGGCTAAACAGGAAACAGTAAAGGGTAACGGCTTCACCTTAAATGTGTGCAAAGTCGACCCAGAGACAACGGAGAAGGTCATTTTCTATTCACGTCCATAATTAAAATCATGGTCACCTCTGCAGTTCCCATGATTAAACAACAGCTATTGTCTCCTATAAGCTGGTATAATGCACAACAAGGACTGCGGCTTCCTCCCACAGTCCAAAGACATGCTCGTTAGGTTCTTTGGTGACTCGAAATTGCCCGTAGGTGTGAATGTGAGGGTCAAAGGTTGTCTGTCTGTGTGTCAGCTCTGTGATTGACTGGTGATCAGTCCATGTGTAACCCCGCCTCTCGCCCAATGACAGCTGGGATAGGCTCCAGCCCCCGTGAACAGGATACGCATCGCTGGATGGATGACTCTTTCTCTAATGTGTTTGTCCCTCCCTCATGACGCACTGGACTTGTGAGCGAGCAAGCAGCTATGAGTCGTTAATGTTTGTCTCGAATGTTCACACATCGCTCTGGGCGACCTTCCATAGCTTCCTGTTTTGAGAGGAAACATAAATCAATAAGCTGCTTGTTCCATGAGAATCTTAAAGATCTCAGTGTTGTTCTCTTTGTTGTAACTGCAGGTGTGTTTCTGGACTCGTTCTCTCCTATTAAGAAACTTTGAAGCCTGCAGGGCGACTGAAGATTTGTGTTCAAGGTGAGTTTCTTTAATAGTCAAAGTTAGAAAAAAACTATAACTCACTACTGGAAAAAAAATGCTGACACACTGGAAACCATCCACCCCAACCTTCTTCATGTAAGACTTGCAGCACCTTGGAGAATGAAAAGAGTCTGTCTTTGGACAAACACCTAAAAAAGACCTCTTGTGTTTGACCAAAACAACCCTGTTTTTGTTAAGCTAGTCCCGCTTTGTCCTGCAAAAATAATCAATAATCAATCACCTGCAGAAGGTTTTCCCTTTAGGCCAGTTCAGGTCAATGATTCGCAACGAGACTGGATGCAACTGTCAAAAGAATCCCTCGACATCCGTAAACGTTCTAAAACTGGGCCGTTCACATCAAAGCAACCCAACGCAACACACACAGCTGACCTGTCTCCATAGAAACGACGCCCTGACATGCCCCACTACTTCTGCGTAAAGGGGGTTACATAAATGATCTAGCTGGATTTCTGTTATCGTTATAAAAAGAAGTGGATGACAGTGACAGTGACATGCTCACAATGTTAGCTGTAACACTGATAAATAAACGGTAAAGACAGAGAGTTAGGAAAGAGAGGATCTGGAGCCGTCTTTGGCTGCTGCAGAGCCAGAGACAGGGTGCCAACGCCAACTAATGCTGTGTCCTGATTGGCTGAATGAAATAGGTACATCATCCAGTTGCATTTGGAGATTTGAAGTCAAATCTTCTTCAACTCCACGCAACAGCTTCAGACACTCTGCGACTAACCAGCTCACACCGCTGCAATTTTCTCTGCAACATTCTCAAACAGTTTTGTTGCGTTGCGAATCATTGATCTGAACTGTTAGGTGACATTGGTGCCACAACATACTTACATCATACCTGTGGGCACACAGGTAAATGGACTGTACTTATATAGCGCTTTTCTAGTCTTGCAACCACTCAAAGCGCGTTTACACTACATGTCACATTCACCCGTTCACACACACATTCACACACTGATGGCAGAGGCTTCTACCTAAAGTGCCCATCTGTCGGTCACATTCACACACTGATGGCTGTGCCACATGGAGCCATTTGGGGCTCAGAGTCGTACCCAAGGATACTTCGACAAGACAAGATACATTCACTTTGACAAGACTGGGGATCGAACCACCAACCTTCTGACTGAAAGACGACCGACTCTATCACTGAGCCACAGCCGCCCCATTAAACCTGACTTAGAAGACAAACACACCTTTGGTTTTAGTGTTAGTGATTTCCCAGTGCCTGACAACAAGTCTGTGAGGCTGCAGAAACCTCAGATATAACATCTATTATAACCGAGACAAAAGAAGGCAGCTCTTTGTTGCTGCCCTTTGTGATCAGACTTGTTGGCCTTCAGCAGAGTTGTATAGTTTATTGTGTTGATCAAGGAGCTGTTAGTCTATTGGGCTGCCGTGGCGCTTGCTCTCCGCCGTCACGCTGCCCTCCCCATCTATAACCCTTCAGCGCTTCTATCACAGTTAGTTTTCTCGTCACTTTGAGACACAGCTTGTAAAGTTTACGGTGCAATTTGGACATCAGCAACCCTCCTTAAATCACTTTGATGTTGCTTTATAAAAGAAGAAATCTGCGACACTCCGGCAGAAAAAAAGGAAGATGAGGATTTTACCTGTGCAGCTTTTCTTTGGCGAAACATTTCCACCCTTTCCTCCTTTGGGGGATTGAACCTGCTTCAATTAAAAGTGTTGAATCCACTGAACTATTCATTTGAGCCGTTCATTCATCGGAGTCATTGACTCGGAAATTTCCCTAATGGAATTTTCCAGTAAAAGAAGAAATGAGGCATTATCAACTGTCCCTCGCTGTCTCCTCTTTCTTTTCTCCTCTTTCTCTCAATCAGGAGCAATCCCTCGCTCTCTCATTCACCAGCAGCGTGTGTGTGTGTATGAATATGTAAATGGCCGTTGCCTAACCAGCCAAAACTAGGCCATCCTCTCCTCTGTGAACACCTGAATAGAAGCGAGACAGAGATAGCGGGGAGGGAAAGAAAGAGAGGCCAGAGGTGAAAAGCTTACCTAAATATCTTACTCCAGCAGGCGTGCTGCCACTTTGCTCAGATTAAACACTGAACGCTGCTCCAAATCACGCAGCAGAAGTGTGAATAAAATGATACCACAGCTCGTCCAACTGCACATGTTCATACTCAAGAATAGCACCTTTAAAAATCGCCTTTTTGTTAAAACCTGCTCAGATCTGTGAGCATGTTTCCTTTTTAATTGGTGTGTGTGAAGTTCACCATCACGGCGTAGCTTGCAAATACAAACACAATGACAGAAACACAAGGCTTAAGGTTTCCCATTACAAATAGAAGAACTAATGGAACATGAACATGGAAGACGGCTCCGACTCTGCGTCAACACACACCTCCGTGCTGAAGTAGCAGCCACTGCTCCACAAAAAGCCATCTTTCTCCTCATCCTCGTTCATCTGCTGTCGAATTCGTTGACTTCCACGCCTCATCGATTAATACATGAGACCGAAAACGCTGACTTCTATGGCACCCGTGTTTGTTCACGTATGACGGCGTGCTGCGCGTAGTCTTTGTTATTGTTCTTTTGTGCATGCGGGTCAGTTCAGGACCGTGACCAGTTCACACAGCCAAGAAAAAATCAGAGCAATAAATTGGAATTGAGCACTAACTGTGCGTTCACACCGAACGTGAATAGATGCGAATCTGTGGCGAGATTCCATACAAAGTCAGTGCAATGACACGAGCAAAAAAAATTTTACTTGGTCGGCGAATTCGCGTCACGTGGTGTAGCAAAAGCCTATCAACACCGAGATTCTCCTGACGCCATCGGTAACCATGGAGATAAGCCCCGCTTCCTCTCCTCCATTCTGGAAGCGAAGGCCGAATATTCGGCTGTTATTTAAACGCAAATTTTGATCCGGTGGTCAAACTCTCTCAAGTAATGCGAGGCGAATATTCGCTTTGTGTTCAGTGTGAACACACAGTAAGGCTTGTAGTGTGAACGTAGCCATGGAGACAGACAACCGTCCACGCTCACACTCACACCTATGGGCAATTTAGAGTCACCAATGAACCTAACGAGCATGTCTTTGGACTGAGGGAGGAAGCCGGCGTACCCTGAGGGAACCCACGCATGCACGGGGAGAACATGCAGACTCCACACAGAAAGGCCCACTACGTCTGAACCAGGATTCGAACCAGGACCCTTCTAGCTGTGAGGCGACAGCGCTAACCACTGCACCACCGTGCAGCCCACACCTGACCTGACCTCCATTTATGATTCATTTTTTAAAATCAATCTGTAATTTTGAGATAGACGTGAGGAAACTGTGTTCATGTGTGAGGAGGACTTGTTGGTTGACATGTTCCTAAAATAAAACACTAACAAACAAACAGAATTAAAAATGCACCCTCCTCGGGGAGCTCAGAGTGCGATATGGAAATATTCCATAAAAACGTGATACATGCAGTGTGAGATAAAATGTTTGTGCACAGCACACGAGGTACATAAATAAGAAATGAGATGCACAGAAAATGAGGAAAAATCTCTGCATTAGTGCATATTTAAGTAAAGCTACGGAGTGAAGACGAGTCGTTCCTCTTATTCCTGTGAGCTGAATGTGTGTGCAGTAAATATCTGTGACGAATGTGTGAGAGACGTTTGCTGTCACGTCTGAAATATCTGTTTCCCTTTACATCTGATAATACAACTCTGCTGTCAGTTCAACTTGCACTTCCTCTCAAACATTTCCTCTGAATCAGTCCTACTCGACGCTGTGTGTGTGTGTTGTAGCTGTGAGGTGTTAGGCACACAGGCCTGCAATGAGAGAGGAGACAGAGGTGTCTGATGGAAAGTGGGTTGATGAATTGGGGGGCATTAATTTTTAACGTTAAGCTCCCCAAAACATCTGTTGTTGGAAACATTTAAACACCTTCACTACACAGTGCGTGCTGAAGCCGCTTTCACATGGAATATTTCCACACATTGTCCGGCTGCATGTGTGAACGCAAACGGACGAATCTTTCACCCCAACTTTCTGCAGACTTCTTCCTGCAGCCTCCTGGTAAAATGTCTGCAAGAAGTCGGGGTGAGCCGATGTGTGAACGCAGCAGGTAACAGTCAGGAACATTCACCGTGAGCGAGTGGGCGGGGTGATGATGTTTATATCATGGGACTGCTGTGAAACCAGAAGAGCGACTCATGACAGGATGATTAAAAACATCTGAGGTTGAAGAAGAAGGATCGTCTACAAGATGACAGCAAAGATGTCTGCAGACTGGAGACATGAAGATCCAGGAGCTTCTGGCTGTGAGGGCCGACGACGAAATTGTTCGCCAGTTGCAGTGATTTCACAGCATATTTTTTATGTCGTATCCTGCCTCATGAAATCCCCCACCCGTCCAACAGGGAGAATCTCCTGCTGTGCAGGAGTGCATGTGTGAAAAGGGCTCAGGCTGAAGCCCTGCATTCTGAAATCTTTCTACTATTGATCGCAAAAAAAACTCCTTAAAACAAAGTAAGATGTTAAAAACAAACATGTAACCCGTAGAAAAACACCTCCATGGTCCATAGTTTAGGTTAAGTAAGCTTTGGGTTCAACACATACTGGGTTAAGTTCACTAAAATATCTGCTCATTGTTTAAAAGACCATCTTTACTTTCAGTGGCTAGCAGGAGTCTCTGGCGTCAAAGAGGGACACTTTGTCCACCCGACCAGCGAACATGATGGCCTCAAAAAAAAAGCTCTTGTGGAGCTACAAAAATACAAAAATAATTTATTTATTTATTTATTTTATTATTATTTTATTAGTTGCTACATCAAATATTTAAAGCCCCCCTCCAGTGAAAATCAAGCTTTCAACCTTGTAAACATCTGTGGTGTTTCTCATGTGCTACAAGACATATCAGGGAAAACATCAGCAGTCATCTCCACGGCTGGGCCTGTCTGCTTTTAAACTGCAGTGTACCAAGGACAGGCTGAACAACACGTTTTCAGATTGGCAGGTTTGAGACGTCACAAACCTAAGGAGCCAATCCCGTTGGACAGGATGGACGGGGTGACGCTATGCATATCATTATGCGTAACCTATGGCAACCACTTCGGTGATGCGCGAGCCAGCTGTAACCGTCATCGTCATTTTTGCAAACTCACTACTGACTGCTAACGTTAACGTTACTGCTACTAATTACTACATTTCAAGCTAGCTAAGTTTCAACAAGTTGCCACCAAACGACGGCAGAGACGTGTTTGTGTTTGTTCGCGATGAGGGGGCGGTTGTAAATTTGCATAGTGGGCGGGGCCTATGCAGATTGAGAGAGAAGGAGGAGATGCCTTGGGAGGATTTTTAGGTAATTAAACGTATTTTGCTGAAAAAACAGAGCTGTGGACTTGAGAGTTTGTGACTTGGACTCGAGTCGACTCGAGTTATGTTTTGATGACTTGCGACTTGACAAAAAATACATGACTTGAGACTCAACTTGGACTTGAGGCACGATGACTTGGATGACTTGTGTGTGTTCATAAGTTTGAATGTTAGCTGATAAATATTAAATGATAAAATACAAAGTTTCTGTCTAACTATCAGGTATGTACGCAGCGCAAACTGGGAATCATGATTGGACGACTCAAAAAGCTCCCCTGTATGTGATCGTCATGATTGGATGACTGGCTGTCAGTCAAACTCCTCGCTATGGCAACACGCAACAATCAAAGCCCCCAAAGAGAAGCCTCATCAGTCGTACTCGTTACTACTCAATACGCTCTCAGAGCAGACCATCATCATGGCTGCGTCTGTGCCGAGATAACACAGATACAATTCACTGTCATACTTTGTGAACAGGTTATATAAACTGGCCAATAATATCAGTATTTATAGAAAATCGACTGGTGCTGAATTGCCTGGCAGGAAAGTCTCTCAAAAAGCATCACAGCTTTAGGATCAGAACCTGAGCTACCATTATATGTAATTACTGTATAATTATGTCTGATTGTCAGCATGATTGTGGAAAACTACTGGCCAGTTTTACCTGAAACTATGGAGGTGGGGAAAAGAAAGAGCATGCATGTAATTAGGAGCAGATTGGACTGGTGAATGAGACTTTGATGGAGGCTACAGTCCTCCAGTGCAGCACCCTCGGCCCTTTGCTGCCGAGGGTGTCGCCTGTCCTCTCTCTCTGTAAAAAAAGGCATAAAAAACACCTATACCAATACACCTATACTTTTTAACTCAATTCTCAAATATATATATTTACACTAGAACTACCGCTGTACTTAGTCAAGCCTTCTACAGTCTAGAGAGCAGTGTGTCAGCTGTCTGTGTTGTTAACGTCTCTGTTATATTGTCATATGTATAACAAGTCTTATTTGGAATGAGGACACTATAACAGATAATAAACCTTTGGAAGATATTCAATCTAAAATCAATATTAAAGCTCTTTCTGTTGTTGATAATAAGTCGTCTTTTCTAGAAGCAGATGGTGAAGTTGTCTCAGTCATCAGAAGAGTCACGGCTTTAAAAATAGTAGGAGATCTCATTTCAAGTCGTCGGCTTCATTATCATCAGTCTGCAACTGTCCTGCGGCGTTATCACAACAGTTAAATATTCCTTCTGATCTCGGTTTAATTGGGCCAAGTAAACAGAAGTGATTGCAGCTCTGATCTGATCCATTTAAAGGGATTTCACTGAAACACAAGGCTTCAGTTCTTTCTGTGGAAGCGTTTAAATAACAATGACCGGATTCAAATTAAAGTTGAAGTCATTGTGCAGTCGCTAAATCATGCATGGAGTGAAATGCTGCACATTTGTTTAATATGTGTTACTTTCATCAGGATCTATCTTTCTCTTTGTTTTAAAGTAACTACATTTAGCAGAGGAGGGGGCGAGGCTGTCACACTTACTGCAAATCCTGGCGAGGCTAACAAGGCATCTTCCAAACTAACTGCACCCACCGTCAGACTGAAATAAGTCGCCCAGGAGGGCTCGCTTGGCTTCACCAACAGGCCAACATGAGAAGCCCTGCAGCAAGCACGCTAAACACGGCTCAGAGAGAGACACATGACGGCTTCAGAGCCGAGGAGCTGTTATCATCGGAGCTGAGGAAGTGGATGAACAAAGGCAGAGAGTTTCAGATACGAGAGGAGATAGGATGCTTTTTTTAATTTTAACAACTCCCGGGGCGCCTTCGGTTCCTTGTTAGTGCGGCTGCGATCCCCCGGCGGAGCGGAGGAGCTTCGTGTTTTCCAGAGTTTTCTGACTGTTTAAAAAACATGAGGCTGGAACTGCTGGGAGAGATGCTTCACCCCGCGCTGCTGATATATTCATGCTTAACAGTTCCACCACTCTGGCTGCCTCTGACTCTGTGTGTGTGTGTGTGTGTGTGTGTGTGTGTGTGTGTAGCATCTGCACAGGTATTTACACTTGTCTGGAAACATTTTGCACGAGTTAGAGTTTGTTTATCCCCATCTTTATCCTCTGCGTTTGAACATTTGTAAAATGTGTTTGTATACGTGCAGGTATAACTGATGCAGCTCTTATTTTGAAAGTCACCGTGCTGCAACAACACATCTTCCAGAAACCACATGATATCACCTGCTGTATCACATATCTCTTCTAAAACCTGGCCTGCATGTGTTACGCATTAGCACTTTCATTGTTTGAATATGCTCAGACTTTAAAGCAGCCTCTCTGCGATGTGTCATTTCTCTTCCTCCTCTCGTGTGAAGCAGAAGTCTCGTTAGCCGCCTCTCCTCTCCCGGTTCGTATTCTTATGTAAGTTAAGCTCTTTGAAGAAACTCTGCAGACAGACGTTTCACATGAGTGGGTATCTGTGTCGTGAAAGTCAGCAGCCCTACGAGGACCTCCTTCACTGGGAGTTTGGGATGCAGAGCAGAGCCAGGCAGCTGTATCAAAGGGAAGTCTGGGATATTAATACTGAGGGATGTGTTTGTGTGGTAGATACTTATAATATTAATGTATTCTTGTATCTATACAGCACCTGCGTCTACATACTGCACATGTTTCTGTACGTCCTGCTGCGTTGCTTCCATTTCTCTGTGTTGAAATGATAACATTTATCTCATACAGTTTATCTGCTACAATAACAGTTCTTCTGTTCCTGCAGCTTCTTCACTTTCTGTTCTTGTGTCAGATCTTTCTCTTCCACAACTGATACTCAACTACAATCACTGTAACAGCTACTAGTAATACTCCTCTTGCTAATAATACTTTACCTCTTCTTAAATCACTATACTGCTATCACAAATATAAAAATGGGCAAAACAATTTCTCTCATAAACAATGAAATAAGGAAACAGCAGTTCTACTACAACTATAGTACAGTGTTTCTGCTACATACATTTTGCAGCTTCAGATTTCTATAACCCGAAGTTGCAATTAAACGACTCCGGAGATGTCCGCTCCAAATGAACGGACGTCCGCCCGCTCTCCTCGTTGAGGAAGAGGACTGAAACAGTGACAGGAAGTCACAGGACATCAATCACACGTGAATTCATGGCAACCAAATAAACAACAGCGGGACCAGTTTACTCCTCACACAGTGTCGGACATGCACACAATCATATGGAGTTCTGTTGCGCGATGTAAACCATCCTATTGTGTGTCTCCGTACGTCCCTATTGTAAATGCATTGATTGTCGCTGTTTATAAAGCTTACAAAAAGGTGCCGATCTCATTCAGTAACGATCGATCGATCAGTTTGATCGCTACGTCATTAATAACGTCCCTCGTGCACACTCGGCTCACGTGCTGTGAGAACTGAATTGCAAGAGAAATTATTGAACTTTTGTAACTCAATTAAACAGACTGCTGATGTCTGTAGCAGACAGAGAGACAGACAGAAAGAGGGGGCGGGGCCAGCAGCTGTGTGAACACTGTACAGAAATAATACCTCCAGGAGAACTTGTGCTACTAACACTAAATGCACTGTAAGTCGTATATAACCAACATAACCTTGAGACAATTTGAATTCATCCTTAGCAACATGAGACGTTCAGAGCAGCTGCTCAAATGGAAGTGAGAAGTCATGTGAAAAAACAATAAAGTCAACGTGGGCGAGCATGGAGGCAAAGGACAAGTCGAACAAGGTCGGGCTTCCACCCAGGAGACTTACCTTAACACAGCCACTAAAGGGTACTTTGAAACCTTCAAACAGAAGCTTCCTTGTGCGCTTAAAGAGTTCGTTTTGGTGAGCGGTTTGCAGCTCACGAACGAGAACGTGAGCGTAGTTCGTTCTGGAGACTGAACCACCGCTCGCGTTCCGAGATGCACCGAGAGTCACCGAGCACTGCGTCGTACGGCAGCCGAAGTCAGATGTACGGCACTGGGCATGGCTGATGCTGCTGGCAATTCAGACAATGCACTGAAACTAATGTCTTTGGAAATGTTCACAGTACATGATGCTGTTCAGTCTGTTAATGACAGCAAATAGAAAGAGAGCGGGTAAAAAGATATTACAAACACTGCTATCACTGATAATAACAGTAATGCCACGACGTCTCTTCTCTCCTCTTCCATCCTTCCCTTCCTCTCTCTGTCTCTTCCTCTCAGTCCGTCCCTCCCTCTCTGTCCTTTCATCCTGTCGTGTCTGAGCAACAGAAAAAGCAGGATCTAAACTCAGACGAGGCTTTGAACAATAAAGAAGATGAAAGATGTGTCACTGAGAGCGACAGAGAGGGAGGGAGAGACGTATCTGTTCTGTTTCACACCCCTTGTCTCTATTTCTGCCTCTCCGTCGGATGAATGGACCTCAGAGGGAGCGATTTGGGGAGTTGGATGGATGGAGAGAGGGTGTGACAGTGGGTGGAGGGAGAGGAAGAGAGGGGATGACAGCAGAAAAATGAGAAAATGAAAAGACTGAAGGAGGGAAGGAATTGAAAAGAAGAAGGAAGAGAGAAACAAACTGCAATAAGATGTAAAAAAAAAAAAAGGACAGTGAGTCAGTAGAAGTGATGACAGGCAGAAACATCAGACAGTGAAACAAAAGGACGAAGAACTGAGCCATATTAACTATTTAACTTCTCATCTATTCAAATACCTCCATGTGAGATAACTAGCTGCACGGTGAAACTGTTCGTCATTGTAACGCTTTGATGGACAACATGATGAGAATCAGCGATGCTGTCTGGATTCTTTGGGGATAAATGTGAAAAAGCTGCACCAAAGGGCTGACATCTGTTTCAATTATGACCAGATTACAAGTAGAAGAAGAAGAAGAAGAAAATAAAGTAGAATAAGAAAAATAAGAAGAAATAGTAGAAGTAGTAGGTGAGGAAGAACAAGAAGTAGCAGTAGTAAAAGAAGTCGAAAAGAAGAAGAAGAAGAAGTTGTAGAAGAAGTCATACAAGAAAAAGAAGCAGTAGAAGTACAAGAACAATAACTAGTAGTAGAAGGAGAAGAAGGAGAAGGAGAAGTAGAAGATGAAGTCGTAGAACAAAAGGAAGAAGAAGTCATGGAAGAAGAAATCGTAGAAGAAGAAGTCATGGAAGAAGAAGTTGTAGAAGAAGTAGAAGTTATGGAAGCAGAAGTCGTAGAAGAAGAAGAAGTCGTAGAAGAAGAACTCATGGAAGAAGAACTCAAGGAAGAAGTCGTAGAACCACCAAAACAAGTTCCTTGTATGTGTAAACCTACTTGGCAATAAACCTGATTCTGATTTTGATTAGAAGAAGTATGTCGTAAGAGAAAAAGTCATGGAAGTAGAAGTCGTAGAAGAAGAAAAAGTTGTTGAAGAAGTCGTAGAAGAAGAAGAAGAAGAAGAAAGAGAAGTCATGGAAGGAGAACAAGGAGTAGAAGTCGTAGAAAAAGTAGAATTTGTAGAAGTAGAAGTCGTAGTAGTAGAAGTCATAGAAGAAGTAGAAGTTGTAGAAGTCGTAGAAGAAGTAGAAGTAGTAGAAGTTGTAGTAGAAGTAGTAACAGAAGAATTA